>NC_139721.1:56970076-57555492 GCF_964211835.1 Anser anser
CTTTGTTCAGTCCTGCTGTCATTTGTCACATGTACACATTTGTCCATACATTGTTCCACCTCCTCCCCCCCCAAAAAAAAAAAAAAAAAAAGAAAGGAAAAAAGAAAAAGTGTTTCATCTGTGGCATTTTTGGGTTAAAAAGAAATGCAATAGATGTCCTGAAAAATGACATGGTCTAGCAATTTGTTAATTAGGTACATATGGCTGCTGCCAAGTTTGGAAAATTCAGATCTAGAGCCTCTAGTAACATATTTACAAAAATGAAATAGCAAATACAATTCTGTACTCTCTAAACTGCTACCCTGAAGAATACAAATTAGTCAAAATTACTGTAGTATCGTATTTATTAATGACTGACAGCTAAGTGCGTTGGATCAAGGTGAGAAGCTGTCTTCCTTCAGATTTTGTGTATTATTAGTCCACTTATCACACTTTAAAATAATAGCATCCTCATCTACTGAGGAGTGGGGGGAGAGAGAGACTGTCACTTAGAATTATATACTAATAATTAACATTTGTAGTAATAGAAATATTTTTGCGCATAGGCCTTAAAATGGTATCTAGTGCCTAGAGAACAGACATTACTTCCATTTTGCAGACAAGGAAACTGACAAATGCCCCAAGTTATTAATATTAAACCTATATAGTAAGATAATATGAATGAGCAGAAATTAGATTTTTTCTTCCTTGAGAAATAACATTGCCAAATGAAGAAGCTATGCAACCATGCACTGAAATCTGTTAACAGAGAACACAGGAAAGACAAAGACATTGCTACCTCCAGCAGGCACTCACGGCAAAGAAAAAAAATCCCATGTAGTGGAGAGCTATCTCCAGAAGGATTCAGTTATTCTCCTTTCTGACCTCACCTCACAGCTACATAACTGAGGATGTAAAAGGAGCAACAGCTTCCTAATACTACAGTTAATTTCTGAACAAGATTTCAGTAGCCTGGGGCAAAGATCAATTTATTAAAAGGTAACATTTAAATGTGATTTTTCCTTTAGTTTCTGTACAAGCAGGAGAGACAGGAAAGAAGTTTTTTTTCAACATGTCATGATGTTTTTCTTACTGAAATGGCACTATTATGTCTTCCGGGCACAACCTAATCTTTTTATTTTGTGTATACATCTTTGTATTCTGACCATTAGCCAAACCACTGGGTACTAAAAAACTCTAATGTAGCCCAAACATCAGATGATAATTCATAGTAATACCACCAATAATCAAATAAAGAACAAACTCTGAACAGAAGTTCTTTAACCAAAGTTTCTGTTTGATTCACTCTCTCCCATATACCTCCTCTGGGAGGATACTGTAGCCACTTTTGATATAATTTTCTTCCTGAAAGCCCAATGATTTAAGTATATTATATTTAAGTTCCTGTGCTTTATATTAGAGTAGATAAGGTCAGAATGGTAATTTTAAGCTTTGGAGGGCAATTATTAAGCTTTGTGCCAGCCTGTACCTCCAGCAGGAGTTGTATCTATAGTGCTGAACCAGTGTCAAATTTGCCTTTTGCAAGGATGACCAACTCTACAGACAATCCTGCGTCTTCAAACACCTTTAAATTGGGATTTTTCATTCTAAAATATCCATGGAAAAACATATATGCAAAATCCACACATATGTTTATGCTGAACACAGGAAACAACTGCAAAGTGCAAGGAAACAGGGAAGAATTGACTTGGAGACTGAAGACTTCACTCACCCATTGCTCTGCCCAGTATAATAAGCACTCCAGGACATGCAGTGGCAGTGAATGCAACTGCCTAGCCATCTAAAACTTGTTATTTACTAGATAGTTTGAACTAGCAGTGTTCTCCACTGGTGCTGGTGTTCACCCAATCTCTCTCCTTCTGTTCCTCATCAGAGGGAAGGGAATGTTACAGGCATGTTTTTTGTTTGTTTGTTTGTTTGTTTTTTAATGTCTGATCTCTTCCTCAGAAAAATCCCTTAAATACATTAAAATATTGTCCTTTTAAACAGCCAGTTAATTGTCACCAGGTATGTTTAAAGCCCATTACTTTTCTTTACACCACTCTTTACACCACTGTTATGGGTGTATTTTAATTTCCTCATAGAACACAGATTCTCAGGTGAAATGCTACCAAATAAGGAAAAAAGATAGCTCATCTGAGGTCATTAACCGATTTCAAACAATCCTTGCTGGTGCTTATGATACCTGAAATAGTCTTCCTACCAAATTTCATTTCCCATTTTCATGTATGATAAGAACAGCAATAAAATGAAGACTTTTCCTCAAAGTTATAATGACACTTTCACAGTCTGTCATTTGGTGTTGCCTCCAAAAGCCAAGGACACTTTTTACGATCCTCAGGTTAATTTATTGTTTATAATGTACAGAAATTCATTTAATCTCTGGATACAAGAGACATAAGTGCCTTGGTCTTTCTTTTTTTTTTTTTCTTTTTAATGACTTCATTTAAAAATCAAAACTTCTAGCAGTGTGAAGTGTTACATCTCACATCACTGCATGTAGAAATAGCCAGCAGAGCTTAGTTATTATAGATGATGCACAAATAAATTTCATAAAGCAGCCATTATGAGGCTTATGATACAGCTCTCAGGAGGTGGTCCAACTGTCATTGATTTCTTCAGTTATCTTTGTGGGACACAGCATTAATCCATTTACAAATCCAACTTTCCAGTTGTCAGGTTCCTCCAGTGTCAGGTTCCTTTCAAATGCGAGGGTAAACAGCAGCAGAAAAGACAGCAAACAGTAATGAAGTGTAAGCCTGATTCACCTAGTACAGATCCCTGATGATAAACAAACACACAGTGGCGTGCTACTTCAAGACCAGAAGGAGCTATTTGCATAGCATTTAACAAAATTAAAATCACTGTTGGCTTGTTCCCCAAAACAATCCAAACTTTTTGGATTTACATTAGGGACATACTAGAGTCAGTGCAGAACAGTAATTACAGCTTATTTTGCAACTTTGAAACCATTTCATGTAACTGAGGGAGGGAAAGGAAGGCAAGTGGGAGCCATAGGCTTTGAGCTAGGATCACATATTCCTCATTAAAAATCCATTGTGCTTAGAGAGATGTCCCAATATAACATCAGTTCATTTGGATACAGCTTGTTGGGGAGACTATGAGTACTGTCACTAAAATATTTTTCCCAGTATGGGAAGAGACGTACCACTGAATGTACTGAATCACATTTATCCTGGGGGTCTTTCTGATGAGTTAGTTTATGCCAGAGAAAAAAAGAGTTAAATAAGGTCTGTGAGAAACTCCATTACCCCTTTGTCTCCTCCCCTCTTCCCTAAAACGTGTAAACAACAGAATGGCTCCTTTGTCTTCTGGACTTGCAACCACTTACCTAGAACTGTGGCTACCTCTTCACCAGAAAAAGGGTGTTGTTTTTTTTTTCCGTGAGGTAAGGCATGAGTCCCTTTGTGAAATAAAGTAGAGGCTTTTACAGATCCACCACAGGCTTGAGGCAGTTCTAAGACTGCTTGGTTTTTTCATGGGAAAGATAGGCATAATTATTTCTCACATTTGTAACGCTCCGTTAAAGAAACTAATGACATATCACTTTTGCTTCAGTAAAAGATATGGCCTTTCTAGTCCATGCTTTTATTAGGCAGAAAGCAGAAAGTCTACAGTGAAATCTGTTTGTATTGGCCTGAGACCAGGGAGCTGTTTTAGTAACACCGTGGAGTAAGGTGGCTCTGAGGAAATAGGAGCTTCAGAAGTTCTGTGATCTCCCCATCCTGCCTGCACTGCTATTATGCTAGAACTGCTGGGAGTAGGTTTGCCACTGATCAATTTACTGTTTTCAGATTTCCACTTGCACTTGGGTTTCCTTTAGGGCAACAGAGTTTCAGAGTGAAGATGCAAAGAGTTTCATGGAAGTCTTATTTCTATCTGAGTATTTTATGTGCTTGCACACTTACATATGTTTTTTCTGCATGTACCTGCACATATCCTTTCTATTCTCCCAGTATATGCTATGCATATTTAATGAAGTCCATTTCATTTTACTGAAGATATAACAGTATGCCTGTGCAAGTGGAAAAGGCTCTTGAGAATTCAGGTGGTACTTGTGTTAATACCAGCAGCAACTGTGTATTCTTAAAGTCTAGTGTTTGCAGTTTTAAACTGATTCGTTTTTAAGTGGGTTCTCTTCCATTCTTTTAAGAACTGTTCGTAATTAATAGATAGAAAGTCATTCAATGGAGCTGGTTCTGCACTTCCAGAACTGCATAATCAGAGAGAGAGAGAGAGGGAGAGAGACCTCCACTGCCTGTAAAACTCTTTACCTACTGGCTATCTAATAGATCAGATAAAATGTGCTGACTTAAAAAGGAAGGGATAAGTTATAGGAAACATAACTAGAATCAACTTTTGTATTGTATCTCTAGTGGGGACTGTTTCTGCAGGTAATAAAAACAGACAGTAGCATATGCACATAGATTTCCTACACACACACGACCATTACCATATTTCAGGTGTTAAAATGGGCTTTTTCCCCTCCAGCATTTTTTTAGGATGCTCAGTAAAGACAAGAGAGGCCTCCTGCTGCATACAACTCAGTTCTCCTACTGAGACCCTGAACTCTTCAGGCAAAAACCCTTTTATATTTAATGGGTCACTTGGGCTTGGCTGCCGAGTCTGGTGCTGCAATGCTTCTGCATTTCTCCGTGATTATGTTTGAGTCCATAAATGCCCCCTGACTCCAGACCCCATCAGAAGATAGTGTCTTCCTGCTCTGGGTGATGAAATCATTCCAGATTTCATCTTGGATGGCTAATGTGTGTCACTCACAGCTCACAGAGTAAACACTTTAAGTCATTGTCATGGTTTTGGCTGGGATAGAGTTCATTTTCTTTATAGAGGATCACGCAATGCTGTGTTTTGGATTTTTGATGAAAATACTGGTGATAACATACTGATGGTTTTAGTTGTTGCAGAGCAACATTTGCACAGAGCCAAGAACCTTTCTGCTCCTCATGCTGCCCTGTCAGCGAGGAGGCTGGGGGTGCACCAGGAGCTGGGAGGGGGCACAGCTGGGAAAGCTGGCCCAGGATGACCAAAAGGATATCCCACACCATGTGGCATCATGCTCAGAAATAACAGCTGGAGTAAGAAGGAGGCAGGGAGCAGGGTGGGGGACGACATCAGACTGATGGCGTTTGTCTTCCCAAGAAATGGTTACACATGATGAGCCCTGGAAGCAGCTGAACACCTGCCGACTGATGTGAGTAGCAAATGAATTCCTGGTTTTGCTTTGCTTTTGCTTTACCTTGTAAATTGTCTTTATCTCAACCCATGAATTCTCACACTTTTACCTTCCTGATTCTCTCCCCCATCCCACCAGGGGAGAACGAGTGAGCGGCTGTGTGGGGCTGAGCTGCCTGCTGGGGCTAAACCACAGCAGGTATGAAGTGCTGTATTTGGGAACAGGTAGCTTAGGGGGGTCAGGCTCTATGGCTTGCTCCAGTGGGTCCTTGAGTGGTATGAAACATCTCTGTATCTTGGACACAAATGCAGAGAGGTTTGAAATGAAATGAACTGGACCTTTAATTTTGTACAGAGATAACAGGCAAGACAAATGTGGAGAAAGGGAAATGACAGGGAAGGATAGGTAGATCCACTGATTTCAGTATTAAGATACCAGGCAAGCAACACGTGGGTGGTGTCTTTTTCATAGGATCCTGTTTGCTTTAAGTTAATGCTCATCTTCCACAGGGTTAGAGTTGCAAAGATAGGAATAAAACCGCATGGAAATGGTGTGAATGAAACAGCTGATTATTTTGCAAGGTGCAGTACAGGTACTCAAGAAAAACCTGGAAATTTATGACTGAAAGGTAGGTCACTTCATGCTGAAAGCAAATGGTCAGCCAGTAATAAAATGAAACTCAACTGTAGTTTAGGCTGAAATTAAGTGAGAATGCCATCAAGATTTCCCTAATACTCTCAATAAAATACTCATTAAAGAGAATCACATGTTAGCACTGAGGGAAAGAATACATTTTTTAGTAGTTCCAGGAAACAGTTTCATTTTCTATGTGTTTCAACCAGCTGAATCTACAGTAGGACCCAGTTCAACCAGTCTGGAAGCAAAGGTAAAAAGCACTGATCTGTGCAGCCCATATATTCAGGAGCCATTCTTTGCGCTGCCCTGGGACCTTGAGCAAAGCTCTAGCCAGGGTTTAAATATTTTTATAAGCAGAACATAATATAAAAACTGTCCTCTTACAAAAATGAAAACCCATTTAAATTCACGATAAAGTCTGTGAAATATTCTTCTTTCTTCATCTGGGGTGAAATGAGCTTTGCAGCATGTGTAGCTCTGAATAGTAATCTACATGTAAATCATCAGCAGCCCCATGACCTGAAAAACCTTCTGTATGTCAGTAATACTGTATTATCTGAAAAGAACTGTCTTCAGCCAAAAGATGGGGGAGAAGATACATATTGATACAATTGTAGATGTATTTTTGGCAGTACAAATGTTCACTGGAAAGTTGGAGGCTGACTTCAAGAGAATGTGGCTCAGAGATCTACATCCAGCACAACATGACATTAGGGCTGCTCTCACCCACCTTCTGTGTTCTCAAGTAATGATTTTAAAGCCAATATTATAGTTTAAAATTAAGTATTCTCACCTCCCACAAGACTACATTCTTCTGTTTCCATGCGTAAAGGTTGTTGCTATTGACGAATTTGTTCTTTTTACAGCACATGTTCCACAATTTTTTTCTTTACTCTAATTTCATTTGTTTATCAAAACACAGACAGGTTTGAGGGATAGTTATTTATTTATTTACTTTTAAAGTGTTAAAAGGGAAAGGGCAAATTGTGTTTTGGAGTTTATTAGCTGGAGTAGACAGTACACCATGTTATTTTCTTTCAGTATATGTAGTGCCTTATTGAGAAAGTAGTATTTACCTATTGATAGAAAAAAGTCATTTTCCATTTTTCTATTTTTCAGTAGGGAGTGTTTTTATAATGTTATTTTTCCCTTACACTGTAGCTCTGCAGTTAGCAGTCTTTTTTTAATTTTTTTTTTTTTTCCTGTGGAATAACATTGACACATTCTTGTTACTCACCACAGGGGTTATTCACAACTGTCTATTCCAGGCATATAAATTAGGCATCTTTAGTTTCTCTGAATTGCCTTCCTGGTTACGTTGACCTCATTTCAGACTGCAGAAAGGAGCTTTGGCTTTTATCTTTCATCCTTTGACTGGGGCCTACCTTAAATGTCCTAGGCAAGTGGTATGAGCATCCATCTCTCCCCAGGTGAGTTAATTAACATCACTTGTTACTGAATAGAGTGTTCATCCTCAGTGAACTTACACATTGCTCAAACAGCAGCTTGTAGACACCTATTTCTTGGGGTTGCTCATACGGTCATCACACCACGCCTTACAGTGTTTTAATGGCATCAGAGGTTCCCACAGCTGAGGTGGGACTCCTGCACCCCATTCACAGAGAAGAACAGGAGAGGGCCTTTGCTACAGAGACATACAGTGCATGTATCAGCCTGTTGGATTGTCTTGCTTCTCACTCGTCGTATAAGGAAACAGCAGTACTGCTATCTAGGATCATTTCTGAAACAAATCAAGCTTTGCTTATGCATGCATTTTGAAAGACTGCATTTTTTTCTTCCTTTCTTTTTCTTCTCTTCTCAATACAAGAGAAATTTTGTTAAGTTCAGCCTATATTTTTAAATAGTTCAAAAATTGTGTGGTAAGTGATCATGCTGAAGCGGAGGTGTTTGGAGGATACACAGGAGGATGCCTTCTTTCTTAAATCATGTTCTACAGTTTCAGTTTATGATCAAAATAACACTTTATTTGATTTCATCTAATTTTATAAGAACCACGGTGTCTCGCTCTTCTTCCCTTAGTATTGCCCCATGTAGTGCCTTATCTTGAGCCAGCTCAGGGAGAAGCAACTGAGCTTCAAGATACACCACGGAAGGTTTAGACTGGATATCAGGAAGAACTTATTCACTGAAAAGGTGATAAGACCTGGTCCTGGTGAGGACCGGGAACAGGCCACACAGGAAAGAGGTGGAGTTCCCATTCCTGGAGGTATTTAAGAGATATGTGAATGGGTGCACTAAAAGCGTACAGGTCTTTCTCCTTGGTATTAACATTTCTGTGTTTATTTATAAACTGGGGGAGACTAAAAGAAAACAAATTCTTCTTATCAATCTACATAGGAAAGGAGGTCCATTCCCTTACTCCTCCTAAGTACAGATATGAACTAGCAAGTACCTTATACGTGAGATTTTTTTTATGATATCTAATGAAAATTCCCAGATAACAGTTATTTCCTAGCATATCCAAAAGGTTACTGCACATCCAAATTCGTGCTTAAAATGGCCTGTAAATAATTATGTTTAAAGCAAGGAATCTTATGCCTATTACTCTAAGAAAAATCAAATGCAACTTTCTGGAAGTCACTGGAATTACTTTTCCATTAAACATGAGCAAATGATATCAGATTGGAAACCAATTTCTAAGTTATCGATAAACTGCTGTGACTTTTACTTTCATAGTAGGAGAATTATAAGTATGCCATTTACACATCTGAGAACTTCCATCATATTACTCATGTGAATACTCATGAGAATACTCAGACACACAGTTGCAGAAACTGTACATGTTTCAATATTAATTATTTCTTTAAGACTGGCTTAACTTATTATGGATATAATCTAATCATTGGAGAAAATAGGGTAAATGCAGCCATTATAAATGTTCTGGGTGAGTGGAATTAGACAGAACTTGTTAGTTTGAATAATTGAGATAATTACGTGAAGCTTCTGAGGTACCTGATATTTATAAAATCCTAAATCTTGTCTCCCTAGCAAGCATGTTTTTTTATATTAGGTCTTCCAGTTCATAAAGCATGCGATGGCCTGGTGATATAAGGTATTGTAACAGAAATTTTAAAAGGGAAGAACTTCAAAGGGAAATTAATATTTAATAATAAACTAATTTTAGAATATTTCAGCAAAAATCAGATTTATAATACAGTTCTGGATTTCTTAAGACAAAAACAGAGTCCTAGCTTTCCCTTTTATACATACAAATACATCTACACAGAGAGAAAGAGATGATATTCTTATATGCATAGACATAGTTATGTATATATCACTGGTGACATATGTTGTAAACACAGACATACGTGTATACAGATACATATATTCAGAATGATAGAAAGGAAAGCAAGAAAGGTTCTATCTTGATATTACAAGTAACTCGGTCAATACAAATATTTTAATGGAAAGTGTCACCTTTCATTAAGAATTGATTGCAATAATTAAAAGATATATATATGTATGACACTGGATTGGGAGGAAGAATTAGGGGAAAATAATAATAATTGCTCATTTTTAGTAATGTCTTAATTTAGCAGAGGCAGCATATACCTAGGGATACAAGCTGGGGGTGATGCAGATCTATTGACATCTACAATTGCTATCCTTAAGGTTGCAAACTTAATTCCTGTATGCCTTTGCAGGAGAATCCAGTACAGAGTGGTATCACTATCACCAGAGAAATGGTACTGTCAACAATTGCCTGTGTGATTAGGCACTTATCTTTTGATGTTCAGTTACCTTCTGCTTGTTAACCTTGTCAAGGAGGGGCAGGGAGGAGAGCACCAACCAAATGAAACCTGTGGTAATTACTGTAATTCGGAAAGAAATATATTCACTGGAGGCAGGCAGTTCCACCCTCACAATCAACCTTTCTGCAACTCAAGGAAAACACAAACATGGCCTGGCTCAGACAAATTAGGCATGAACAAATGTTGCACATTAAATGAGTTAAAGGACCTTGCTGAAAATTACAAGGGCTGCTTAGGGAAGCAACGAATCCTATTAAGGCAGAAATAGGCTTAAAAGAAAGTGGGCTTTGTAGAGAGACTTGCGTATATATTTAAAGTATTTGGTTATCTTACCCAAGGCAATTCTGGGCACAACACTGCAAATGTATCAAAATGATAATAATATAGAGTTCTCTGGGAGACATTCAGGGGAAAAAAAGAGATTATCAACTTAGTGCTGTAAAACTACTACTTCTAATAGCAATACCTGCCTTTTCTATAGCACCTTCCATCATTCTAATTTGAAATGTCTTACAACAGCATTTAGAAAAACACAAAACAATAAGATAATTTAGAAAGCTAAGAAACATTTAAAGTTAGCTTGTAAAAAAAAAATCTTCAATCAAACACACAGCGTTCAAAGTAAAAGTCACATTCTGTTTTTGTTGGCTTTCCCCAAAGTGCATTCCTATTGCAAAACATATGTAAACATCTATAGATGAAGGAATTGTTCCTTCATTACTATAACTCCTTTGGTTCATCAGTACAGCTAAATGACCCGGGCTGCAAGAAGCACTCTGTTTTAATATGCATGAGCCTTTCCTCCCACTGCATTTATGTGAGGACTAGGGGAGGTTATTTTACTTAAGACTGTAATGGCAATGGGTTTGCTCCATTTCCCTTTTTCCTCAGCTTAATATTACTGCAATTCAGAAAGAACAATGCACTGATAGTTTTGTTGTCGCTTTTTATTTTTTATTTTTTTTTCCTCTGTCTTGGTCCTTGTTCCATTCTGAAAGAAAAACTAAAAGCAGGAATGCATTAAAACCCATAGGGCTTCCAGCATTGTTTGAAGGTGGAGGCAGCAGGCAAAGGGGCAGAATGCCATATGAATGTGTAAAATATGCATACTTGTAAATATGTTTTGAATGCAAAGGTTAAAGAGAGGACAAGCTGAGCTAAGTCACAAAAGCATTATGAAAGGATGGTGGAAATACAGATCGTAAGGTGTCATGTTCAGCATAAATCATGCGGTATGTAATACATAATAAGGGTTATTCATTGAGAGCTTTGCTGCAGCCTGTAACCTCGCTGCAATCAAGACAACAATAAACTCTAGTAAGTGGGACCAATTTCCATCAGGGTGAGGGTGTCCCCTCCCCCTCTTCTTTATTTTTAAATGCATGATGAACACATGCTAATTGTGTAGACCTGTTACTGTGAACGACAAATAACTGTTTCCAAAAGGACATTATGGCTAACAGCTCTTTAGGGGTTGATTTTGTTCCCCATCATTAAAATCCTTATTCTGTACAGAATTAGGAAATATAGTCTTGCCACTATAGGTCGTTGTCCAAAGAATAAATGTGTGTGTTGAATTAGGGGGGAGCAAGTGATATTGTGAAAGCAATCTGCACTGCACTGACTGAAAAAGGTAGAGAGGGAAGCTGCTGCTTGCAGACACGTTAAGGGAAGAAGAGGGCTTCAGCATGGCCAGTCCTGCACTGCAGGGGTAGTTTTACTGGGTTAATCCATCTCCAAATTTACTCTGTCTTCACCCTCATATATACGACTACATCTACAGTCTGTTTTGTCCTGTGCAGAGCCCACTCCATCTGTACTCTGGGACAGCAGAAAGCTGTGTGCTCATTACTGTAGTGCAGACTCTCATCCAGTGAAGCTGGCCAGGTGCTCTGATAACAGCACCAGCAAGCCAGCAGCTTAAGCAGGACAAGACTGCATCTGCTCACAGGGAATACTGGCAGAGCTTGCTTGTGTCTGTGGGGAAGTGACACACAGCTGTGCCCCCAGCTTAGCTGATTACATCCTTCTTTGAGCAGTATCTGTGAGGAATCTTGGAGCTTCCCAGCCACTGCAGGGACCTGCTCCCATGGATGCGCAAGGCTTTCACAGCTGTAAGACAGCTGTGCTGGACTTTGCATATGAGAGGCCCTTGCAGGAAGATCATGCTGTGCTGCACAGGTCCTGTCCCTGCTTTACTAACCCTTTGCCAAGCTCCTTACTTCTGAGGGGTATCTAAGATATATTAGGAATGAATAAAGCTAAATGAAGAGGTAAGAAACCAAACTGGGGAAAAAAAAAATGAAAAAAAAAGCAGTTAAATGTCTGATTATAGCTGAGATTTACGGCAGCAGGAGACAACGTAAGGAGGCCTTGGGCAACTGATGGTGTCAAGTTAGGGGATACTAAAGCAAGTTAGGAGTTGCAATGTCGCAATAGCTTTTCTTTAAAGTCAAACAGCAGAAAAAACTGGAAGTTGACAAGTGAATATCATCCCCAGAGATGTGTTTATACAGCAAGGTTAATAAAAGGCGGTGAAAACAGAAGATGTCCTGTGACTAAAACAAGTCAGAAGAGCTAATCTTAACATTTAAATGGCTGATGAAGGTCCAGTTTGTGAATAAGCTCTGGAAAAAAATAGTATTAATTTTTCAATTAACCCATGACAAAGCAATTAGAATTTCCAGTGGGACTGAAGTCCTTCAGTCCAGTGTGAAGCTTGTAGAGGTTGAAAGCTTATTTATTTATTTATTTATTTATTTATTTATTTTCTATTTGAAAGGAAGAGCATCCAAAATAAGGGGTAAAAAGGAGCCTCCAGCAAGTGGGTGCAGAGTGGTGAGGCACCTCTACTGCATTGTGCAATGGATGTCCCAACGTAGAGGCTACAGGATCAACAGATTTAATGGCATGCACCTGTTGTGCTGGACATGGAAAGGATGATGTCTGTGGTTGTGAAAGAAGGGGACAAATATGTTTAAACTATTGAATGAAAGCACCTGAACTGATCAGTCTGATTCAGGTGTCTAGTCTATGCTAGCTAGGTAGACTCCTTACACAGCCAATGGCAAGAGGGGACTATCTGCGAGTGATTCACCCAGTCCTATGACACATGATGTGTGATGCAATTTTTTAAGTTCTATTTTGTCCCATACTGGCCTTCATCGTAAAATGCATCCATGCAATTAACAATTCTGAACCTGATTATCAGGCAGTGATCTGTGTTTTTACAATATTTTTCGGTCCATTTTTTCAGAGCCAAGGTACCTGGATAAGGATGGATGTTTCTAGGCACTTAAAAAGTTTACAAAAAATAATATTTGACCAATCTGTATGGTTAATTTCCTAATGCTATTCATTAGAATGAATGCAATGGCAATACTTCCATTACATAGTTTGTTTCCTGAAATAACATGTAAAACCATTAGGTGCCAGATATAGCACTGAAATGGGAGCTAGGAAGATGACACTACTTTTTATTAATTCTCCAGTCTCTTTTTAAATTATAACAAACTAAGTAGTTATTGATCTAATGTTCTGCTGTCTTTGGCAGAATAACTTATATGTATAACAGTGACTATCTAGGGTTAAATTTTAGGAGAGTTTTTATATCTCAGTCTTTTTTAAACAGAAGAATGGGATTCAATCCCACTTATTTTTCTGAAATTCTAAATTGCTGCAGCACACATCTAGTGACAACACTGAAATACTTATGTGGCAGTGGATTTGTTGCACTATTTAAAATGAAAAGTAGAGCTGTCTAATGAAGTAAAAATGCAGTCAAATGTAGACCTTGTCAATCACATAGATTAACAAGGGTAGGAACAGTGCCTTCAAAATGCTGTAAGTAATCAAAAAGACAAGATTCTTTTGAACATTTGACTACTCAGGAAAAGCTGTTTTCCTCATGGGAGAAAAGATTTCTTTAAAGATTCTTTAACTCTAGATCAGGAACTGGTACATATTTTATTCATATTATATGTAGCGCTTGTCACATTTGTATCCACATCTTAGGAGCCTTCTCTCCTCTATTGAAACAGTCAAAAATGCTGTACGATGTTTTTCAGCTGACTCCAGGTCAATAAAACATGGAATGTAGGAGAGGTATATTTGTATAATAATAGGTAGCAGACCTGACATGTTAGGGTCACTGATCACTGTACCAATTTCCCTTATGCTTTCACTGCTACTGCAGGACTGCTTTGTGCATTCAGCTGCATGAAGTCTCTCTAGAGTGTGGTAGTACAATGTTGTTGCCAAAAACTTTAACTCTAAACCAGTTAGCTTTCGGCTTGACTTCAGCAGTGCCAGTCATCAGGGACTCCCCTTAACTTACACTTCTCTTCAGTGTTTCCTCAGTGAGGAAACAGACCTGTACATTTACTGTGGTTATTTTCAATGTTTGACATGAAGGCTGCTGACTCCTTGAGAGTCTACTTCTCTTTCTAGCTCCATGACCACAGCTGACAACCTGTAAGAATGAAAATATTATAGAATCGTAGTGTACTTCAAGTTAGAAGGGACCCACAAGGACTGTCAAGTCCAACACCTGGCTCCTGGCTCCCCACAGGACCACTCAAAACTGTGCAATAATAACAGACCACAGAGCAGACCTTCCCAGCAAAATCAGGAATATGGAGCATACACTGCTAGAGAAAGGATGTCTGTTCTGTCTTTTCACCTGACTTAATGCAATTCTTAATTCAGTAGCTCTCTAACAAAAGTACTGTTATCCAAACAAAACAAAACAACCAACCAACCAACCAACAAACAAACAAATGAACAAAAAAGATAGAGATCTTCATGAGAGAAAAGTGTAGAGTGAATTGGAATGAAGGAAAGTCATTAGATTTAGGTTAGATTAGTTTTTTTGAGAGTAGAGAAAACGGGCACTGTCATCTTGAAACAGATGCTCAGGTATAAAACTGAAGAAAGCCATATATGGGTAAATACATAGACATCAATAAATTAATTAAAACGTCAGTATTTTATATATTTTCCCTGGGATAACGTTCTTTGCTACACAAGGAGAACAACAAATCTCTATAAAAGAAAAAAAGATGTTGGTAGCATATGTGATTACTGGTCTTTTCTGAAATGTTAAATTCTAGGATGAAAACAAACACAGAAGATCTCTCCTCAAAAGATCTTACTTTAATTAAAAACTGGATTAGAAAGCAAATCAGAGTACATCCTCCGGCTGTCTGTTCTAATAATGCAGGAAAGTTTCATTGAGTAGGAAAATCTTAAATTGTGGTAATGCCAAATGAAAGAATATATGCAAGAATGCACTTCTCCCTCAACCTAGTTTTGAGAATCTCTGTGAGGCCACATGTTTTTAAGTGTAACAAGCAACTGATTTCCTGTAACATTTTAGGATCTTACAGATGCATTCAAGAAGGAAGGAAATTGTTTTCTTTGAAAAAAGCAAAGTGTTTTAAGTGAGCTTAAAAAACCATAGGATTTCTTTGTTGTCAACAAAATCAATAATGTAGTAGTGTTTTTGGATATCAGAAAAAACAGCATTAATTCTTGTGATCTCTCAGTTCTGTAAACTGAACTATTGAAACTAAAATCTCCTGCATGGAGAAATGTAATTGGCGGAGAATTTTTTTGTTTTTGTTTTTACTATGTTGATACTTGGAATGCTTTCTAATATCATACAGCACAGAATTGTAACCTATAATTACATTGTAAAAATAAATGTAATTAGTAAATAGACTGATCATTTGCCTTCTTCCTGACATCAGTGTGACACAGTCACAGAATTCACATTTGGAAATGGACCATTTTGAAACTAGTCAAGGGTCTTTGCTTGCTTAGAAAAATATTTGTTTATTTACATTTGTTTATGGTTTGACACAAATTTAGTGCCAGTTCATGTCTGGGTTTCTGAATTTGTTGTCTGGATGACTTTCAAAGGGATTTAGACTTTGGCGTGACTTTTGAAATCATTGTGCTCGATAACTGAATTACATTTATTTATTAACATGAATTCCACATTGGAAGATTTTTATGTAAACTCACCTACAGAAGTGAAACTGGTGCTGCCTGAGGGGCATTTCTAGGAGGTGGACATGCAGTCTTCGCAATCATCAATCTGTTGCTTGGAATTGCAGAATAAACATAAAGAAAAAATGTGCATAAGTTTTTTAGGTTTTGTTTTTGACTCCCAAAGCAGATTCACAGAGACTGTTTAGCTGCTGTTCCATGACAATAGTTTACAATATCATCAGTTTCCACGTGCAGCTATGCCTTATTCAAACAATTACCAAGATTATTAATATGCAGAGCAAACAGTGAAAGACACAATGTGAATCTCTGTAGAAGTTCTCTGGGAATGAATAGATATTGAGAGTAAATATTTGCTGGCTTGATAATTTGGTAATTAACTTATGTGATATGAAAATGCGTCCAGTAGGTCTGCACCAAAATAACTCACAAAAGGACTTCTTAGAGATTTCTGATGTTAATGACATTTGACAAACTCTGAGGTAGATTCTAATCAGCAATTAAAAGGTTAATGTTTTATGTCATCCTCCTAAGCTATTTATTCCCCAATTTTTCAAAGTCAATTGTGATTCATGTGAAAGAGACCTGTTGTCCCTGCGTGGTTAAGATTCATGTCAATAATATTCAAGTTACTTCATGATCTTGTTCACTGCTGATCCTATGTCACATCAAAATTTTGGCAGGAGATCAATGTCAAGTACATTTTCACCTTGCCAACCAGCTTCATTTGTTTTATTTAGTATCTGATCTGCTGTCTACACTTCCTGATATTTGTAATCATCTCTATAGAACTTTTTTTTTCTTTTCTTTTTTTTTTCACTGTAACTTCTATATCTTTAGGAATGTTCCACCACTGGTGCATGTGAAAGACCTTGTCACAAGCAAAGGTGCACCATCAAAAGATGATTTCATTGCTTTGATGCATTCAAAACTTGACATAAATAAAATAGGTAAGTAGTATATGTTAACTGATTAGTTTGATGTTTCTTTAGCCCTGGAGAAAAAAGGGAAATAAGTATCATCCCATCTCATTTTTTTTTAATACTACTTCTGGAGTCCTACACAGGAATATTTATAAAGGGAAGCAGTGAAAGCCTTATTACCAGAGCTAACTGAAGAATTTTTTTGATATCCCGGGAAGTCTAATAGGTACCTACCTGCAAAACCCAATATTGTGGATATGTCTGTTCATCTGTCAGTTCGTCTTCCTCAAAGTTATTTATTCCATTAATCTTCAGATCTGTTGGCACTGAACAAAGTGAACACTTGACACAGGTTTAAAATGTTAGGTTGGCCTTTAATATATTACATGTATGTAAGTCCATAATCAAACATAATGGTGTCTAGAGCATGAGTAGCATGTTTTCTCTATTGGAAATTTCCTTCGGAGATCCTTTGGTGTTTAACAAAAAGTTAGCAGACCTAGCCCTTGAAAATGGAGCAGGGTTTTAGGTAATCATCTGCATTTGGTAACTAAAAGAGGATGTTTAGGTGGTGAGAACACAGGAATCATGTCAAGAAACCCATGTGTTTGAGAAGGAATGTAAGAAAACAATGCTGACCATTTCTATTAACATGAGAATAAAAATGCGTTCATTGATGCTCCCAGCACAAGCCATCAGTGGGAGAGAGATATCCTTATTATGCAATACTTCAAAATATTATTACAACTCCTGTAGTGTGTATAAAAACATCTCTAGTGATTACCACCTGAGGCAGTGGTGAGAGAAGGAGTAGAAGGAAGCAGGGTGACTGAAAAAATGTTTTAAGTTTACACTAATTGAATGAGACTTTTAGGACCTAGGCTTCCACTGTAACAAATGGTCACTATTTATTGCTGGGATGATTTAAAATAAGAGGTGTCAGTGAAAGCACAAGCATTTTTAGGAAAGGTACTAAACACAATGATATACGTATATATTTTTAACTGCAGTGACTCCAACTCTAAAACACTGTACTTATAAATCACATGAAGAAACTTTATTGTGCTGACTGTATTCATCCTTTGGGCCCTGGCTGTCAGTAGAGGTCTGGAACTTCTCCCTTGCTAAGGGGGAAACAGTGGTTAAGGTCCTCACCTGGGGAAAGGCCACAGAATCCACTGAAATTCAGAAGAGCAAAGGCTGGGTTTCTGTTCCTGTGTAAGAGAATTTGGTTTTAGTACCATAAACAAATGAGACATAGGAGAATACACTTTTACACAAGACAAGATTTTAGTCCTGAGAATAAGCAGAATGGATATAGCTCCTCTTCTCAGGTTCAATACCATTACTCATGCATGATCTCTGCAAAATCAGTGAAGCTTCACTAATTCACATCAGCTGAGAATCTTGTTCCCGTGTTTGTGGTTCAGAAAGGAACAATGCAATTCAGAGGTGCTTCACTTTACAAGCAAGACCTCCCTGCAGTTAGTTCAGCTAAAACATTTTACAATAGCTGTGCTTTTCTTGTCAATCAAGGTTTCTCCCCAAATAGATAGTATCTTTTATTACTTCCATCTGCCACTTTCCTAAAAAGTCCATTGAATTTACATCCCATATCTAAGAAAAATATTAATTTTCAAAATACGGGGCAAATGGAGAAATGAGTGAGCAACATTTTTATACTGAATTGCTTGCACATGGCAGAGCTAATGAGGTAGTTACCAATTTATAAATAAGGAAAATGTATCCAACGTGCTAATGTGTATATTTGTACAAATAGCCATATATATGTACATATACAAATATAGAATATTTGTAGCAAGGTGTATACTTCAAGTTCATTTCTTCATCTTAGTTTTATGTGTTATATGTGTAAAATCTGGAACTGCCATATTCTCAAATAATTTCTTATGCTTTAAATTTCTATTTTTCTCTTTGCTTTTTCTAACATCTTTTTCTAAATAAATCCTCTCTCTCTCTTTTTTTTTTTTTTTAAGTATATGTAAAACCACATTTCTAAATTCAGATATTTATTTATGAAGTAATTACTATATACAAGATTTTCTTTTAGATTGGCTCTGGTAGAGTTATGCTATATCACATTGTAGAAATAAGCCCCAGAAACTATTCTGAAGATTCTTGGACCTAGTCATATTCCCCGTGTATGTCTGAATTTTAATATATAGGCGATGTTTAAAACACAAAGTGATTGCTCACAGTGTGTATTTTGGCACAGTTTTATGAAAGAATGCCAGAAAGGTTGTTTGCTTGCGTGCATTACCCATACTTTCTACTTGTACTTTCCTCATTGATCCATATTATAATGTGAATCAGTGATGACTTTTTAGGGTGGATTTAGCAGAATTAGCCTTAACAGCTACTTTATTTATACACAATTAGTTTAAATGGAGAAGAAAATGAGGTAGGCTAAATATGGGAATATTTTCTAGTCCATTTACTTGTAAGTGTCCTCCATAGGGTGCTTCAGTGAGGACAATGCCTATCTCATTACTATGGGTATTGATTTCCTGTGTATTATTTTTTTCCTGGCCATCCCTATGGTTATTGACATTCTACCCTGGTTGGATGGAACAACCCTATCCAAATCAGGATGACCTGATAAAGCTTTAATATTACCTTTACAGTTAAGTATGCAGTAAGTAGAGGAGATGGGTGAAATGTCCTTTCTTTTGTTTGAGGCCTTCTTTGACACTTTCCTGTTGGCTTAGAGTATCTTTTGTATTTGGCCAGGTATTGGTTTGATTAGTGGTTCATTATTTAGCTGAGCATCTACCATCAATAGTAAGGATATAACTTTTATCTTCACATAGGGATGTAGGGAAGGTAGTTTTTGAAATAATAAATGCTGTTGCAGCTCATTATCATTCCTAAACCTGGAAATTCATGTGGTATACCATAGAAAATCTCCCCTCCCCTCCCTCCCCCTCCCCCTCCCCCCCCTCCCTCCCCCTCCCCCCCTCCCCCTCCCCCCCTCCCCCTCCCCCTCCCCCTCCCCCTCCCCCTCCCCCTCCCCCTCCCCCTCCCCCTCCCCCTCCCCCTCCCCCTCCCCCTCCCCCTCCCCCTCCCCCTCCCCCTCCCCCTCCCCCTTCCCCTTCCCCTTCCCCTTCCCCTTCCCCTTCCCCTTCCCCTTCCCCTTCCCCTTCCCCTTCCCCTTCCCCTTCCCCTTCCCCTCCTTCTCTTGTCTTTTGCAGGAATCACTAGGTAACACTTAATAGCCACTATTTTTCTCTTATTTTTCTATTCTCACAGGAGGAAAGGTGAGAAAATCTGAGGTAGAATAGGACAGGGATTTTTCAAGAAAACATTTTTTCTTCTCAAAAAATGAAATTAATTTAAAATGAGAAAATTTGTGAGAATCAGTTGACATGAAGGATTTATTTATTTACTTATATATTCATGGGGAAAGTTAAAGTCTTAGAATTTATGGAACCCTTTCACATTTTATAAGTGAAAGTTTCTGTTTTTACAGAACAAACCACAGTTTTCTGTGGAAATGTAATCTAATTATACTAGCAACATTAAGTACAAACTGAAATAAAACCCAAACCCTTAGTTTATTAGAAATTGAATATTTCTTTCTTATTATCAGGGTGTAAATGGTTTCAGTTTTGATTTTAGATTCAGATTCAGAGTAGAAAACATTTTTGGTATTGCAAAAGTATTCTGGGTTGGAGAGAATAAGACAGATGTATAATTCAGGTGAATAGGGGCAGAAATATTACATCACTCTTCCCCATCTCTAGTGACATCAGATTTTTATTTTAGTTAGGGTTTCTCCCACTGTAGCCTAAACACCACAGTTCAGGGGAATGCATAATGTGTACTAATCATATCCATGCTTTTGTTTTGGATCTGCTCATGCTCCTGCATACCTGAAGTTCCATAATTTCCAACAAGACAAAATACTTGTACTGCTGTCTGTGTTTGCAAGTTTCAGAAAAAGATGTCTGAAAATCCTTGTCTATAGCGCAACTCACACATGGATGTTATTCCTTTACATGAAATGAATTCCCTGAAGTGAGCAGGGTTAAGAAAGACACTTACTTATTTTACCTGTGAAATAGTGTAGAACTATCAGAAACATGAATATGGCAGTTGAACACTATATATTTCTGGAATGCAAACATGTTTGTTTCCATGAGACAAGTGGCCAGCCACAACTGTGAAGTTCAGACCATGCAGTTCAGAAAAGAAACCTAAAGCTTTTCAGTCGGGGTTTTAATGAAAGCAATAACATTTTAAACACAAAACCTAGATCTTATGAGTTATCTGACACACAGCAAAGACTGCCTGCTAAGACCAAAAACCATATAGTGAAGACCACATAACATTCCCTGCATTTAAAAACATTTGAACCACCAAAAGATAGAAAAAAAAAATCCCCTATATAAATATTATAAAAGGCTTTGAAAGCTCTGCTAATTATAAGAACTGCATGGCAACCAAAGAAATATAATCTGAACAGCTTGCTATTTCAGTTGAATTACTTTAAACTTTCACCAAAAAAAATATATATATATATATTTATCTGTAATTAAAAGCAATTGAGTTAGATGTTACAGAAGAAAATGAAGATATATATATTCTTGAACTACATTTTCAAGTTATAACCTTTTGGTTCAGCAGAGTCTTACTAATGTATAAAATAGGAAGAATTAAATAGACTATCAGATACATTCTACTCATTAGTAACAATGTTTGAAATACTGGACTAGATTGATCAAGGAGAAAACTGTTATCCATCTATGATCTATCTGTAATTTTAAGTGTTTAAAGACAGCATATTTTTTCAAAACTAAACATGAAATGAGGAGCTATGCAGATTTATATATGTATGTATTTATTACCACAAGAAACAATGCTAAAATTATTTAGCTTGCAAAACTAAGAACTTAACAAAAAGAAGACCTAAATTTAGAGTTGCTTGTGATTACGGTGTCTCTTTTGTCTTATGGTGTCTCATGTTTTATGCACTAAACTTGACAATAGTCCTGCAGGACTATTGGCTAAACATTCAGCTAAAAACAGATCATACTACATACACACAGAGGAACTTGGAAGACTAAATCACATTCCCCACTGTGTTACTGCTTTTAAAACCCCTAATTCCTTAAATGTCATGTGGAAATAAATAAATAAATAAATGAGTCCCAGTTTGTTTGTAACAGTGATGTTATCTAGCCACAGTAATATCTGTATCCCTCAGCTTTCATCGTTATGGCATAGGCTTCCTTCATTTGGCTCATGTTTTGCAAGACCTGTAGATAAGATGGCTTTACCCAACTTCTCTCCTTTTCCATTCTCCAGTCACTTACTAAAGTAGCCATAACATTCTTGCCTATTGAATTCGGTTCATTACTCTTAATATCGTAATGTAGATAGAATGATGGTAAAGTTCTATTCAATGAAATAGTGACTTAAGAGAGAAGGTATTGATTTAACCTATTGTTTCAGTTTTGAATTTCAATATTTCAAAAGAATTTTTTTTTTTTTTTCTCAATAAGGTAGCTATTGAAGAGCTTATTCTCACCTTACATGACCAGAAAGGAAATCACCACAAATCAGTTGCTACAGTTGGATATTCATTTTATAATGAATATTGGGAACACAACTTGCAAGGACAAGGGCAGCCTACTAGCATTCATAAAATGACAGTGAGCTCAGAAAGCACTTAGGGTCTAATCTTGCACTATTAAAGTCATTGACACTCCCACTGACATTAACGTTGCAGGATCAAGAGTCTTGATACAACTTTTACTGGACAAAGCTGATGTCTGTAGACATCACTTATAGTTAAAAATGAGGAGCTGCTAAAAAAAAAAAAGGAAAAAAAAAAGTATTTTCTTGCAATGCTTGTATGTGTGACCAAATTTTGATAGTAATATACCTTTCTGGAGCTTTTTGATTTGATCCCTGATGTATTAGAATTCCAGCAGTATTTTTCAAACTGGAAAACAGGTGTTAATGTTGTTACACTTGGAAAGCACACAAAAAACGATCAATGTATGTGGGAAATGTATAAAAAAATGCTTTTGAATATGTCTGTGTACCAAAAAGAAGACTCTTTAAAAATACAGTTTAAGTATTTTACCATGGTGTAGGTGTAAAAACTAGAAATGTCTTATGGCTATTTTACAGTAAGGTTGGCCAAAGCAGTTTTTTAGAAGACCAGTGAAAATCACATTATTGCCGTTCCTGTGAAAAATGAAACCAGTGGATCTGCTTCATGCTTTTTATGCTTTCCACACAAAGAAAATACATAGTGATTTTTTTTTCCACTCTCTTCAAGTGAAAAACAGTCACTGCTGTGAAAATGCCAGCTGTTCTCTGCAAAATTAATGATTTTTCACATGGAGAAGAAGAGTGAAAATAAGCGATTCTTCCAGCAGGGCACTGCAAATACAGGATAGCTATTACTTTCTATGCTTAGTTATAGACCATTTTGTCCAGTGAATCTTCTGAAAAAACGGGAAATTATTGAAATATTCTACATAACAGACATTTACATATTCTTCTGAACAGTCCCAGAAGCTGCTGTTGACTGTCTTATTTCTGCATTTACAATATAGTTATTAATGATAATGTTTAAAACACAGCAAAGGGGAGCTGTACAGCTCCTCTACTCTTGATGAAGATTAATTGCTAATTTTAGTTTTTCTTGCAGTTATTTGTTTGTCCAACCACCCCAATCTCTCCAATACAGGTACAGAGTATCTTAGCAATAATGTTATGATGTTCAGAGAATGCCGTCTTGGGCAGGCTGCTCATTCTTCTAGTTACTTCTAAAACACTGGGGTTCTTCATTAAAAAAAAAAAAAAAGCACAAAAAAAGAAAAAGAGATAAGCTGCCAAGGTACTTTCCAACAAACCTTTCTTGTAGTTGCCACGGAGATGCTGCACAAATATAAATGGGATTTTGATTGAGAGGGTGGATGTCCTGTACAATTGCAAACAGGAAAAGAAGTTCATTTTATTAGAGGATAATTTTGACATGGTCATTTATAATGGAACTCTTTGTACAGAAGGCAATAAAATAAGTAGTAGACATGGCGACAAATACCATCCATTTTGTAAATCAGAGAGGAGAATGAAATACAATTTGGAAATTATCTTTAAAATGCTTCAAGAAGTGATTAACCTTGCAAAGAAAGGACTTTAGTAAACCATTTCTAATCCAAATTGTTTAGATCTGCAATACAGACTTGTGTTTTATGCCTGTAGTTCTCAGCCTGTGGTTCATGCAGAGCCACATTGTTTTGTCCAGCTCGATCTCCTTTGACTGAAAATGAAAAGAAAATAAAATAAAAAGTTAGCTTTTGCTTTAACCTCTTTGCTGTCTTTCATTACTCTACAAGAACAAGGGGAAATGAAATAATGAAATGAAATGAAATGAAATGAAATGAAATGAAATGAAATGAAATGAAATGAAATGAAATAACCTCTCAAATGCCAAACTACAGTAGTACTGAAGTTCTCAGCCTTATTTTTGTTCAGTTACATGTCGACATATATTTCCATGCACTTTTAATTATCATTTTTTTCATTGAACAATACTATATTAGCTGTCTCTGTCTAGCAGAAAACTATTAGAATCAAGTATGTCAAAACTTGTTAGTCAAGACAAAGCATGTCAAAAGGTAGCATCAGAAAAAATGGTACCTTCTCTCTGTCTTCTTGCTGCCACTTTTAAAATGGAAATCCGGAGTGGTGTTTTGAATGTTTATAAATCTTATATAATTATCCTCTATATTCCTTTTAACCTCTCTGCATTTCCAGTCAGGGCAGGTTTTTTGCCTACTTTACTATGAAATTTTTCAGAAATTGTCAGGAGCTGCTATGAAGTCTTCCTCCTTCATGCCCATATTCTCACTGATTGTTTTACAGTAAAATACATTTATATGTACCACAGAAAATTGTGCTGACTGGCCTGGTTAAGACCTTTAAAAGAGGCAGATCAGGGTCTTTTCTACATCATGTTGCTTGACTAATAAATAAGTCTAAATGGTCAATTAACATTATTTAAAAATATATGTACTTTTGTAATTCATCGAATAACTTGTCTTTGGGTTATTTAATAGACCCAGACTATAACCCTGCCAGCAACCATATATCATGAAAAACAGCAGGAAGTGCTATCAATTCTGCTTAGACACTGTTCATGTTACTTATTGCAAGAAAATAATACTATAACCAACATTATGTGTTTCTGATCTAAGTATCTGTTTTATTTTTCTTATGTAATTGGAGAACCTCAATTGCAGTTTTACTTCCTGACATAAACAGGAATTCTAAGCATAAAATCATTCTACAATCAAAAACAAACAAACAAACAAATAACAACAAAAACAACAAAACCCACAACACCAACCAACCAACCAACCAACCAACCAAAAAAACACAAACCAACCAAACAAGAAGATTCCTATTAGTTAAGTGCCAGGTTCTGCACTTGGGGCACAACCACATAATGCAATACTACAGGTTAGGGGAAGTATCTGGAAAGCTGCCTGGTGGAAAGGGTCCTGGGGATATTGGTCAATAGCTAACTAATTATGAGCCAGCAGTGTGCTCAGGTGGCCAAGAAGGCCAATAGCATCCTGGCTTGTATCAGAAATAGCATGGCCAGCAGGACTAGGGAATTGATTGTTCATCTGTACTCAGCTCTGGTGAGGCTGCACCTTGAGCGAGTACTTTGTTCACTTTTGGGTCCCTCACTACAAGAACATTGAGGTTCTGGATTGTGTCCAAAGAAGGGCAATGAAGCTGGTGAAGATTCTAGAAAACAAGTATTATGACAAGCATCTGAATGAGCTGGAGTTTAACTTGGAGCAAAGGGAGCTCAGGGGAGACCTTATTGTACTTTGCAATTACCTTAAAGGAGGTTGTAGCAAGGCAGGGATCAGTGTCTTTTCCCAAACACCAAGTGATAAGATGAGGGGAAATGGCCTCAAGTCATGCCAGAGGAGGTTTAGGTTGGATATTAGGAGAAATGTCTTTACTTGTCTAACCATCACCCTACTACCAATGTCACCCACTAAACCATGTCCGTAAGCACAAGGTTTAACCTTTCCTTGAACACCCCCAGGGACAGTGATGCCACCACCTCCCTGAGCAACCCGTTCCAAAGCCTGACTACTCTTTCCGAGCATTCAGTGGGGGATCTATCAGCAGATAACATTATCACACTACAGCTCTCTAAGTACCTTCAAAAACTATTTAAGTGTCTAGTTTTAACAAGAAAGAGACAAAAAGATAAAACAGAGTTAGCAGCTGTCAGCTCAGTTAGAATCATAGAATCATTAAGGCTGGAAAAGACCTTCAAGATCATCTGGAAATGGTTGTTCATTCAGTTCAATTGAAGGTTGAACTGGAGAAAGAGCTCTGTTTGTTTTTTTCCTACCTGCTGTACTGTAGAGTTAACCTATTCTTTTCTCCTGGGGAAAAAAATCTAACAACAAGAAAACAAAAAAAATGCAGTAAAAGATCTGCCTTAATAGTATTCATCATATTGCTTCCTAAACTGGGAACCTGTCATATGTCATGCACACAATGGCTTAGCATCCCATGGAATACCAAAATCTAATAAAGAGTAACTAAAGCTGAGATGATATGAAAGAAGGTTTTGGCTGTGCCTATAGGCACTCTGACCTCTCTCAGCTGTTTCTGGGCTGTATCTGTGAAAAAGAAAGGCATTGTTCATTACGGCCTTCAGTACTTAAAGAGGACTTATAAAAAGATGGAGAGCGATTCTGCTCAATCAGATAATGACAGGATGAAGGGGAATGGTTTTAAACTAAAAGAGGGGAGATTTAGATTAGAGGTTAGAAGGAAATTCTTCACTCGGAGGGTGGTGAGGCACTGCAACAGGTTGCCCAGAGAGTTTGTGGATGCCCCATCTGTGGAGGTATTCAAGACGAGGTTAGATGAGGTCCTGAGCTACTGGGTGGTATCCCTGCCTATGGCAGGGGGTTTGGAACTACATCATCTTCTGGTCTCTTCCAACCTAAGCCATTCTGTGATTCTATGATTATAAATATTTCTTGGACATGTCTACCAGCTCACCAGTCTTTGTTTTATCTAAATGTTTTTTTTTCTTTTTTTTTTTTTTAATTTTTTTTTTATTAAGATCCACAGGGTTACAAGACTAAATATAAATAGATTTTGCAGGATGAGTTTTGCAGTGAATGAATGACTGAATATTTTCACTCTCTTGCTGAGGTATAATATTTATAGGGAAATGGTTGCACTTTACTAAATGTGGAACTACCTCAAATGATGTTTGAATGACAGCATCAGCATCTAGGAAACAGGTAATTAAATGTTAGAAATGAGGCTGAAGAGTAAATTGGTTCTGAAGTGGAAGTAGCTGAGCCTTGGAAGTCTAGACAGTCACTTACATTTGACAGCACTGTGCTCTTCCTTTGACAGCAATAGTTGCAAAAAGATATTATAGTATTATGTCACATAACAATGCAACGGCATTCTCCTCCCCCCTACCCCCCCAGTTAATTACATAGTTAAAGACCATGCATGACATACAGATGACCACATATGTTATAGAGAACTTAGCTCTTTGTTTCATAAAGCTTTGAACATTTGTGTTATTATGAAGTACTATGTGGTATTTGACAGGAAAAAGAAGTCTTGTTCAAAGAGACCTTGCAATGGTGCAATCTCATGACTAAGGTGAAAAAAAGAGAAAGAAATGTCAGGCATGGTTGCTATAATTAAGAGAGAGTTGTTCTGAATCTTATTGTAGTCTGTGCATGTTCAAATTTCAGGAGAACTGCACATCCCAAATAATAATAATAATAATAATAATAATAATAATAATAATAATAATAATAAATTTCTTGTGTTATTTTAGCTAAGGAGCTAAGGTGGCCACTTTACAAAATTAATCCTTTACTAGCTGAAAACAAGTCACCATCTTGTACTGATATTAGGCAGCTTGAAATGTGGTATACATACCATATTGTGTTATACAATTGAACAAAATAAGAGTGGACTTTCTAAACTAGCAGAGTATTGGAATTTCAAAAAAAAAAAAAAAGACAACTAGTGAAGTAATTTTGCAATTATATAAACATTTAATAAATCTACCATCTTCAATGATAAAGTTTGCAAAAAGAAATATCTTTAATAATCTGAAATACAATATCAAGTCTGAGTGGAAAACAAGCACGGAAGGAAGAAACAGGAAGATGTTGATTTTTTCTTATGCTTACTACAAAATCATTTTAATAAGAAAAGTTTTATGCAGTTATCTTTTTAATTAAAGTAAATGATACTTAATATTGCCTGTTTATTCTTAAGTTTATTTTGAAATATTCTATTTGATCTTTTCATGTAATCTCTTATCCAGTTTTTAGATGGAAAAGTGCTAATGCAACAAAGACCATTTTTCTCATTAGCTGCTATTTTTTGCCTACACAACAAGGAAATTTTAGGACCATGAAGACCATCAGCTGACTGGAGTATCTGACATACAAGGAGAGTCTGAGAGAGCTGTATCTATTCAGCCTGGAGACAAGAAGGCTTAGGAGGGATCTCATCAGTTTGTATAAATGTACGATGGGAAGGAATGAAGAAAGAGACAGGATCTTTTCAGTGATGCCTGGTAACAGGACATGAGGCAGTGATCACCAACATAAATACAGGAAATTCCTTTTAAAGTTTTTTCTTCTCACAGTGGTGAAACACTGGAGCAGGCTGCCATGAAAAACTCTTCATCCTTGTTGATATTCAAAACCCAACTGGGCACTGTGCTGAGAGCAATGTGCTGTAGCTGTTCCTGCTCCAAGCAGGCATTCAGGCTAGGTTATCTCCAAAGGTTTCTTCCAATGTAGACTATTCATAGAATCTACAGTTTTGTGATTTTATGAAAATCATTTTGGCACACTTTTTTTTTTTTTTTTTGCATGTGCAAAAAGCATGCATCACTATCTATAATTGTTAATGTTAGCTGAGGTGCTGCAATGTGGTGATTTTTCCAGGCAGTGTTTGCACTTGGAGAATTACAAAATAGATTTATATTCAACTGTATCATATTGTTTGGTTTTCTACATGTTTTGGTGGAAAGTTGACACCATCCTTGAGCAAACATTTTTTACACTGCAAAGTTCTTATGATTTTTTTTTTCATATTTCATAATATTTTTCTCAGAACTCTAGTTTGTTCTTCTTGAAAACAGAAATACTTTGAGAACAGAGATTCAATGATCTCTCTAGGAAACCTATCACAGTGCTTTACTGTCCTCTTTGGAAATATTTTTTTTCCTTATGTCTGGTCATAATTTCCCTTACTGCAAATTGTCCATTGCCCCTTATCCTTCTAATGTGCCCCTCCAGGAACTGCATGGCTCCATGTACACTACAAACCATCAGGAGTACTGGCGATTAAGTAGCAGGGCAAACTCCAAGTCATAGCACAGGCACACATCAAACATGATTAAATGGTGGTGCTATCATAAGTTACTGTCAACTAATGAGTTGGCTGTAGAACTATGGATGCACTCTTTCAGCCTGCTTCAACTGCCAAGTAACAAATTTTATCGTTATACCTTCTGACAGAGATATGTGAAGGATGAAGGTTCTTGCCTCTCATGAAGCAAGATAGGATAACTTAAATATCTGTTGTATTTCCTCGTATTTATTAGGGTCGCTGAAAGTGTTTAGGTGTAACTAAGGACAATACTTAATGTAATGAACTAGAACAATTATAAATGGCAAAGGGACCAAATTATATCTTCAAATATTTTGCTTTGTCTGGTGATATGTGAGAGGAGTATATTACAAAACTCTAACCTGAGACTGAATTTGTTGAAGAAAGAATATTGAATGTAAATGATTTGACTTGTGAGTTCACTGCATCTCTTAGGTACAACAAGTCACAAAGATAATATTATGCTAGAAGTGACAATTTTGCTATTATTCATAAGCTCTAGAATTTTACAAATTAGATCTAAGAAAAGGTAGGGTTGGCATTATATGCTAGAAAAGAACAACATCACACAGTAGTGACAGATGTAAAAAAAATCAGCAGAGTTTAGATTTGCATACACAGATAAGAATATCTCCATTACCAAGACAATAAGCAAGCTTACTTCCTAGCAGATTCCCTGACTCTGGACTAATTCGGTTAAACTCTCATTGCAGCTTGCTTTGTATGTATAATTACATTTGCATATGTGTGTATTTATACATACACACACATTTGTATGTATGACAATCATGTATGAATATACAGTATAGAAGATAAAAGCAGTCTGCACTTGTTTCTGCTACTTAACTTCCTCTATTTCTGCAGGAACAGCATCTCGGGAGCCTTGGAGGAAAAACAATAATTCATGTTTTCATTACTATGCTGCATTTTTTTTTCCCAGTACTGTGTGGCTGTTAAGGGCTGGAAGAATCAATGCCAACCTGCTTTTTCATTGCAATACAATAGTGGACAGGTGTGATCACTTTCCTTGTTTACAGCAAAGCATACAGCCCCTACTGGGAAAACATGCCTGATGCAGCATGCTGGGCAGAGACAGGCTGATATTCTTAGTACTAAAAGCACTTGTAATCATATTTTGGAAGCAATAGTGGAAAAAGTTTTGGTATTATTATGCAGAGCTTAATCCTTTTCTTTAAAGGACTTCTGGCACAGAGAGACTCTGGATTCAGGATTCAGGTTTAGATTAGGAAGAAAGTGTCTCAACAGAATTATGAAATTAAGAGGAGAAAATAGAACTCTTTGGCACTTGCAGTGTAAGTTTCTGTCAGTTGCTTATTATACCAGTAAGTCCTGAGGATACTAAGGGAAAACATCATTTGACCATTCATCAGGAATGAACAGCATAATTGAATTATGGAGCTCTGTGGAGGATTTATTTGTACATCATAAAGCTTTTTATTTTATATTTATCTTATATTTTATATTTATATTTCTTTTTCTTTTATTTTATATTGTATTATGATATGTTATATTTGTTTTACAAGTCCTCTTTTAGATAGAGCAAATTAAGAAAAAGGTCATACTGTTTCTTCCATTCCCGTTCAGCTTATTATAATATATGTATATATATATTTTGTCATACTGTACCATGGATTCCTGTTTTCCTGTTAAATTTGCTGTTCTTAAACTTTATGAGATAATACAACATTCTGGACTTTGTATTTTTCAAACTTCTATGAATTTGTATTATTTTATTTTTGAGGCCAAAACGAATCTGATGCAAACCATCTCACTTCATTAATTGCAGTTAAAATATATTGATTTGCATCAGCAGACCATGAGGCCAACAAGATTTACTTGAAAGTTCTTTACATAATGCTTGTGTTTGTAAAATTTATATATTAGCACCGTAATAAGAAATGTATTAGGAAAAAAAAAAGAAAAATATATAGATCAGGTTATGAATATCACGTGAGATAGACTGAAGGTTAGAGGGTCTCTTCTGTAGAAGGTTGAAATCCAATGAGAGTGCAAAATATCAGGCTGAATCACTCATTGTTTCCCACCCAGTATGAATTTCAAGAGACATAAATGGAAATGAGAGAAGCTAACTTCCAACAGATGTTAGTTAGACTTTTTTTTACTTAGCACGTAATAAACATATGGAATGGCCTATCAGGCACTACTGCTGAGGCAAAACACAAGGATCGTTCAAGAAGAAATTAGATGCTATTCTAAAGAAATGGAATACTTAACATGGATGAGCCCTGATGGGCTAATAGTCCTGATGGGTAAACCTTTCCAAATAAAACATTTTATTTTCTTATATTCATTTGAATGTAAATATCACTTCAGTAACATCTATCTACTTCTTGGCTTGGTGGGAAGACTGTTTCTTTCATTAAGGAAAAAAAGAAAAGAAAGAAACTTTTTTATTTTATTTTATTTTAATTATTTTATTTTATTTTTGTGCAGTTTTAACAAAAGAAAAGCAAAGTCTGCAACACAGTCTTCCCCAATTCCTTTTCCCTATATATAAGTGACTTATAAGTCACACGTCAAAAGCATGGGAGATCTGAGATGACACCAACTGACTTGCTTTTTCATACCATGTGATATGATCTGATTCACAATGTTTGAGGAAAGGTTACCTGTCTCAGTGAAAGTCACTCCAAGCAGCTTTTGTCAGAAATGCTGGTTCTGAACACTACTCTCCAAATAAAAAGGAGAAACACTTGCTCATGCTTTCTCTTTCTTTCTAGAGTCCCAATATCTTACCTCTTTTCATATCCATATCTCAGTAGCAAACAGAGCAGCTTATCATAATGCTTCTTAACAGACAATATGGTGACCACAGGTTCCTCAGCTGAATTATTTTCCGTGCTGGTGTTCCAGACGAAGATTTTGGATATGTTCCTTCACCAATTTTCCTTTCTTTCTCTTCCTCTTCCTCTTTTTTCCCTTTCCCTTTCCCTTCCCTTTTCCCTTTTCCCTTTTCCCTTTTCCCTTTTCCCCTTCCCCCTTCCCCTTTCCCCTTTCCCCTTTCTCTTTTCCCTTTCCCTTTCCCTTTCCCTTTCCCTTTCCCTTTCCCTTTCCCTTTTCTTTCTTTTCTCTCTCTCTCTCTCTCTTTCTTTCTTTCTTTCTTTCTCTCCCTCCCTCCCTCCCTCCCTCCCTTTCTTTCTCTCTTTCTCTCTTTCTCTCTCTCTCTCTCTCTCTCTTTCTCTCTCTCTCTCTTTCTCTCTTTCTTTCTCTCTTTCTCTCTTTCTCTTTCTTTCTCTCCCTTCCTCCCTTCCTTTTTTTTTTTTCCTAAGTTTTGCTTTGTGCTCTCTGTCAGAAGTAAGAAATCCCAAATATCCAGATAAATACATGATTTCTATGCTGTAAACAAAACCTTAGCTTATTTTTTGAAAGATTTCAGTTTCAAACCGGCCTCAAATACTATTTGGAAATGCTTTGCAAGCTTGAAAATGCAACAAAAATTATCACTCAGTCCTCTCCCCTCAACATTGATTGTTTTTAGGTTGCACAAATTATTTCCTGTCTTTTTAGAACTACTGGTGAACAAAAAAATCTGCTCTCAGCACTACTCTAATTGAAAGCAGCATGAAGTGACAGACATTTCCAGTTTTAAAGCCATTGCCACAGGTATGTTGTTGTTTCAGTGAGATATCCATTCAGGATCAGCAGGATAAGTAGATGGTGTACCTTATGTTATCTCTTGAGTAAGTGGTGGACTCTTCAAGCACTAGCTAAAAACTATTGCAATGCTAATTCGGAAATTATAAAGAAGTGCTTTGAAATGCAAAAATGTTTTGATTCTGTAAACACTTGCACAGTTTATGGATTGAAAGTAGTTGCACAGTTAATGGAATGAAAGTTTGAACAAATGACCTGGCACAATCCTTGTGATGACAAAAGGTAAGAAGAAGATGCAATAAACTTCAGTTGACATTACAGTAGAAATAGAAATTATAATTATATGCTTACTTTTGTTTAATACACCCCAAACCACTGTCCCCAGTATGGTCTCAGTTGTAAGTTACCCTTACTAGTTTGCTTAACCTGTAACAACTCAGCAAAATGCAAACAAATAAGACTTTTTTTTTTCTCTTTTCTCACTAGAAATATCCATTCTTCCCAGAAATAGATAGTTGCTAATCAGAATTATAAATGTTTCTGTCATTTCAGAAAGGTTCTAATTTTAATTACAATTTAGTTTTTTATCTGTGTTTAAGAAGAAGGCCAGTATTAAAAAAAAAAAAAAAAAAAATCTAATACGGAATATACTCTTTGTAAAAGAGGCAGAGAAGGGAATTTGTTGACAACTGAAATATTCAGAGGCCGTAGAACAGCACACAAAATAGTTTCATACTTGGAGTGAGACAGTAGCAACCTAATTTTCATAAAACAATGCAGTACATTTCTAATGAGCCTTATTTAGTTTCCTTATATTATGAAATAAATCTTTTCTGTTAGCTTGTGTGTATTTTCTATCCTTCCTTTCCATTCTGTTTTCCGCATTGTCAAAAATGTTATTTCTAATTAATCAAGAATGACAATGCAACTTTAAAATACTAAGGTAAAGGCAGACATTTGATATTTATGTGAGTTATAGTAGCATTTTCACTTCCAGTAGAACTACTACTACTACTACTACTACTACTACTACCACTACCGTACCTTTTTTTTATTATTTTTTATATTTTTTTTCCAACATAAGAAGATCACCGTCTGATTTATAGAAGATTTCCTCCCATGTTGTATTACTGAACAGCCAGGTGTATGACAGAATCATAATCTGGGAGAGTCATTGAAACATTTGCCAGTTACACCAATCACCAGCAGGTCTGACTTCAAGGAGCATTACTCTGAGGCAAAACTATCTGCACCATGTTCTCATCCTAGGTGGTTGCAAAGAAGAAGGTCACAGAATTCTAGCTTGAAAATGGTTGGAAATTATTGAAATACAACTGTTTTTTTTTTTTTTTTTTTTTCCCCTGTAGAATCTTACAGCTAGTGAGCTTCCCACTTGTAGGTAAGATGTTGCTTTGCTGTGGGTTTACAAATTTTAGTGTAGGTTTGTTTTAGCAAAGACTTATAAACCTAATACAATAACAACCTACAATTGTTAACATTTATTTGTCTTGTAAAAATACTAAGAAAAATTATTTTTCTTAGTACAAAAAGAAAAAAATAATTTAGTTCCTAAAAAGTGAATTGAGAAGTAGCTGTTCCAGAGTACTGAAGAGCCAAATAATTAGGCCACAAATGTATAAACAAAGAAAGTGTTCAAAAGTAATCAAGCCAAGTGAAATTTTAAACATTCCAAAATTCTAGACATGTATTTTTGCTTATACTGTGCATTATTACCAATTTTTCTAGGTTTTACCTAATGGCATATTATACATCCTGACCACACCTCACAGATTAAAGTTTCCCTTTACAGATTCCTGTAAAAACTATCACTGAATGAGCAATCTTCTCAGACATTCTTTTTAGCAGCATTTAAACAACACTGTAAATTGTAATTGGAAGAAACATCTATGTGGACTCTCCTTAAAAGTTATGCAAGATAAGCCATTCACTGCAACCAATGGCCTTAAAAACTTCTGTGTTAGTTAAAACAGATTGTGAAAGGGTATTGGGGGAAGACAAAATTATGGGGAAGGTATATATATTTCTGTGGATATAGATGTCAGAAGCAAAGCCAGAATACTCAGGAGGTCCTGTCTTCCCTTATACTATTACAAATATACCACAGCCTTCGAACACACCAACCCCTTAGAATTTAGTACAAAATAACACTATTTGGTTTGTACCCTCCTAGTTATAGCTGCTCTGGGAATTAACATTTTTTTGTTGGAAGATCCATGCCAACATGTTCCTTAACTAATGTTATGACTGCTGATTCACTTAATTTGATGATATTCTGGGATTAAATTGTCTCACTTTATTTGAAGTAATTGGGGGGGAGGGGGGAATGGGCAAGGGGGAAGGAAGAAGACGTGTTTCTTCTGGGGGTTATAAGATATAAATTTTGCAGTTCTGAAGTAGGCAGTGACCTTTGTGCTACTCTTTAGGTCTGCTGGGTTAATGTGGATTAGTCATTTTGTTTTCTAAGTATGTGGTATATGAGCACCATTCAGCAGTACTGTGATGAACATAATAAAGATACCTTAGTGCAAGCCCTGATGTATTGTAATAAAGTGTTAGAAAATATGTTCATTTTTAATGGTTTCATTTCTGGGATTATGTCTGCCCAAGGCAAGAGAGAATTGAGTATGTATTTCTCTGGTGTGCAAAAACATTTATTCAGAATATATGCAAATCAAACAAACTCTCATAAACAGCAGTACTGAGCTGATAGTTAATGACAGTAAAAGCTGATAACTTAATGAAGAAAGAAAAAAAAACCAAACCAACCAACCAAACAAACAAACAAAAAAACCTGCTATGCCTAATTAATAGGCTGTAGCATTTTCAGGAGAACTGACAGTCTCAAAAAGAAATCCTCTAACACTTAGGAAACTGTTTCCTGGGCTTCAAGGGTGGTACATTTTTATTTCAAGAGTCAGGAAAGGCACCTTGCAAAAGGAATGCACAACAGGTTAGGACAGTTACTTAGTCCTTTTCTACCTCTTGTACACAGAAGTTCCTGCTTCAAATAGATTATATTTTAATGATGATGCAAAAGTTTCCTGACCCCACAACAGGCCAGGACCTGCTAGCAGAATTGGTTATGCTGTCCATGAAGATACATCATGTAAGAACAAGCAACATAGTAGCAGGAATCAGATGGATGGGAAAATCACGAGTGTAGTTTGATACATGAAAGTTTTGAGTAAAGGGGAAGAGATAGAGGAGCAAATCCTTTTAAGAAACTTGAAGGAAAAACACATAAATGAGAAAGTATGAGTTCTTTTTCAAGAGGGAGATTATGTTCTTTAACAGACATTTTTCTAAAAGGGAAAACTCTGTGGAAAATACTATAAAGTTGTTAAACTTGCCATCACTATTATGTTCCTTCTCTTTGCTAGCAGAAATTTTTGGGAGACATTTTTTTTTAACATGTTTCCTTGGTCACTTGAGTGAAACACCATTGTATGTGATCTTCAAGTGCTAAAAATGCACAGAGATCCCATGGCTGTCAAATCACTGTTGAGTGTTTCCTTATAGAGCCAAGAGGTTCTCCAAACAGATTCAAAATGAACAGACTTGGAGAAACATTAAAAGATAGAAAAGGTAGTAACAAAAAGAAGTGGAGAGGAAAGTAGTAGCTGTATGCAAGATTGTTTCAGGATTAAGAAGGATCTAAAAGAAAAACAAAAATTTACTGCAGCTTCACAACAGCCTACATATTTCCCTTGTTTTTATATGATTGCAGCAGGGATCTGAGCTCCAAAACTGAGAGCTGAAATAGCTTCTTCTCAATCAACTCTGACTGTTTTTGCCTCTTACTTTAATTTAGTGGAGGTGAGTGAACTGAAGAGTTTTTAGCATACTGAATGTTAATTAGCAAGGGATGATTCTCTTTGGGAATTTCAATGCTTGGAATTTATCAGAGGCTCTTCAATTGCAGCATCTCACTAAGAGACATTGGAGACCAAGTTTCTTAGAAGCTTTTTTGTGCTTCTTGATTCACCTAGTTAGAAAACACCATTTTTTTTAAATTAAATTATTTTTTTTTTTTTTACATTACTTAAAACATTGCAAGGAAGATTATTGATAGTAGTCATTAAAAGGGACAGTTTTTTTTTTTTTTTTTCCTTGTGTTTTTAACAGCTGGCTGCATAATTCAATCCGATTAATATGTAAGGATTCACATATGGGTGGGCATTTTATGGATGGCTGGAACAAGTGACAACATTTAACAAATGACCTAAAATAGGTCTCATGGTGTTTCTGTTTCTAGCCCTGAGAAATCTGAAGGTTTTACAAGCTTATAAGTATTTGTGGATTAATTTTCAGAAGTATGTTCATATTTACATTTCTTAATAAGCAGGTGATGCTTGAATTTTGTGGTTCCTTCAAATCAATATTAAAAATATTAAATAGTATTAATAATATTTCTTTGTAATTAAAATGTTATATAAGTTGAAAACTGCTCCAAAATAAGGAAAACAGTAGCAACATCCTAATTACAATCAAAGATATATATTTTTTTCAACAGATGGTCATAAAAAGATTATTTCTGTTTTCCAGAAACTGAGAGGATGCAAAATTGTATGTAGGAGGCTTGATCTAAAGACTTACAAAAATTAGTGCAAATTATTCTGTGTCTTGAATGAGGAGTATGAAAGATATCTCAGTAAGAGAGGATGGAAGACCAACCCAAGTGACTATGTTTTAATTATCTTATTCTTCTTCAAAAAAGCAGAACTAAAAGTTTCTCTAAACATAATTTTCTCAACATGAGAAACTAAATGCATTACATCTACATATTATCTATATTATAATGCCCATTAAACTTCACACAGATATTTACTTCCACATCACTAGAATGTCTGAGTACTCCTTCAGAAACAAGAGACAAGCTTATTTTCCTTCAACATGGGTTTGCACACATCAGTATTGTTTTTAACCTTTGAAACTTCTGCACTCCTGGGGTCTGAGACTTGCAGACTTTTAAGTCTTCCACTAGGATGCTGTAAACGCACTTGTAGAATTGATGTGCTCTACATGTGGGGAAGCATAAGTTACATGCTACACCCCTGAGAATGAAGAGCAGCTGCTGTAGGCAAATGTTTGTATGCACCTGAGCAGTCTCTCATTTAAGGACCTCTCCAAGTGAAGTGTGGGGTTTGGCTAAGCATTTTAAGCACAAATCCAGCTTTTAATTTTTGGCTGGATTTACTTCTCTAGCTGCAGAATAAACTGCCTGGTTATAAATGTTAGCTATTAACTATGGCAGTTAGCGCAAGGAAGATTGCACTCATATAACAATACAAGATAGAAACTGCCACTTCTCGCCTCTGTGGCATCTACACGAGCCATTAAGAACAGAGAGGAATTCAGCACTTAACCTCAAGGACACAGAGATTGGTTGGTTTGTGTCCTAGCCTTCGCTAGCTCACATCTCTTTTATATCATATAGTATCAAAAGAAGTAGGCATTGCTATGCCAAATGGGATTTTGAACTTAACTGGACCAAAAAAAGAAAGAATTTCAAATTGAGGTGAGCAGTAACATGAATCAAGATGAGAATCATATATTTAATCTTAGTCAGCCAATTCAGTGGTTTTTGACACCCTCACCCCCAATTGTTTATTGCTATTTTTGTAAGTATAACCTTGTAAAATGTAAGTTTTGATTAATTCTTTTCAAGTATTTAAGTTTATTCATTTAACTTTTCAGACCATATTTTATAAACATAAATTATAGAAATAAACTTAAAATATTAGCCTCATAGAACATTTTTTTTTCTATTTATTCATTTATTTTTGCCTGGTTACCGAGGTTTCTAACTATAAAAATTATGTATAGATGTTGCAGTGGCTGAAAAATAAATCACACTGGTTTGGACCAAGAAAATGAAGAAAATATTGGTACAAAAAAAAAAAAAAGACCTTTTACTTTGAAAGACTGAAATACTTTGTCCTATTCAAAAAAGACCTTTTTTTTATTATTATTTTTTTCCTTTTTTTATTTTTTAAGAGGAAAAGAAGTTTTTAAGAGGAAAATGAACTTAAAATATATTAAAAGACAGCCAATAATAATAAAATGTTCAAATAAAACTATATATATATTAGTTTTAAACACAGTAGGAGAAGAATTTAACAGTGATTCACAAATGTGGCCTCATTCTCAATTTGACATGTAATAAACATACAATCAAAAATATCAGTTCTACCTGTGTGCATGTGAAAACTGGAATGAAATTGCATACAATAGCTCATATAAAGATTGATATCTGAAAACCAAATTACAAGAACATGAATGAAGCAAAGCCAGGTTTCTTTCTTCTTTGTGGACAGAGGAAGCTATGTTAATTGTCTTCTTTCTTTGCTTTTATCCTTGATTTTTGCTCTTTGCCCAAACCTCCCTGTTTTGACTCAGAATGGAGTAGTGTTTTTGTATGTATCAGACTCTGCTTTCTCTGCTTTCCTCTATGTAGTACTAAGTAGTTCAGATCAAACTGGTTTGACCTCAGGGATCATTTGTGAAATCTTGAAAAAATAAAAGATAAAAGTTGGTATGACATTTTTGGGAATTCTCTCAATAATAGTCTGTTTTCTCATGAAATACAGACTAATTTCTGAGGATCATGTACGTGATTTAGACTTCTGATTTCTCTGTATCTAAGCTCTTATTCTTTGTCCTTAGGTAAACAACAACAAAAAAAATGGGCAATGAGTTTCATGCTGGCATTTCAATCAATATATCTATCTTTGTTTAGAGTATTTTATCAGTAATATCAGAAACCATTTCTCTTCAACATTTTTTCCTCTGTTTTCATGTTTGCTCAGTGATATCAGTGAAATGTCATCATGCTACAGAAGAAATGGACAATCAAATATTTAGAGATTTGGAACTGAATATTATTAATTCATATTATTATGAATTACACACCAAATCTGGAAGTACATCTTAAGCAAAAAATCCCATGGATTCAAGGATTATTTGGACTGTGTGAAGGAAGTGAGAAGGAAGGCTTGATTTTTCTCAGTGATAATGGTATCATGATGAGAAGGTGGGAAAGGACAAAGTTCTTCCTTAGACTACTCTGAGAAGTGGCCATAAAAGGATGACTGCTTTACCAAACCATAAGGATTGATTGTTGTACCAACATGAAAATATATTTGCAAAGATGGGAGGAACAGAGTGGGCATAGCTTTATTTAACATCTGTCCTTCCATGAAATGAGCACAAAGAGGATGAAACTGTATGCCTGAAGCTTTGTCTTCAAGACTGCTTTATTTGGACAGGTGTGCAAGGAGTACACCAAAAAAACAAAAGGCTGAACTTTGAGTGGCGCTACATCAAAATTCTCTTTACTGCTCACAGTGCCTCCCAAGAACAGCTCAGGCTTGTGTGAGAAAACTAGTGTTTAACCGCAAAGATTTTAGAGTAAATTACAGACTTGTCATAAAAAAGAGAACTGTAATTATATCTACAAGTATATACCTCAACTTAAAACAGAGCTAGCCAATATTTATAATTATCCTATAACTTAAGAAAAAACTATACTCTGGATTATAATGAAACAAACAAGCAAAACAAATTATAATGAAGATATCTTAATAACATACAAAGTTTTATGGTTCAAGCAAAGGCAAAATATCAGTGAATTTCAGATTGCAATAAAGGAAAAAAATACTACAATATTTTTGTAATTAATAACACTTTTAATTATTTTTAAGTGTTCATCAGAGTAAAAGAGATCATTCAGAAATCATGTCAACTGGCAAAATCCAAATAACTTGCAAGTATCTTCATTTTTGATATGATAGAAATTTTGTAACAACAAAAATAACTAAAAAACATTAAAATATTAGTTCAAAAAAGGCTATTTTGTGCTGATTATTTTAATTAAAAAAAACACAGAAAAACAGTGATGCAAAACAGTAAATACTTTTATTAAACAAACAGCCATTAAACCTCAGTACTTATCTGTATATTAAATATTAGAGATGAATTGATTAGTCTATGATACTGATGGTTGAATAGAAATTTTAATAACACGTTCATTTAAATGGTGAGCAAGGCATAGTAAATGGTCAGATAAGCATCTCAGTTTACTGACCTTGGTAAACTATACATGTATTTATCACAGTACAGATAAAATAACATTGCATATTTACTGAAATAACTAGAACTTTGTGCCATATTCACCACAGCAGTAACTGGTATCATGTTGTCTATTACAATCACAGATGAGTAAGGTTGTCAGATATAAGACTGAATCAAAAATTCAATATTCACTGGGATGAATATCCCACTATTTCTCATCTCCAAAGTATTTCACAAAGCCTTGTGGTACTGCTTTATAATATGCAAAACAGTTTATTACAGGACCATGGTCCCCAGGACTGTCAATACAGTAGTTCCCTGCAGTATTAAGGTCCACAAGATCTGACTTTTAATAGATTTATGAACAATAAAGAATATACATGTTGCAAGGAAAAATAGCTTTGCATTGGAAGGACACCCTTTGGAAGGACAACCAACCAGCTGCTTTCATTTCCAGGTTGGCAAACATGGGGATGAAAGAAAAGTGAGGTGTTAGTCCTGGGACTTTACACCTACGATTTTCAGTAATAAATGTTGATGTGTCAGCAGTGTGTATACAGTTTTTAAAAAGTTTCCCTTTCAAAGAGATACTTTTAACTCCTAGTTTAAAGCTGAATTTTGCCTTATACATGCCTATTTATAGGTAAAAGTATCTATTGTGAGGTATTTTTTTTCGGATAAAAGATGCTTTGTATTTATTCAAATATCAAATCTCTTTTAAAACCTGCTTTATGGAATAAGACTGTTAGAAAATATTTTGCTTCTGTTCTATGGGGCTATGATTCTCCAATACTCCAAAGACAAAGTATATCAAGCAGGCTACAAGGCTCCCCCATGGATGGAAGAGTAAGGAAACACTCTTGAAACCCATGGAAGAGAAACAACTGATTTCCTGTCTGGGAGTCTGTGCTAAGTGGAATCAGACTTTGGATAGTTTTTCATGCTATATTTTTCTTTATAGGCATTATAGAAATCTGTCTCAGAGTTCATTTCCAATGAGAAAATAGCACAACTGGACCTTTGCAAAGAATGGAAGAGTAATCTTGCTCAGAATTTGTGGAGTTGTCAGTAAAAGAGCAAGTGGTCTATGTTGTAACACATGTCAAAACTCAAAGGTGTAATACACTTGTTAGGTTGTCAATGTGTTGTTGTCTTTCTTTGCTTTCATTTATGTTGCTGTTTGAACAAAGAAAAATAACAAATCAGAAACAGAGCTCTAGGACAAATATGAGAAATTAATAACACTGATCTTATGAGACATGGAAAATATTTTGATAGAAGTTTTATGAAAAAGTAATATTTGCTATTTTGCATTATTTCAAAATAATAATAATAATAAAAAAACACAACAATAAAAAAATAGCCAAAACTGAGCCATTAGAAGTTGTTAAACATGATTTCAACAGTTTTGCAGAATTTAGTGTTCGCAGATGCTGCGCTAAGCCTTTTGCATTTCTCAAATGAAATTAAGACTTTAACAAAACCTACCATTAGTCCTTATTAGTGAGGTCTCATTTTCTTAATGAATGGTGAGTATCAGGGTGAATAAAGATAGCAGAATTAGTTTATATTGATTGAATTATCACCTTTTCATTGTAAAATGATTTTATTTTCCCACTGCAAGATTAACAGAGAAAATTGTGCTGACTGCAACTTCTGTTCTTTTTATACGTATATGTATACACACAGAATTGGTATTACAACTTTTTCTTTTGTTAAAACATTGTAGCCTAGAGCAACTGAAGGAATCTGTTGGCTTGTGTAAATTCCACATTGTATAAATTATTATGTTTCTTTAATGGAATTAATAGGCAGCCAGAACCTGAGGGCCAGTTGTTTGACTTATATGCATATTTTTAAGTCTAGCATTCATTGAAAGAAACAGCAATTTCTGTTATATCCTGTTACATATCAAACAAGATGTGTTGATAGCAATATGTATTACAATCTAAGCCATTTGACTATTCAGCACATAGACAATAATGGGCTAAGCGAGTTCTCTAAATCAAAGTGAATTAGTTATGTACCTTTAGGAAACTTTAGCACAGAATCGTAGAATCACAGAATGACTGAGTTTGGAAGGGACCTCTGAAGATCATCTAGGCCAACCGCCATGCCAAGCAGGATCACCTAGAACATGTTGTGCAGGATGGCAAACAGGCAGGTTTTGAATATCTCCAAAGAAGGAGACTCCACAACCTCCACAACAGAGCAACCTGTTCCAGTGCTCTGTCACCCTCATAGTAAAGAAGTGCCTTCTCATATTCAGCTGGAACCTCCTGTGCTTCAGTTTGTGCCTGTTGTCTCTTGTCCTGTCACTGAGCACAACTGAAAAGGGACTGACTCCATCCTTTCGACTTCCCTTCAGATATTCATATGCATTGATGAGATCTCCCCTCAGTCTTCTCTTTTCCAGGCTAAACAGGCCCAGCTCTCTCAGCTTGTCCTCGTACGACAGGTGCTCCAATCCCCTAATCATCTTAGTAGCCCTCCTCTGGACTTGCTCCAGTAGCTCCATGTCCCTCTTGTACTGGAGAGCCCAGAACTGGACACAATACTCCAAGTGTGGCCTTAACAGGGTTGAGTAGAAGGGGAGGATCACCTCCCTTGGCTTGCTGGCAATACTCTTCTGAATGCAGCCCAGGATACTGTTGGCCTTCTAGGCCACAAGGACACATTTCTAACTCATGGTTAACCTGCTGTCCACCAGGACACCCAGGTCTCTCTGCAAAGCTGCTCTCCAGCAGGTCAGCCCCCAGCCTGTACTGATACTTGGGGTTATTCCTTCCAAGGTGGGGACCCTGCACTTGCCCTTGTTGAACTTCATGAAGTTCCTCTCGGCCCATCTCTCCAGCCTGCCGAGGTCCCTATGAATGGCAGCACAGACCTCTGGGGTATCAGCCACTCCTCCCAGCTTTGTGTCACCAGCAAACTTGCTGAGGGTGCGCTCTGTTCCATTGTCCAGGTCACGGATGAATAAGTTGGACAAGTAGAGCTATTGCCATTATGTCAGACTACCTTACAATAAAGATCTTTCTAGTATGATTTTTTATGGAAAAATTACTATTATTTATGTTATTGACAACTTTTTTTTTTTTTTTTTTTTTTTTCCCCCCCACAGGGGATCTTGTAAGATGTAGGAAAGTTATGGAAAAATGTGAAGACATTTCAGACGCAGATCACTGTATGAGCTGAAGTGCTGAACCCAAATACCAGGGGAACGGGTGGAGTTTTCTGGTCTACTGAACACAGTCTACTCCATATACTTGGGGGTCATGTACTTTGGGTGACCTTCTCTCCCACAAGGCTATCTTTGACATCCCCTTTCAATGTAAATTAACTTTGGTGACCCATTGCTTCACAGAAGGTCTGTACACTTATAGCATTACTCCTGGTCTTCTGTGATTAGTGTCCATAAATACAAGCCACCTTCACCTTTATTTGGTTGTCATCTTTACGGTGAAAATATTTTCAACTAGGGCAGAGGGTGGAGATATTTTTTCACATATCTCCTTCCTAATTTGAGGTATTCTGTTGACCTTGAAAAGTTGTAGCTTCTCTTCTCAGTTTATCATGGATAACACTGAGTTCCTGAGGAATAGATGGTAATGTCAGAAATTACAGCCTCATAAAGTCCTTAATTCTCATCATAAAAATAATATATAAAGTAGAGAACTGTGAGGGTGCCTTACATATTGCAGTGTCAGGTTTAGGAGCACTACAATAAAATTTACAATGCCTTTTTATTTGATAGTGGGTGAGAAAGTAGAAAAGTATAGCTTAAAAATTGCCATGTTATAAACAAGTGAGGTTTGGGGGGTTAGAGGAAGGGAAGCTGGGAGCATGAAATGCTGGGCTTTGAAGATTTTACTGCATCTTTAAAGCAATTCTGCTAAGAATCCCAGATGTTCACTCCAGGTGAAGTTTTTAAATACATGATGGGCAAAAGGTTTTAAATTCTGCTCATTATTAGCTTTACTCCAAGTATCTGAGAATAAAAATAACACAAATAACTCTAGCAGCTTCTGAGAGCACAATTAGAGAACACAGAAAGAGTTCATTTTGGCAGGATGCAAAGGATGAGAGCCCAAGTGTATTGCAACCAAGGGGAGTTTTCCCATCAATACTAATGAAGACAAGATTTCTCCCAGTTTCCCTAGGATAATGTCATCACCTGCATTCTGATCATTAGTAATCATCTTCATGGTTACCACTTTCCATTCTGACTGTGACTAACTTTCATGGCTAAAATTTTAACACACACCTCTCTAAGCCCTACCCACAGAAGATAGTTCATTGCGTCTCCTGCCTGTCGGAATTGTCTCTCTAGCTTGAAACAGGTAAGATCTGATCTCTCCTTCCTGTGGTTGAAATGATATTTGTTGTAAAATCACAAGTACGTCATATGTGAAATAATAAACAGGTCTAAAATAATACGTTTTTCAACTTGGGGACAAGAATGTAACAGATCTTAGCTTCATTATTTTCTTGAAAGCCTCACTGAAGATACTTTTTCTGCAAGACACTGTATACAAGCATATGAACAGGAGAAGAGTAAATAGAATATTGAAAGCACACATAAGTACAAATATTCAAGGTCAAAAATAAGAGGTCAAGATGCATACAAGGGTGATTTAAAAATAAATGAGAACAAATTTTCTTTCCTCTGTAGTCACCCATCTTCAACAAAATATTTTTCTTAGGAGGGACAGACTTAGACTTTTCACACTTTGCACATGATGCTGGCCATCAGGAACTGCTGAAGAGTTAGGAATCTTTCAGAAGCACTTTTCATTCTGACCTAGCTCATGGTAGACTTCTATTATTGTGCAATTGCTATTGGATTCTGTGAATAGATACAAATACATGCAGAATAGAGGCCACATATCTTTAGGACAAAAACACTGGAATGATGTAGTACATGAGAAATTTTGAAAGTTATCATTCATATTTGTTTACTTGCAAAACTGTGGCTTATAGAAATAGCTCTGTTTTTTCTTCAGAGCTTCACAGTGCTCTCGTAAATATTTTCATACACGGTAAATCATTCATACATCATTATGTGGGCACAAAGTTAGTCTATCAAAAATTTAAAACAACTAGTTGTTCTGGAAGGCAGCAGATGCTGAATATTTCACAGATGCCTTCCTCCCCTTTGTATGGTTTCACCACTTATATAGATATAACTGGAGATAACTAAAACAAATTTTCCAAGCCTCTGCTGTGTACTTGATCAGCACTCTGTTGGGAGATGAGCTCCACTGTAATAGTGTCCAACAGGTGTAAAAATGCAGATTTTTTTTTCTTCCCCTGGAGTGTTTTATGGATATCTGCTAATTGCATTCCACTCTTCCCAACACTCGCACGGGAATCTCACACATTTGTCATCTCTACATCACATGGTAATGGTTGGGAGACTTAGCATTTGAAGGTAACTGACCTTTTCCTTTTTCACAGCCTGAAATTAGTTCATTCACGGTCAGATGGATTTGCTCCCAAACACCAGCAAGCAGCTTTCAAACAATGGTAGAATTATGTGTGCTATTTTTGAACTTATACCTATCGTGATTTTGTTGTTAGAGAAGAAGTTGTTAATTAGTCCTGTTTATGTTTGTTATTCTAAAAAAGAGCATTTGTTCACTTTTCATATAGATTAGAATTTCAATAATTTTAGTCCTCGTTTTACCTCTAGCATGTTTAAAATGGTTTATAGAAGAGATTTAATCATGAACTTCTTCCTTTGCCTGTGAATTACTGGTATGAACTTGTTTAAAGTTCTTAAGCTTTTAGAGTAATTGAAATGTTGGGTTGGATCTTAGGAAGAATTAACTACCGATATTTTTAGAAAGTAAATTAAAGCTTTTCTACTTTTCAGTAGACTAGCCTTCTAAATATCCTTTAAGAGTTACATGCAGCATCAATTTTAGAGTATTCTCACTAATGTCAGCTTTTTGAGTTTCCTTCACAAAGTAATTTTGACTGCAACAAGTAGAAAAAAAAAATCCCATCATTTTAGTTGACAACATTCTACCATATAGTTGTTTTATTTAAACAGAGGTATGATTTTACTGAATAAATATAATAAATCATGCAGCACCTTGGGCAAACATATTTTATGCCAGATATTGTCCCTCGAGAGATATTTCAGTCTGATAGTTCCTTTTGGTCAAACATAATACAGCTGTAATTGTATTTTAGTGAGAAACATGCTTTTTTTGTTGTTGTTTTTTTCTTTTTTTTCTTTTTTTTTTTTTTCCTTGTTGCAAATATCTTTATCTGTTGCAAATATCTTATCTGTTGCAAATATCCTTATTAGAAGTACAAAAGAACTCCCTTATTTCTCTGAGATTACCAGGTTCTCATACTTGAATTTATGGCTGTGATGCACCCACACCGAAACCTACAAGTTGTGTGTTAAGAGTGTGTGAGTGCCCCAGGATACAAACATTTGTACAGCATCAGAGCTCTGTCCCATCCATACAATACAATTTCTTCCCTGTGATGCTTGTGATGAACACAAGTATCACATGAAAAAATAAATAAATAAATAAAAAAGCATTTCTATTCTTTTTACTTTGTTATAAAGGAAGGCTTGTTTCCTTTCTCTGGTGGCCAACTACATGAATTTCATACTGGTAGGAATATTATAAAAAAAACTCCTTGTCAGCTCTGTCTTTTTGAACTCCTCTTTAGGGCTCAATTCAAACTAAAAGAGTAGCACAAATATTTCCAATCATCCTAGATGACAACATCCTGCCATACTGGGAAGTTTGATCTAAAATGGGACTTACTAGCTTACAGAAGAGAGAACACAAGCAATGAATTATTCAGAGCTTTTAGTCAACAGACTTTTATGCCATGTTCTATCCCAGGATAGATGGTTCAGGCTCAAGTACTATATTTGTCAACAGTAAACTAAACCTGCTGCCCAAAGCCCACACTGACAGTGTTAAACTGCTTGTATATTGTTATGGCTGTCATTTAAGACAGCTAAAGCACAGAAATTCAGAGCAGGGATATCCCTGTATTCTTAACTCATCCCCTTGTGTTTTCACTTTACATGAACTCAGAAAACTGGCAACCCTGCAAGAATTACTGGGGCTGCAACAACACCTAGGCACAGGGGAATCCATTAAGAACAGCATCAGTGATTCAGCATTAACTCTAGATTTCCTTTATTTGTGCTTAATCTAAAACACTTCTTGCAGTCTTTTATTTCAATGGGAATATTTTAGAAATGCAAATCCTCTGGCTGTACATAGGAGATTGTAAACAAAGAAGTCTATTTCCCTGATGTGATACTTCAGGTGACCCTGTTGGATTTAAACCAGCAGGAAATTAGCATAGTATTTTTGTTACATACCCTGATTTTTTGCTTTTCTCTCGTTTCTTGTCTGTATAAAGAGAGTATTTACAAATAAAACAATGAAGAAAGATAAAATCTACTCAGAAGACCTTAAATTTGCTCCTTGAATTATGTTTTAAATATCTGGGATAGTATTTAGATGTGTATTTTTTGTGCTTTAGTAATTAGAAGACGAGTGCCATTCCACTATATCAAATAAGGTCTAACTTGAATTGTATCACATTGGGTGCACTAATCCACTCATCATAATTACAGTCGTAAAAATATTGACGCTTTCAGGTGCGTCACTAAATCTGCCACCTTTTGAAATCAGACATTTTTGAGGCCATCCAGCCTTTTATTTTTTTTTTAATAAAAACAGTGTAACAGATAGATGTAAAGTAAGATCAAAGTATTTGGCCTCCTGTGAAAAATAATGGTCTTATCACATTGTTTGTGCCTACATTTGTCAGTGATTAAGTTTCTATTTCTTTTTTGAAACATTACTCTCTGTGAATTCCTTCATTCAGAATCAACCTCCCTATTTCATATCTTAATAGATGTTTTCCCTGTGCCCGAGGTTATTTTTATTTTAAAAATATATTTATATATGCATGTGCTTTTGAAGCCATGAGTTACTGCACCAATCAATTCTTAGCAGATATACTTATCTCAGGTACTCAAGTGGTTACTGTGTTAAAACAAACAAAAAAGCAAACAAACAAAACCATAACTGAGACCAAATCCATATGTATTACTGCATTGTGGCATCAGTCTTATATCAGTTTCTGTGGTGTGAAAATAGAATTGATCAAGCTGCAGAGAACCCCGAGTTTTTCCTTGTGCAATGGAATCCCATATGCCTTTATCATTTCCATGAGGTGCCCATTACGCTGTCAGCAGCTCTTATTAATGACTAGGATTTCACTTCTTTTCCTCAAAAGTGTTTCTGTTCTATAGCTGACTGCTTTTTGAGAAATTATATCTGACTATTGAAAATATCTATTTATAGACGGAGAAATTTATCCCAATTTTATTGATACATGTTTTTTCATTATTTTTCTGAAGCAACCCAGTGTTCTAATGTCCTTAAAGAATAAGATGCCCAAATGCATATCACTCTCAAGAAAATAATATAAATTTAATTTACGTGACACGTGAAAAATATCCATGCCTATCTATCCCAAAAGAATGCAATTAGTTTTCCAGTAATTAGGAGATGATTAGGAAGCAACATAGTTGACTCTGCTTTATCTCTATGTACACGTTACTCTAATTATAGCAAGATTGTACTTAATAAAAATATTTTATAAATATCAGTCAGTCTTCAATGTGCCTGTACCTCATGTCAGCAAACAGGGATACAGCAGTTAGAGACCAGATGGCCTAACTAGGAATGTGTTGTTTGCATGCACTTGTGTGATTTCTTTGTGTGTTGTGAATATGTAAACCTGGTTCACAGGGCTACAAGCAGCAGTTATCCATTTTTGTCTAATTTTTCAGTAGTTAGCTTGCACTGATGGTTTTAGTTTCAGGATTGATACCATTATTAACATGATCAATTTCCACGTTGTAAGAATACAAACTGGTTTCATTAGGCAAACCTTTCTCCAAACTTTTAAAAGTACAATTTCTCTTTTTAAACTGAAGCAAATATCCACTCTTGGCTTATACTTCATGCTTAGTATGAAATTAAGTCACAGTCTAGATAGGTCTTCTGTTTCAGTCCTTATCATAGAATCACAGAAATGACAAGGCTGAAAGGCACATGTGGAGACTGTTTAGTCCAATGTTTCTGCTCAAGCAGGGTGAACTAGAGCAAGTTGCTCAGGACTGTGTTCAGTCAAGCTTTGAATTTCTCAATGGATGAAGAACTCACAATCTTTTGATGCAACCTGTTCTAGTGTTTGCCATTGCCATTTAAGAAAAAAAAAATGTTTCTTATAAGTATTTCTTTTTTTCTTTTTTTTTTTAAATTTGTGCCCATTTCCAGTTGTCTTTTCAGTGGTGACCACTCAGAAGAGTCTGGCTTTTCCTTTTTCATTTCATTCTATCAGGTATTTATAGATGTGTCCTGACCTGCCCCCCCCACCCCCCCACCCCAATACAAGTCCAGGCAAAATGGTCCTGTTTTTCTCAGCCTCCTCATATGGCTTGTCTTCTTGGTTCTAGGAATCGATTCCAGGATTAGTTGCTCCATCACCTTCCCGGGAATCAGGGTGCGGCTGGCCAGCTCTGGGCCCTTTTAAGGTGGCTGCTGGTGAATATAGAGATGCCATTCTTCTTGCCCTTCATGTCCCTGGCCAGATTCAATGCCAGATGGGCTCTGGCATTCCTAACATCTTCCCTGCACTCTGATATCCCTGTATTCCTCCCAGATAACCTATCTTGCTTCCATACCCTTTGTACATCCTTTTTATGTTTGATTTTATCCAGGAGCTCCTGGTCCATGCCTTCAGGTTTCCTGCTGCCTTTGCTTGATTTTGTCTTTGCTAGTATACACCATTTGTCAACTTGGAGGAGGTGGTCCTTGAAAATCAGCCAAGTCTCCTAGACACCTCTTCTTTCCAGGACTGTACCCTATGAGATTCTTCCAGGTGGATTCCTGAAGAGGACAGAGTCTTCTCTCCTGAAGACCAGGGTTGTATCCTGTTTTTTACTTTGCTTCTTCCTCTCAGGATCCTGAACTCCACCATCTCACAGCCATTGCAGCAAGGTGGCCTCTGATTGTCACATTCTTGATGAGTTCTACCTTGTTTCTGAGAATAAAGTTTAGCAGAGCATTTATTTGCTCTTTCTTGTTTCTTGACCACCTGTGTCAGGAATTGTTCTCAGTGCACTCCAGAAACCTCCTTGATTGGCTGTGCTTTGAGGTACTGTCCCTCCAGCAGATGCTGGAATAGCTAAAATCCACTATGAGGATTGGGGTATGTGAATGTGAGGAGGCTTCCTCCATTTTTTTGAGGAAGGCTTCATCTGCTTCTGTTTCTGGATTAGGCAGTCTATAGATGACACACATCACATCATTGCCATGTAATTGTGCCAGCTAATCTTGACCCATAAACTCTCAAACGGCTCCTTTAATTTTATGCCCAGATTCCCATGTGCTGCGATTTAGAGATGGAAGGATTCCTTAATGACTTCTTGCTTTCCTTCATGACTTCTACACTCTGTAAACACTCTTGCTGTGAAATTGGATGTGTGGGATACCATCTCTTCTTTAATTGCTGTATCATCACTCAGAATGAAGATGGTACTATTCAAATTGCAAAGAAGCTCACAAGTCATCAGCCACATTAGACGTTTCTTAACTGCTGTCTCCAATGGTATATATCTTATGTTTGATATAGATTAACATTTGGATAAGAACTGATTGTTTTAACTGTCTCAATGAGATGCAGTTCAGTAATAGATCCTGCTGACTGTGTTTGTTTGTGTTTCTTGTCTTTGCTCCTATTTTATCACTCAAAACAAATTATTTCCTCTGCTTGTAATTTGTAAGCTTTAATTAATTGGCCTAAGATCAGTTTTGTATGACCTATAAGAGATTTTATCAGTAACTTATTTGCACTTTGTGCATCCAATTACAGTAACTAGATTTTTGGTAAGCATAATTAGTACTATATACCAATGATAAAACTGCAAGTTAAAAGGAAATGAATAATGATAATCTAAAAGTACCAGATTAATTAGAGATTTAAAAATCAAATTCAAATTATGTTTTGGCAAAATAGCGTGATGTATAATATCTCCATATTAAGGGAATATTTGTTATTAATAATTAACAGAAATTAAATGTGTCCCACTCACTGGCTTCAAAGTAAGAATGAAAATGAGGCACAGTAATAAACAATTTCATGCACCTACCAAGAACAAATATTTTGTATTGGTAAGTGTGTAACAAGTCTAGCAATAGATTCATTTCCTCTCTTTTCCAGTGGCTGCCCTTCTTATCCAACTACCAGGAGCCATTTTACAATATGTTAAAAAACATGGTAAGGTTCTATATCTCCAACAAATAATTTACATGTTCATTGCAATGACCAGAGAGAGCATCTCTCATTTAAGAGGTTATCTTTCATCAGGCAATCCAGGAGGTTCCTAGAACACAATGATGATAACTTCCTTTTTCAAGTGATAAAGGAGTGAATGAAGAGAGGTGCTATGCATTCATTCTCACCAACAAGGAGGGGCTGATGGGGAATGTTAAATGCTTTGAGCAACCTGGCCTAGTGGGAGGTGTCCCTGCCCATGGCAGGGGTGTTGGAATGAGGTGACCTTTAACATCTCTTCCAACACAAACCATTCTATGATTTAAGAGGTTTCCCAAAACCCATAAATTTTTACTGCCTTCATATATTGACAAGAATCCTTTTATCCTTAACCTAAAATAAACTGATCCAGTGATGATTTAAGGTAATATCTAACTAACTTAAACAGGCTGCTCTAACTTAGTTGCCACACAGTGTGAAAATAAAGACTACAGTAATTCAGCAATTCAGACGTGTTAGGTGTAATCCTGTGCAATGGAAGATAGGAAAGGTTCTGGTGATCTGGAAGAATAAAAGAAATAAGAAAAATCTCACAATCTCATCAATGGATAGCCAGAGCTAGCTCTAAACAAATGCCAAGAACCAAGCTCTGCCCAAATTCTTCTCTTTCCTGAAGAACAACTTTGGAAGTGGTAATACTTATTAGCTGCCTTCAGGCTCTACAGAGCTCCAGGGTTCCCTGGTGAATTGTTCTAAAGGTAAGTTCCCCTCTCTGCACAGAGCTCAAACTTCTTATAAGACTTAGATTGTCCTCTGTTTCTTGTATTTTAGATAACAAAGTAGATACTCTGAATCTTTCTCTTTGAGAAGCAAGGAAGCAAGGAAAAGGAAGAAAAGGAAGGAAGGAAGGAAGAGAGAGAGAAAGAGAGAGAAAGAGAGAGAGAGAGAAAGAGAGAGAGAGAAAAAGAAAGAAAGAAAAAGAAAGAAAGAAAGAAAGAAAGAAAGAAAGATAAAAAGAAAAAGATAAAAAGAAAAAGATAAAAAGAAAAAGATAAAAAGAAAAAGATAAAAAGAAAAAGATAAAAAGAAAAAGATAAAAAGAAAAAGATAAAAAGAAAAAGATAAAAAGAAAAAGATAAAAAGAAAAAGATAGAAAGAAAGAAAGAAAGATAGAAAGAAAGAAAGATAGAAAGATAGAAAGAAAGAAAGAAAGAAAGAAAGAAAGAAAGAAAGAAAGAAAGAAAGAAAGAAAGAAAGAAAGAAAAAGAAAAAAGAAGAGGGAAGGGAAGGGAAGGGAAGGGAAGGGAAGGGAAGGGAAGGGAAGGGAAGGGAAGGGAAGGGAAGGGAAGGGAAGGGAAGGGAAGGGAAGGGAAGGGAAGGGAAGGGAAGGGAAGGGAAGGGAAGGGAAGGGAAGGGAAGGGAAGGGAAGGGAAGGGAAGGGAAGGGAAGGGAAGGGAAGGGAAGGGAAGGGAAGGGAAGGGAAGGGAAGGGAAGGGAAGGGTTGCACAGGTAGAGGGTAGCCATGTCCTAGGAGCAATTAAATGTACCCTTGTGCTCCCTGGCCACCTGACTATAGAATATCTGGTGACCACACTAAAACTGGGTCATTGTGCTACTCGGAAGTGAATTTCCATCAGGCAGAAACAGAGCTCAGAAGGTGCAGAGGCCATATCTCAGCAGCCAAGGTGTTCGGTAGAAAAAAAGAAGGTCCTGAGATCAGAATATATGTAGGTGTCTCTCTCAGCTGATATGCATCGAGAATTTTGCTGCTAGGGTTTAGATGACCTTGAAAGCAAAGGTATTCTTCATTGTTCACTATGATTTCTGTTCCCAGCCTCTACCCATCTTGAATTCGGTGCCACAGCTGGTTATCTTTATCTTTCTTTTGTAGGAAGGAATGTTGTGAATGGCTTTCTGGTGACATAGTTTAAAGAAACAGCACTTAATGCCACTTGATTTTTAGCAGACTCTTCCTCTGACGATACTGGGAGGTAAACTGGAGAAACAACTAGAGCAACTAGAAAGGAAAAAAAAAAAAGAAAAAAAAAAAAGGAATGATATTGCTATCCCCAGTCATTAGTCAAGATGTCTCAGACTAATCCTGTCATGTGTAAGTATTGCCTGAGGCAGGCAACTGTCTCATTCTTTGCTTTAACTACCTACATTGATTGTTAGTGCTACTTATTGACTGCTTGATATTATTCCTTTACATCAACACACTATGACTTTGTAGTTTTGTTATGAAAAACTGTTGCTTTTCTTTCTCCCCTCATAATCTTTATTCAGCTGCATCTCCCATTGTGGCTGAAGGAAGACAAACTTCATAGGTAAGGTAGAACAGGTTTAGAAGACAGATCTTTAATGCAAAAGGGAATCTGAAATGGTCAGAGCAAGTGAAAGGCGCTAAAAGAGCAGGAAGGCTTAGGATGCAGTAAATCAGAAATAGAATATAAAAGAAAATCCTGGAGAAGAGACAAAATTTTACTTTTGTGGAAATTCAAAGAAAGAAAAAAAATAAAATGGAAAACGTGGAAAAATGGAAGATATCAAAGATAGGAAAAAAAAAAAAGAGTGAACCAGGAGAATCAGGAGGACGTGAATTAAAGAAAAAAAAAAGATATAAAGTGAAGAAGAGCATAATCATTTACAGAAAAAAAGATTGGCAAAACAAATAGAAACAGTGGGAAAGAATAAAGAAAAAAAGGAATTAAAAGATGGAAGCATGGAACAGACCAAATAAAATACCGAAGGACAAGATATGAAAATAGTAGCTTATGAGGAGGAAAGAGAGTCAATTTTGAGTCACATGAAGAAGCATTACACAGATATTATAATAAATAAAGAATATACTCCCATATGTTGCAGTTCCCCAGTACAGCTCAGTGATATAGATCCCTATGGTATAGCAATAAACCTCCCCAAAGTTAACCTGCCCCATTCCATGGAACACTTTATCAGTTTCTGTCATATAAGTATTGCAGTCAGTATGTTTTTAATCATATTATTCATTTGGAGATATTCATTGACCCAGAAAGAGATCAACTCTTAAGATGTTTACCGTAGAACTAATGTGATGTTTTTATTATTATGACAGACAGAGCTCTTCAGAAGCTGTTATTATCTTATATATTTCCCCCAAATGAATTTGAATTTATGGCCTGAAGATGTGCTAAACGGGATGGGATTTTTATAATTGTCTGACCAGGATCAGAATATGAAGAGGAATTATGAAGTAGCTTATTTAGTCACTGTGCAAGCAGTTTTGCATTTGCATTTTGAAAACCTCACTCTAAATGCCAATGCCAACTGGCTGTAGATATCTTAATAGTAAGGCTTATTGAAAAGGTCATCCATTAAAAAACAGCAAATTTTTAAAAAGGTTTTCCAAAGCTGAACTTGTAAAAGGGAAAAAAAAACAAAAAAAAACAGCACTGTTACATGTTGACCTACATTACTTTAGAAAACTTGTTGGGTTTGCTAAGAAACCTTTATGAAAAGAAAAAAAAAGAAAGATAAAGAAAAGCAAAAGAAAAACACAGTAACCTTCAGAAGACATTCAGCAGAACCAGACAAAGTTTTGACTGAAGAGAGATTGATTCTCTAAAGTTTGAGTGGCCAGACATGCACTGAATTTACTGAGGTTCATTGCTATATCCCAGAAAGTATTTTCAGCCCTTCTATCCTAATGAGCTTATTAGTAAAAGGCTGAAAGGATCTCAGATTTTTTATCAAGCGAGGTTGTCAGTCACATGCTGTTAGCAACTCTGCAGTGATTTATATACCATGCTTACAGAAAAGAGATGTATGAAAGACTGAGCCTTATTGTGTCCTATGACCAGTGAAGTGGCATAAAATAAAATGTGCACCATTGCGCTTAGGGAATGGGAAGGAAGGTATACATTCTGGATAAGGAAGTCATAGAAAAATAGCTGGAAGAGTACCTTTCCCCTCCCATTTCCTCCAGTGATAATTATATTGCATTGGATAAAGTGATTTACCTGCAGCGGGAATAGTTATGGTCAAAAAATATGCTATTAGATGTGATTGAAAAGTGGGGGGTGGGGGTAGGAGGGGGGAAATCTCAAACTCGGCTGCTGTTAGCAACAGGCATTTTTTAGCTTCTCATACTCAATAAAACTAGACACAGCTGATTGTCAGTGCAGTTTTACATCCAACGGAGAGGTCTTTTTTTTTTTTTTTTCATATCTTGCTTTATTTTGTGTGTAGCTTTATTTGCCTTGCTTTATTAAAATAAAGCCTTGCTTTATTTTGTGTGTAGCAGCAGAAACTATTGATAACTTCACTTATAGAAGAATATAATTTAGGGGAAATATGTTAGGATAATTTGGTTATTACTGAAAGATTTTCAAACTGTTAAAAAAGCAGGGTGATTGTAATATAATGTTTCTCTGTGAGGCTTGTATCTAAAGGGAATGAAAGCGAGGCTTGTGAAAATTACAGATAAATTAGCAATTAAAGAGAATTAGATACTTGCTGAGCTGAGCCCCATATGGACAAGTAACTACCACCTAACTCAAACTTTCTGGATATTTTAGGCAGGCTGGAAAAGTCCCAATAACCCCAAGAAAGTCTTTGGGTCACAAAGTTATACTAAAAATAAAAGAAAACTTTATTCCTCCTGATATGTTTTGCTTTTCTTCCCACTCAGTAAGGGCTTTTCTCTTTCCAGACCTTTCCCTGGGGTGACCTAGCTCTGCCAATGGCTCTCTGCTCACCATTCCTCTTCCCTCCCAGGATAGCTGAATCTTGATGATAAGGATGTTTTTCATAAGCTTGTACAAATTTTCATACAAAAGGGAAAATCTAGGCCTCTCCTCTGATAGCATTTTATCCATGGCTCCAGTTTTACAGTGTTACTGAAATCTTGCTCTTTTAACCTCAAATAGTTTTCCAACATACTTATTTTCAATCAATGAAGGCTATAAATTGTTTTATAGTCATGCTTTTTTCAAAAATGTTTTGTTCACTGTTATTGGCTAGATTGACCATGACTGGTATTCACGAAGAGGACCTTTTAACATGCTCCCCTCTGAATGCCTACCACAGCTGGGGAATGGCTGAATACAACAGCTGTGTGCAAAAGGGATATGGTAAGGAATGGTATCAGTCCAGACAGCTAGAGTTGATTAGATTGCAGTCTAGGAATTTACTACACTCTGAATATATGCATCAGTGGAAGTATTTTGGAGCAATTCAGCTCTGTACCACTTGTTTTAAAGCCTTAAGTAGGCTTTAATAGAAAATAGTCTATGTTCATCATTTGTCCCATTATAGGAATGTAGTTGTTGACAATGTAAATTACAGCCACCTTCAAATCCAGCCAATAATCTAATTCCCAAAGTATTTAAAATAGATAGCCACTTACAATAAAGCTTCCTAAATCTATGTGCAGTCCAAGCATGCAGAGAGAAATTGATGTGAGCCAGAAAATTTCAAAACAGCAAACAGTCTGCCTGCTTCTTCAACACCGTAACGAAACTAAGACAAATAGGTAGAGGGAACATTTCTTTGTGATATGCCAGCTCTGCTGTCTGCTCCCACTACTTACCTAACAAGGATATTTTTTATTTAAAATTAACATACTGACTATTTTGAAATTACAGAATGAGAAACCTCACCTTCCCTCCCTGACAAATAAAAAAGGACAACCTTAAAAATTCAGACAATCAAGAAAATTATTATTTCCAAGAAACACTCCTAAAAATTATCAAAGCACTGTATTGTTCTGAGAAGTTGGTCAGACATATTCATAACATATTAATATTCAGTGTATACTATATGTAAGTTACTTATATATAAGTTATATTTTAATGAAAATGTTGGTTTCATCAGAACCCTAGCTGAAATACAAAATTTGTATCAGGAAATTCCAAGTGAATAAAAAACACCTGAAGTTAGGATTTCATGTATATTTAAAATATTTTGATAAAATGACAGAATGCTTCAGGCCATGCAAAAACACATCTTTAAGACATCCTGTTTTACATATCAAATATGTGTTCTGTGCTGTGTTATCCTGCTGTCAAGACAAATGGTCATTACTTTCTATTTGTCTCCATATCGCTTTTACAAAGACTTTTGTTTTGTTTTGTTGTGTTGATTAGCACGGAACATTTATCACAGTCAGGGTTTCTGGTTCAGCTCTTTTTAAAACAAGAAAGGAAAGAGGAGCATACATTATAGGAATGTAACATTTTTTATCTTTGTTTTAGAAAACAAGGCATTTAAAATGCTGCTCCAGGAGTACCTCTTAGAGGATATAGGCTTAGTAGAGATTAAAATAGATAACAGTAAATTAAAAATAATTAAAAGTACACTATTTTACCAAGCAAATATCTTCATTAAAACTATAATTAATGATTATTCTTATCTTTATATTGGTGGCATTAAAGCTACAATATCTGACCCAGATCCCACTATAACCAACATTTGCAAATAGAAAACATTTACAATTTAAGATTAAAGCGGAATGGGACAGCTAAACATATGGTAAAGGCAGGTATAAGGCAAAAAGACAGGTTGAATTTCACATAAAACAAATGTGTAAAATGGTTATAAAACTGATGCTTTTCCAAAAGTGATGCAGATGTTGTTTATCAGGCCAGATAATATGGCTTTTATGTATCATGGCAAAAATAATCTATGGTCTGCTTGAAATTCATGCTTTCAGGAGTGATAGTTAATTATAGATTACTTCTGAGATGAAGATCTCAGAATGAATTTTTTGGAAAATTTATTTAAAGTTTTTATTTTAAGAACATATCGACAAAGTAGTACTCTATTTACAACAGTCTCATCCTTTCTTAATTAAGAAGTCTAAAGAGTTCTTTTTCATTTCAAAACATTTCATTTGGAAATTGGAATGATTCATTTTATGTTGGAAATCATTATACAAAACTGAGGGAAGAGGGAGATATTTCTGTGGGAAATGGGACTAGGCAATGTCTAGATTTTTTTTTTTTTTGTTACATCCCAGATGCTACTCTTGAAAGCAAGATTGAAATTTACATTCAAAGCAATGCATTCACCCTTCAGATCTCAGTATCTTTGATTTTCAGGACATTGGTTGTGTATATTCTCCACTGTTGTTTTTTCTTCCATAATTACACGGAGAGACTATAGTTTTTCTCCTCCTCTAATATCTGACTATTGGCATATATGATCTTGTTTTGTACTGTTCTGAACACTTGCAGTTCCCGTTGTCCTCAATAAGATTTGATGAACAACATTTCTGCAGATAAAAATATTTATGACCTTTGCCTGAAAATCTACACCCAAGGGAATCCTGCGGCTATTCATTTGCCTTTTTGGAGCCTTCACTAAACAGTTTTCTCTTTTATGAATAATTGAAGTTTCTTGCATTTTAGTTTGACTTTGTTGAATTTCTTGAAGCACCATGAGCACACAGTGAGCAATGCTATATAAATCAAATAATAATAATATGTATAATGAAAAATCACAAAGGAGAAGAAAATGTCTCAAGCTGGTAAAAACAAATTACAGTTAGATATTGGAAAGACCACCCACAGTTAATGATTAGACTGTAATATTAACAGAAAATACATCATGCAAGTGACTTGCCTTTATTCAACATGATAACAGAAAAAATTAAGTGTCTGTGGAACTTATGCTTCAATTGCATTAATTCATATTATTTATTTATTTATTTATTTTTTCATCAGAAATTGATTAAAAGGATCTGATGGAAGAAAATAATATATATAATGATATATGTGTGTATGTATGGTGTGTCCCTGTTGAACACTTGCTTTGCTTTGTCATTTGTTACGTTATTTTGCTCCTGCCCTTGTAGCACAACCAACGTTATTTTCTCTGAATCCTTGAACAAACGCTTAACTATAAGCACATAAGTATGTTTAGGCATATGATGCTTAAATGCTTTGAAAAAAAACCACATTTGCTCTAAAGAATTATTACATATTTGCTCTATGCTTTACACATATAATTGATCTATGCCCAATTTTATAAACCACCAAGGATTCTTGTCTAAGAGTACAGCTAGGGAAAGTCAGAGCTGGTTGGATGAAAAGCTTTACAAGAAACACTGAAATAGCTGTCACAAACAGATAGTCAACATAACTTGGTCTGCATGCAGAAGAATTTTTCTTCCACTTGAAGAAACAGGGCTGTAGATTTGTTAACTGGACTTCGTCTGATAGTATTATACGACTCACAGGACTTCTTGTCTGGGTGATCTTCAAGAGTCACTTTAGAACTAAAAAGATGGTAAGTCGATAATATATTTCAATGAAATATGAAATTTGTGGTTTATTATATGTATCAAAAATGCTGTTTGACACTGATGCTTGATTTTTCAGACCTCCTGCTTAAAAATATATTGAGGAATATATTGAGGAACAGATTAAAGATTCTGACATGTAGATAAACAAATACAGATGAGAGCAGAAATAGACACACATAAATATATATATATATTTATATATATATATATATATATATTTAAGTGATAGAATCTCCTGTGTTGCCTACTTGAAGATTTCTAGGCTTTTAGGACATGTTTTAAGACCCAGTTCTTACACTGAAAATGAGTTGTTTTTTTGCCTGTTAGCATTAAAACTACTAACTTCAATCATAATGGGCCTGTTAACAAAAAGCCCCTTTAATTTGCATAGGAAAATCTCTGAGAAATTGCAAATTTACATGCAAACCATTTCACTTACTGCCCATTCTTACAGAAATATGCAAGGTCTTGAGCACATTACAATGAGGAGAGCTATATTTCCAGGTGACTTGGTGCATTCCCTTTTATAAGTGTCCTAGAGGAGATGCACAATTTGCATGTAGGATGAAAGAAAGCATTTTATGCTCTTGTTATAACTTGTATGTGAACGTCTACTGACATCTTAAGATTAAAAACATCTTTCAATAAACAGAGGGAAATTCACTGACTATATCTTCCTGTAGCTCACTCCTGCTATATCCCTCCAAAACTATCACTGAAGTGTAAGGTGTTTCATAAAGACATCTAGCATTGCTCAGGGGATAGAACACTTCTGAGCTTCTGTCAAATGACAGATTTTCATTACTCATTTAAAAATAATAACAAATTTGTTGGCAGTACAAGTAAGTATTTGTCCTGAAACTTGTTTTCATATCTTCATGAAGCAGTGGAGTACTAATTGTCTCCTGAATGAAGTGATATGAGGGAATCTCATCCAGCATTTCAGTTTGGGTGATTGAAGCACTTAGGGTAAGATTAGGTAAGTAGAGTAAGTAGTAAGATTAGTTGTAGTGCCTGAACTGCATTTTTTTTTCCTGAAAAGTTTAACAAGTATTGCTAAATATTGTCAATTAGGCTAAGCTAAAGTTTATTTATTTATTTTTTTAAACAGGTAAGATGCTAAGTACTGTGTCTGAGGTGAACTGATCACCAGTTCATCAGTTGCATTACATGTTCTGTTACCAGCCATGTGTGTACAAATAGGTCCATCTGGGGGACCAAAATAGCCCTTACCCTGCACCATCATAGTGTAGAATAGTAGTTTACTTACTCTCCAGCCAAGAAATGGATGCAGCTTGTCTTTGAGCGCAGGGTCTATATATTTCTGTTTTAGCTAAAATACAACCAACTATAATGTGCTGTTTTGTCCTTGAATACTTTTTGGTTAAACTTCTGGAGGAAAAGTTTATTAATTTTAGTTTCAAGCGCAGTTCCAATCCACTACTCTGCAGAGCTGATGAATGAAAGAATAAAAATTGGGCTAAGAGGTGTTTTTTGTTGTTGTTGTTGTTTTTGTTTGTTTGTTTGTTTTTGTTTTCAGGCATGGATGCACTTTTGTTCAGAAATAGTAGCATCTGAGCTTCTGTTTGTTGTGGTTTAGATTCTATTCTCAACTTTGGTTCAAACTAAAATGCACATTAAATGCAGTGGGAACAAAAGAAGAGTTCATGTCTTTGAAATCTGTAGCTTGTATTTTTTCTCTCACTGAGATTTGTTATCAGGCCCTGATCTTAGTAGTTCTGCGAACAACAAATGCAAAATGGAAGACTGACCAAGAGAATGAGAATGTGAGAGATAGGGAGGGAAAAAACAAAGGAAAAAAAAAAAAAAAAACACAACTTGGTTACCCTCAGGTTTAGTAATGTGTATGAGAAGTAAGAAAATCTAACAAAGAAAATGCTGTTAAGGAAATCAGGAATAAGTCAGTAGTTAATGATAATAACAAATAAATAAATAATAATAATAATAATAACAATAAAAGCAGTACTTGTGTAGGCTTCCTCAACTCCTAAAGATAGCAAGATCAGCTTAATATCATACGATGATTCTGTAATAAGGAGAGCTGTGCATTACAGACTGAACTCAGACCAACAAATGTTGCTGATACAAATGTTTAGTGTACCCTTCTGTTACCTGAAGACAAGAAGCCAGTTCCTCCATGGGTCTTTGTGCTATCCTTGGATCACTATGCAGAAATTAGGTCATACCATTAAAAATAACCATCTGTCCAGTCGGGATCTGTTTATAAGACCAGGTTTTGCATCAAAGAGCTTTATCCCTTGTCACATTTGGATTTTGTACTGCTAAGGAAATATGTCAGGAAAACAGCATTTTGAGGAATTTGAAAGATGTTTTAATACACAGTTAAACTGACTTAAAGGTTTAGAGAGAGTATCTGAATAATCTGTTTCTTCATAAAAAAAAAAGCTGAAAAATGAATTGTACTATATTGAACAAGCACTGTTGGCAATACCATGAAAACTGCTGTTAATCTGATGATTTGTGTTTAGCAGAATTGAATTTCAAGGAAAACCAAGGGTATGCCCACATATATATATATATATATATACACATACATTTTTTAAAGAATGATATATAAGTTTCTGTGTTACAAAACAAACAAACAAAAATAATATACTACCAAGTTTGTCATGCATTCATATACTAGTGAGATCTTGCCTTTTCCTCTTTTCTGTGTGAGTTGACAGATCGAACATATTTCCATCACAGGGCAACCAAAAGAGCTTTAACTTTTAATTCAGAAGATTTAATATTATTGGTAGTTTTAAAGTATTTAACAGGTAGAGCCTTTTACATAAGGGCTGATGTCATAACTTATTTTTGCATGTTAGTGAAGTCTTTTTCTTTTTTTTCTTTTTCCAAGAGAACAGATTTCATTTATTTCACTCTCTTTGTCATAGTAAGTAGTGACAATTAGTTTACTGGGTAAGACAAGACCAGCTGTAGCATAAATCACAGAATCACAGAATCACAGAATCATCTAGGTTGGAAGAGACCTCCAAGATCATCTAGTCCAACCTCTGCCCTAACACTAACAAGTCCTCCACTAAACCATATCACTAAGGGCTACATCTAAACGTCTTTTTAAAGACCTCCAGGGATGGTGACTCAACCACCTCCCTGGGCAGTCCATTCCAATGCCTAACAACCCTTTCAGTAAAGAAGTTCTTCCTAACATCCAACCTAAACCTCCCCTGGCGCAACTTTAGCCCATTCCCCCTCGTCCTGTCACCAGGCACGTGGGAGAACAGACCAACCCCCACCTCTCTACAGCCTCCTTTAAGGTAACTGTAGAGAGCGATAAGGTCGCCCCTGAGCCTCCTCTTCTCCAGGCTAAACAACCCCAGCTCCCTCAGCCGCTCCTCATAAGACTTGTTCTTCAGACCCCTCACCAGCTTCGTCGCCCTTCTCTGGACTCTCTCGAGCACCTCCATGTCCTTCTTGTAGCAAGGGGCCCAAAACTGAACACAGTACTCGAGGTGCGGCCTCACCAGAGCCAAGTACAGGAGGACAATCACCTCCTTAGACCTGCTGGCCACACTGCTTCTTATGCAAGCCAGGATGCTGTTGGCCTTCTTGGCCACCTGAGCACACTGCTGGCTCATATTCAGCTGCCTATCAACCAGTATTCCCAGGTCCTTCTCCGCCAGGCAGCTTTCCAGCCACTCATCTCCCAGCCTGTAGCTCTGCTTGGGGTTGTTACGCCCCAGATGCAGGACCCGGCACTTGGCCTTGTTGAACTTCATGCAGTTGGCCTCAGCCCATCGGTCCAGCCTATCCAGATCCTCCTGCAGAGCCTTCCTTCCCTCGAGCAGATCGACACACGCACCTAACATGGTGTCATCTGCAAACTTACTGATGGTGCACTCGATCCCCTCATCCAGGTCATTGATAAAGATATTGAAGAGGACTGGCCCCAGCACTGATCCCTGGGGGACTCCACTAGTAACCGGTCTCCAACTGGATTTGGCTCCATTCACCACAAATCTTTGGGCCCGGCCATCCAGCCAGTTTTTAACCCAACAAAGCGTACGCCAGTCCAAGCCCCGAGCAGCCAGTTTTTTGAGGAGAATGTTGTGGGAAACGGTGTCAAAAGCCTTACTGAAGTCAAGGTAGACCACATCCACAGCCTTCCCCTCATTCACCAAGCCTGTCACTTGGTCATAGAAGGAGATCAGGTTCGTCAAGCAGGACCTACCTTTCATAAACACTTGCTGACGGGGCCTGATCGCCTGGTTGCCCTGCAAGTGCCGCGTGATGACACTCAAGATAATCTGCTCCACGAGCTTCCCTGGCACTGAGGTCAAACTAACAGGCCTATAGTTCCCCGGGTCTGTCCTCCGGCCCTTCCTGTAGATGGGCGTCACATTTGCTAGCCGCCAGTCGTCTGGGACCTCCCCTGATAGCCAGGACTGCCGATAAATGATGGAAAGCGGCTTGGCCAGCTCCTCTGCCAGTTCGCTCAGTACCCTCGGGTGGATCCCATCCGGCCCCATCGACCTGCGTACATCCAAGTGTTGTTGCAGGTCGCCAAACATTTCCTCATGGATAGCGAGGGCCACATCCTGCTCCCCATCCCCTTCCACCAGCTCAGGGTACCAGGTATCCAGAGAACAACCGGTCTTGCCGCTAAAGACTGAGGCAAAGAAAGCATTGAGCACCTCAGCCTTTTCCTCATCTTTTGTAACTAAGTTTCGCCCCACATCCAGTAAAGGATGGAGATTCTCCTTAGTCCTCCTTTTTGTGTTGATGTATTTGTAAAAAAATTTTTGTTATCTTTAACGGCAGTAGCCAGGTTGAGCTCCAGATGAGCTTTGGCCTTTCTAATTTTGTCCCTGCACAGCCTCACAACATCCTTATAGTCCTCCTGAGTGGCCCGCCCTCTTTTCCAAAGATTATAAACCCTCTTTTTTTCTCCTAAGCTCAAGCCACAACTCTCTGCTCAGCCAGGCCGGTCTTCTTCTTCACCGGCTTGTCTTTGGGCACGTGGGGACAGACCGCTCCTGAGCCATTAAGATTTCCTTCTTGAAGAGTGCCCAGCCTTCCTGGACTCCTTTGCCCTTCAGAAACTCCTCCCAAGGGACTCTGCCAACCAGTGTCCTGAACAGCTCAAAGTCAGCCCTCCAGAAGTCCAAGACAGTGGTTTTACTGGTCCCCTTCCTGACTTCGCCAAGAATAGAGAACTGAACCATTTCGTGGTCACTCTGCCCAAGACAGCTCCCGACCACCACATCTCCCACCAGTCCATCACTGTTTGTGAACAGAAGGTCTAGCGGGGCACCTTGCCTGGTAGGCTCTCTAACCAGCTGCGTCAGGAAGCTATCTTCCACGCTCTCCAGAAACCTCCTAGACTGCTTCCTCTGGGCTGTGTTGTGCTTCCAGGATATGTCTGGGAAGTTGAAGTCCCCCACGAGAACAAGCGCTGGCGATTTCGCAGCTTCTGCCAGCTGCCTGTAGAACTCCTCATCCGTCTCCTCATCCTGGTTCGGTGGTCTATAACAGACCCCCACCAGGATGCTTGCCTTGTTGGCCTTCCCTCTGATCCTAACCCATAGGGACTCAACCTTATCATTCCCAGCCTCAAGTTCCTCACCATCTAAACACTCTCTAATATAGAGAGCCACACCACCACCCCTTCTGTGCTGCCTGTCCCTTCTGAAGAGCCTATAGCCAGACATTGCAGCACTCCAGTCATGAGAGTGGTCCCACCACGTTTCCGTGATGGCAACCAAGTCATAGCCTTCCCGCTGCATGATGGCTTCCAGCTCCTCTTGTTTGTTGCCCATGCTGCGTGCATTAGTGTAGATGCACTTCAGTCGGGCAATTGCCTTCTTCCCCGGCCTTGCCATTGTTCCCCCCAGCACAGCTCCAACAAGCCTTCTTTCAGCCCCATCCCCCTTCTTACCTAGTTTAAAGCCCTCTCAACGAGCCCTGCCAGCTCCTGGGCTAGGATCCGTATTCCTCTTAGAGATAGGGACCCGTCTGTGGCCACCAGGCCGGGTGCTGAGTAAAGCGCCCCATGGTCAAAAAAAACAAAATTTGTGTGTTGGCACCAGCCTCTGAGCCACGTGTTTATCAGGTGGGCTTTCTGTGTCCTCTTGGTACCCCTCCCTGCTACTGCAGGGATGGACGAAAACACCACCTGTACTCCCGCTCCATCCACTAACCTTCCCAGTCCCCTAAAGTCCCGTTTGATAGCCTTCAGGCTTCTCTCTTCAATATCATCACTGCCAGCCTGGACTATCAAAACAGGGTAGTAGTCAGAGGGGTGAACCAGGTTGGGAAGCTTTCTGGCAACATCCCTGACCCTGGCCCCAGGGAGGCAGCAGACTTCCCTACGGGTAGGGTCAGGTCGACAAATAGGGCCCTCTGTTCCCCTGAGAAGGGAGTCGCCTACTACGATCACACTTCTGTCTTTCTTGGTGGAGGCAGTCTTGAGGCATGGAGTCGGCTTCCTCGCCCTAGGCATCCTCCTGGGTAGACTTTCTACCTCATCCTCACCCACCGGTCTCTCAAGCTCCAGGGCCTCAAATCTGTTACATAAGGGCACCCGGGAAGGTGGGGCCGGTAGGGGGGGCGTTGACTGAAAGGTCGAGCAGGGCCCTGTCTCCATTCCTCCTCAACTTCTAGGTCACCTCCCTCTGCCCGACAGCGACAGGGCAGGGGGTCCATACCCATTTGGGGTGTCTCACCCCAGTACCTCTCCTTCAGGCCCTGCAGGGAGTCACTCCACCAGTCTATCTCCCGCTCACACTCCCTAATAGCCCTCAACCTCTCCACCTCCTCTTTGAGTTCTGCCACCAGGCGGACCAGGTCATCCACCTGCTCGCACCTCACACACATGGTGCCTCTGCCTCCCTCAGATGGCAGCAACAGGCTCAGACACTCCCTGCACCCAGAGACCTGAACTGCCGCATTGTTGAGCAGGCGGTCAGTCTGGGTGGCCACAGACTTTCTAGAGAGAGTGCTCTGCCTGGTGAAGACCATCGCAGCCCAGCTAGCAGTCGACAGCCTCATCTTTATGAGGCTTTAATGTTGTTCTTATGGGCGGGGGGAAACTCTGCCCTCTCTGCCCTCCCTGCTCGCCCTGCCTGCACGAACTGCCACGCAAACTGCCACGCCCACCCTTCCGACACGCCACGCCCTGTTTGCCCGTCCTGGTTGCTGCGCTCCTGGTCGCTCGCACTCCCTAGGGGCTGCTTTTGAACGGCTGGGGAGGGGGCGCTGCTGGCTCCGCCTACGCCTTGTCAGCCTCCCTCGCGGGGGCTGTTGGGTCTTGGCGGCTCCCTCGAGTGGCCTTGATGTCGGAAAAAAAGCCCTGCCTGTCCCAATCCCCCGCTCCGCTGCAGTACGTGTCTTGCCGATCGCCTTGGCAAGTCATAAAGCATCTGCTTGACATAGACTACCAAAAGCAAATGGATTAGCAACTAAATAATTTTGCAGTCCAGACGAAAAAATGTTAATCTTTTAATTTGGTAGCAGAAATTTCAAACTATATGAAATCTGTTTCTCGGTTGACTAAAATAGCTCAGAAGAACTGGAAAGCCCTACTTATTATAAGCCTGATTTGAAATGCAATAAACTTAATAGATCTCTGTAATTGGATCTTTGTAGAACATGGATCTGACTGATGTCATGAGCTGAAATACTTCCTAGGGTCTTGTTTCAGCAGTCCATGTTCATTCAACAAAACATTTAATCACGTATTTATCTATGGAATGAGTTGGGATTTATATGTACCTAAGAACTTGGCTTAACAGGGATTCAAACTAGCAATCAGAGAATCAGAGAATCAGAGAATGGTTTGTGTTGGAAGGAACATTAAAGATCATCTAATTCCAACACCCCTACCATGGACAGGGACATCTCCTGCTAGACCAGGTTGCTCAAAGCCCCATCCAAACTGGCCTTAAAAACTTCCACAGGCAGGGCATCCACAGCTTCTCTTGGCAATTTTTTCCAGTGCTCCACCACCCTCTGATTAACGAATTTCTTCCTATCATCTAATAAATACCTACTTTTTTTTTTTCTTTTTCCCAGTTTAAGCCATTACTCCTTGTCCTGTCACTACACTCCCTGACAGAATCCCTCTCCAGCTTTCCTATCGGTCCCCTTTAGCTACTGGCAGGTCTCCCTGGAGCCTTCTCTTCTCCAGGCTGAACCAGCCCAGCTCTCTCAGGCTGTCTTCATAGGAGAGGTGCTCCAACCCTCTGATCATCCTCATGGTTCTCCTCTGGACTTGTTCTAATACTTAAATGCCCTTCTTGTGCTGGGGACCCCAGAGCTGAATGCACTACTTCAGGTGGGGTCTCACAAGAGCAGAGGAGAATCATCTCCCTCGACCTTCTGGCCATGCTTCTTTTGGCGCAACCCAAGATCAGTTGGCTTTCTGGGCTGCAAGCACAATACACATAGTAGTTTACATCAAGTGTCTGTTGATTGATCTGTGATGATATTTCAGGCCAGTTGTTGCTGAATTAACAATATTATTGTCCATCAGGAATCTTTTTTCCCTACATGTATCAGAGAACATGAGCATAGGAGCATATTGTATTGTTGGGTTTACATGGCAAGGACTTGGTAGTGGGAGAAGTATCCTCTGTAAGAATAGCCCAGCGGCTTCCCCTGTTAGATAAGAGCCAGTTCCAGATGGATCCAAAAGAGACCTGCCACTGGCCGGAGCCAAGCCAATGAGTGAAGCTGGTTTTGCCTCTGTGACAGCATATTTAAGAAAGGGAAAACACGCTGGAAGAGAGGAGTGAGAAACTGAAAGAGAAACACTGCAAATGCCAAGGGGGAGGAGAGTAGATGTTCCAGGTGTTGAAGCAGAAGTTCCCCTGCAGCCTGCGGTGAGGACCTTGGCAGAGCAGGCTGTCCCCCTCCATCCCATGGCATGCCATGGTGGAGCATATCTATTTTTGGGCTGCATCAAAAGAGGAGTGGCCAGTGGTTTGAGGGAGGTGATTGTCCCCCTCTACTCTGCCTTTGTGAGGCCCTACTTGGAGTGCTGCATCCAGGTCATGTGCCCCCAGCATAAGAAGGATGTGTATCTGTTAGAATGGTCCAGAGGAGGGCCACAAAGATGATGAGAGGGCTGGAGCACCTCTCCTACAAAGAAAGGTTGAGAGAGCTGGGGATGTTCAGCCTGAAGAGGAGAAGGCTCCAGGTGACCTTATTGCAACATATCAATACTTAAAGGGGGCTTATAAAAAGGATGCAGAGCAACTTTTTGCTCATTCAGATAAAGACAGGAAAAGGGGGAAGGGTTTTAAACTAACTGAGGGGAGACTGAGATTAGAGGTTGGGAAGAAATTCTTCACTCAGAGGATGGGGAGGCAGTGGAACAGGTTACCCAGAGAGGTTGTGGATGCCCCATCCCTGGAGGTGTTCAAGATTGGGTTCGATAGGGCCCTGGGCAACATGATCTAGTGTGTGGCATCCCTGCCCATGGCAGGGGGATGGAACTAGATTATCTTTAAGGTCCCTTGCAATTTAAGCTATTTTGTGATTCTATAATATATCCATGCTGCAGCACAGGAAGGAGCCCACAGTGAGGCAGGTGTATCTGGCCTGAAGGAAGCTGCAGGCCATGGAGAGCCCCCACAGGTGCAGACACTCAGGCTGGAGCTGCAGTCTGTGGAGAGCAGTCCATCCAGGAACTAGATGTCTGGTGGGATATGGCACTTGTCAGTGACCCATTCAGGAGTAGTCCACTCCTAAAGAGTGGACTGTGTGGTATAGACACATATTGGAGTGGTTCTTGAAGAGCTGCTCTCTGTGGGAAGCCCATGTAGGATTAGTTTTTGAATGTCTACATCCCATGGGAGGACCCCATGTTGGAGAGAGTGACCATGTAGGAGCAGCAGATGACAAAGTGTTGTGGACTGACTGCAATCCTCATTCCCTGTTCCCCTGCACCACTTGCAGAGAGGAGGTAGAAAAGGGTGGGGAAGGTGTTCTTAGTTTGCTTTTATTTTCTCACTAATCTAGTCTGTTAATAATAGGCGATAAATTGTATTAATCTCCCTATGTTGTTTTCCCTGCGAGTATAATTGGGGTGCTATCTTCCTGTCCTTATGTCAGACCCTGATCCTTTTTCATTGTATTTTCTCCCCCTCTTCTTTTGAGGAGGTGGAGTGAGAGAGTGATATGGTGCAGTTTAGCTGCCCATCGAGGTGAGAAAAAAACAGTCCTTTTGCAGTCTTTCCTGGATGAGCCCCATGTTAAGCGCCAAAAAGGACTGTGGTGGTTTCACACTGACTCTTCACAGAGGCTACCCTTGCAGTTCTCCCACTACAAAAATCTTGCCATGTAAACCCAAAACACATCTTACTTGGAAAGAATTATAGACAGCCTGTAGACTATTCATATATAGAAGAGATTTTATTATCTCCCTTTTTCTGTTTTATTTGTCTCTACCCATGCCAAGGAGGTTATAATTAGATGATCATTAAGGTCCCTTCCAACCCAAACCATTCTATGATTCCATGATTCTACTGAATGATCAAGAGAATGTGATATTCATTTTATTATTATTATTTATTATTATTACTATTACTATTATTATTATTATTATTTTAGTTCATTGATGTTTGATTGTAATGTCTTAATATGTGCTTCATATTTTAAATTCAAGCAGGGCAGTTTTCTCAGAAGTTCTATATGATAAGATCAGAAATATTGAGGAAAGTTTCTGTCATTAGAGTATCTTCAGTATTTGCTTCAGACAGAGAGGTTCTAGACTTTGGGGAGTTCAAAATGACCTCAAAACGATCACAAGAGTTTTGATTCATGTAAGTTGATAAAGTATAAAGAGGTCCTTGGAGAAAAAGATTCATGTAAGAGCAAAGCAGTGATAATGATAATTTATGGTGGACAGTCCTTTTTTAAATGCAATCAGAGGGATGCATGAGGACATTCTAAGCTCTTGATTCACTCACAAAACCATCATGAGTACCTATAGTCCCCAGATCTTTCATGAGGGCTACTTCATTTACTTGTCTTTCTAAAATAGAGGAAAAGCTATCAGCTCTCTTCTAAATGTTAAAATACCTTACAACCTACTATTCAGTCTTACTGAACTTTTTATAATTTATTTGTATTACATGTTCATATAGCTTCTAATTCATTACACTGTGAACACAAAACATTACAAAATTATGAACCAGGTCTTAGCAAAGTCATGATATTGATTTATTAACATATGATTCTTATTATATAATATATATTTATAAAAATGTTTCTGAACTATTTTAAGAATTTTCAAGAAATTGATTGACACTATGTAACCATATATTTTCCCCACAAAGAAAACCAAGATTTTCATGGAAATGTTTTTTTACAGGATCTCGCATTCTAGAATAGGATTTCTCTTTTACTTTCATAATGAAATTGTGGGATTTGTGAACATTACAGAGTCGATTTTAAAGTTAGGGATGAATGAACATATTTTATCATTTTTTTTCGTGAACACTAGGCTTCAGCGAAATGGTTTGCTGAAAAAAGAAAGTTTACATTTCTTGAAAAATATAATGACTTGTTAGAAAACCAAGCAATCAAACCCAGACCTATTTAAATGAGCATCTGCCAAAGACTAACATTTCACCTGAATGTTTTTCAGTAACATTTTCCACAAAGAATATAAGCATATAAATATATTTTGTATGGACTAATCAGAGCACTAAAATTCTGATTCTGAAGCTTGCAGCTTTTTAAAAATAAACCTTTCATATCAGTAAAATAGGGACAGTATCTGCCGTTCCTGTAATGTTTTTGTAGTCGTGTGCTGTACAACACTAAGATGGCTGAGACAGGAACTATTATTAGGGATGAAACATGTTGTGCAGTTTGTAAGTAGACTCGCATCTGCCTGCAGCACTGCCTCCTCCCAGCCTACCTTCTCTGGGTGTCTAGGACTAGAGTGGCTGCCTGGTAGGAGAAGGCTGTGAAATATCCCTTTTGCTTGTTGCTGTGCTGGGGAATGGAATTCAGCAGAGTGCAGAGAGCCAGCCTGGACCAGAGACCAGAACAGATCAGAGCAAAGTCCGCAAAGCAAAAAGCCAGTCTGCTATTTATTACTATTTACATACATTTAGATGAAAGTTCAGTCTTTTAAAGGCAAGGCAACAGCCAGAGATAGGAAATTTAGCAGTGATGTTGCTAATGACACTAAACTGTTCAGGCAGTGTTTTTCAATGTGTGCACGTATTATATTATCTCATTCATCACCATTCTTACAAGAGGCAGATAAAAACGTTGTTGACCTGTAACTTATATTAATTTGCTTTGAGCAGACTGCGTTGTGTTTAGATCTCTGTCTGGCAGTGGAAAGCTAGCAAAAAAATGGAGCAAAACATCAGTTTACAAAAGGTAATTTGTATTTCCCTATACTAGACTACTGGAAAGAGATATATAAATTAAGAGAAATATTCTTTCAACTGCAAACATCCTATTGACATATCTTCATACAAAGCCAGAGTTTAAACATGCAAGGTGCTTACGACTGTAGTGCTTGGACTTGCCATATCTATGCTATAACAAATGCAATTCAAGGTGCCTAATCCAACACACAAAAGTTCACAAGCAACTTAAAGCATAGGGACTTTATTGGTACTAATTAAATGATAAAGTTATATAAGATAAAATATATGAATAATTGCAGAAGCGGTCAACTGCTGCAGGACTGAGCTTTCTGATCCTAAAGTGAATAGAAGCATTAAGTCTAAGTTCAGTGTATGCAGTAGCAAACAGCTTGAAAACAACAATATAGCATATTATATTTCTGCAGTAAGTATGTAGAGGAAGAAAGATTTGAATGTACATGGAGCTGTCTTAGCAGTTTTTAAAATGTAAAGGCTATGTCTATACAACTTTGATTTCATTTGCTATATTCCTATGCAGATAAAGAAGACATAACTGCATTCATTATTAATGAGCAGTAGAAGCTTGTATTATCTCATTTAGAATTTATAGATTAAATTTCAAAGTCCTATTTCAAGCAGATGTGCTATAATTTAGTCTGATCAAAAACTCCAAGATGTTTCACAAGATTAACCCATATGGAACAAAAGCTGCACTCACAGCACAGCACAGCCTTCATTTTCTTTGAATGCTGCCATTTCTTAGATAGAAAGTGATCAAATAGCATGTTCCAGTCATTGACTAGAACACAAAATAAAGGCACTAGAAGCTGTTGAAGCTGTGAAGAAAACTCTGTATATGCAAAGTATTATAAATAATAGAATATATTAAATGGCAATTTAGGCAGTTAACAGCACTACATATCTTAGATAAATAAAAATGGCCATACACAATTAAGGTCTCTCTCCAGAAAGTATTGTCTGGGAAACCTAATACCCCTAGTTACTGTGCCTGATTCAGCACTGGCCAAGAGATAAAATCTTGGTCATGGACCAAGACTACCTGAATCACACTAATTTCAGGAACAGTTTATGTTCTTGAAAAGGTAGCAACAGCAAAAACAGTCTCATTCATATAAGTGAGTCTAGCTTTGCAAAGGGCCCAGCCTCTCCATCTGGAAGATGAAAATGAGAGGCTGAGAGAGAATGGTGAAGGGAGGCCTCAATGAACAGGAAAAAAGGGCTGCTGAAGAATGTGAAATGGGGGTGAGCCCAGCACAGCAGAGGAAATTGAAGAAGCATTCCAAGTCTGTTGTGTCCAAGTTTAATTGCCTGCAGATAGAGATCTCATGCAGCTCATCCTTGGCTGCACCACCACTTGGCTTCCTGCTACGTACCAGCATTGCCAAGAGATGTTAAACAGTCATATTTGAAAACATTTTGCAGGTGCCAGCCTGTACTCTCCCCTTTGTTAATGAGAATTTGATCATCTACTGTAGATGTAACATACAGGGGAGGAGGAGCAGAGTCTGTGAACCAGCCATTTTTGCACTGAGGGTGGGTGGATCAGTGGCAGAATAACAATCGGATGTCTCTGCATTTTAATAAAAAAAATCACTGAACACTGGCCCGGTCTGTTGGAAACAGGTACTTGTGTAAATCAGTTGAGACATCTGGTCCCTTTACCTTGGTCACTGATGAGAAAATAAAGACAGTCAGGCTTGGAATCTGGACAAACCTGAGATCAAATGTTTCTACTTCAACAGTTTCCTTATCAGAAAATGCTCTGGTTGATAACTAATCTAAATAAATGTTAGATTTGAAGACACAGCTATGTGAATTCATTTCTCTTTTGGAATGCTTTATTTCATTCACTTTTTACATTTCTGCATGGGAAAAAAACAATGCTCGGTTCATTTCAAGAATCAAAAGGACTCTGTCTTTTCCCTGAATTATTCTCACTCCTTTCCTTCCCCCATGCTTGCTCCCCCTGTCCTCCCTCATTCTCCTACACCACACACACAGCCTCTTTATGTTTGTGAGCTGCATATTAACCCAAAAGGTTAATGATCAGAGGGCTCAGGTGCACTCCATACTCTTGCAGCATTACTAATGCTGTGGTCATGGGCTTGGAATGGCATTCTGGCAAATTAGTTCTTTTGTGATCTCTGTGCTGAGAGCCACTGTGCTGTTTTCTGTGCTCTGTAACTGCATTTTTATGCTGAGCTTTCTGTCTCTATGAGAATACGCTTTTTTGCCCATTCCATTACCCTGGGAGCACAACAGAATTATTTGTGAGATCAGCACCAACCGCAATATGGTGGATATGTCAATGCCAACAAACTTTGTTTAATACTCCTGTGAATATAAAAGCAACAGAAGTGATGGCAAAGGGGCAAGCAAAAGCTTTGAATGGAAACCTGTCCATCTTAACTCCACTTAGCTAAGCACTTAGGTGAATAAAACACACACAAACGTCTAGCAACAATTCAATCACCTTACTTTCAGGAGTGGTTACCACATTAAACATCTATAATATTGAGACACCTCTCTTCTTTATTAAAAGTCTCCAAATACTTAAACATCATATCCCCAAGGAAATATGAGAAATGTTCATTCTGGAGAGATGAACATTCATCTTCCAATAAAAGTATGGCTGCAACTCAGATATAAGGGATCAGAAAGGGCAGGCTGGTAAAGCAAAGAAGTCAACTCTGCAGATAAGGTTCCTGATTGACTGAGTACATGGCCAAGCACAGACACAGCTGCAATACAGCTGTAACCTAGCTCAGGTGACACCACAGGTCAGAACTTCGGTATACAGGCATTTCCCAAGCTGAGACTTCCCTCATCACATCTCCAACCAGTAAGCCAGTTGTCAGCAGCCAGTTCAGCTCTGATGGTGGGGAATGTGTCGAGTGCCTTGGCATCGGGTTTGGGAAGACAGTGACTTAAAACAACATACTAGCTTAATTTAAGTGCTGGTTGATGGTAGCTCTCTTTTGTATTGAACTTATTGTATCGCCAAATTTGCAAATGGTTAATTTATTAATATAGAAGTTAAAATACAAGAGGGTACATTCTTCATAATGTGTTTGCCTTGACTTTTCTGACACAACATAGATTGAGTTTACCACAAGAAAGCATGCTAAAAATGACCCAGTGGAGGATCTGAAGTGGGAGCATTGTAAACCAGTCTTCTTGAGTAGGAACAATTAATTCCAGGCCGGCGTGACTTATAAATTACAAGAAGAGTGATCGAAAAGGAGCTTGACTGTAATGCACAGAGCTCACACTGGAGGAAGAGAATTGTAGGCTTATGTTTCCAACTGGCAGATTTCTTTTTATTTTTCACAGAAGTCAGGACGCACGTTTCACATACAGTTACCATACCTAGATGGTTGTTTTGTGAAGGGAAGCTCAATCTGCCATTGAGGTAATCATTTGCTGAGAATTGGTACTGCACCCTGCATTAAGGCAGTGATTCAGTTTGTGAGGGGAAGAATAATACCTGCCTGAGACACAAAACTTTTGGGGTGATGGGACTGCTGGTTTTCTGCTACACTGGGCCATTAAGATTTGGGGGTGGAGAGGGCATGCAGGGTGGACAACGGCCTCCCATCATAGCTTGGTGTGCAGCAACTGGTGGGTCCAAATACATACATAAAGATGTGGAAAAAGTGTAATAATTGGCTTTTTTGAAGCATGCGTTTGGATGCTTTAGTATCACATAAGATATAAGAAGCAATAATTTATATAACTATACTGCCTCAAGCTTAGCATTGTGATAGCAGCTGTAGCCTTTATAGCCCAGGACCTTCTGGCAGATTGAGAAAAGAAAGATGCCCAAAGATCCTGTGTTCAAAACAGTTCCTGGGTTCTGCTCACAGGAGCAGAATTTGGCCTTAAGGTTAATCACCTGGAGGCACTTGAGAAGGTGCAGATATGTTTCTTTTGAGTCATTTGTTTGCAAATATATCAGTTGCTCAGCTTTAAAGTTTTGCTGGATGTAAAGATGTAAGAATATTTCAAAACATTAGAGTGAAAGACAGAGATTAGGAATAATAAAAAACAGAAATGGTAACTGGTACTGTGCAGAAGTACAAGCATGTTCTGTATTTATAGGAACTTTTTTGTTGGAAAATAGACAGCTGGCAATCTTGCACAGCATGATTAATGTGCTCTTGGAGGAACCATGCACATGGTGACTCCTAATCTGCTGAGGATCACAGTCAAGAAAATGAGGCATGCAAAAGAAGTTGTTCAAGAAACTTTAACAATAAGATCCATTTTCAGTATACATTTAATACTAAGGTTAAGGTTCCTTGAAAAAAAAAAAAAAGCAGTGTAGCATATGTATAATTATAAGAAGCTAGCAAATGTTGTTGTAAAAATACACATCATAATTACAGAAGCTACCAGTTTTAATGATAGATCAGAATACATAGCAATAATAAAGCCTTTTAAGTGACGTTATTTCAGTGCTTGCCTCATCCATGGGAGTAGTAAGGAGCTTTGTAAATTGACCTGAAAATAGATTGGTCTCATCTGACTAAACAGATGAGAGAAAGTCTTTTACAGTATATGATCCTTTCTGTGAATGTCCTGTATTTGATTCAGTCCTTGTCTGGGGGAGATACTGTCTCAAATGGCACTACAATCCTGCAGTCCCAAAACCAGTCTGCTTTATATCCTCTATTTAGTGACTTGACTGGAACCTAAAGATGTTTCTAGTGATGACTTTTCCTGCTGACCCTAAAGGTCCTGTTTCAGAAAGGTTTGGGACTCTTCTAATCCCAGATGAGAAGACATTTAACCCAGTATACTCACAAAAGCTCTACCATTTCACAAAGTCAAGGCTTACCAGATCATGTCTTTTCAGCAAGCTGTAGCGTCCTGCCTTTGTGGTGGTTTTACCCAGCTGGGCAGCTGAACTCCATCACAAATGCTCTCTCACTCCCCTTCCTCAAAGATAAACAGGGAAAAAAATATAATGGAAAGGCTCAAGGATTGAGATAAGGACAGGGAGATCACTCAAAAGTTATCATTACAGTCAAAACAGACTCAGTGTAGTGAGATTAATATAATTTATTACCTATCAGTAGCATACTAGAACAGTGAGAAACTGAACAAAAATAACAACACCTTTCCCCCATCCACCCTTTTCTACCTCATCCCCCTGAGCAGTGCAGGGAATGGGGAATGAGGGCTGCGGTCAGTCCCTAATGCTTCATCTCCACCGCTCCTTCATGGTCACTCTCTGCCCCTCCTCCAATGTGGGGTCCCTCTCATGGGATGCCATCCTTCCCGAACTGATCCTACATGGGCTTCCCACAAGGAGCAGCTCTTCAATCATAGAATCATAGAATCATAGAATCATAGAATCATAGAATCATAGAATCATAGAATCATAGAATCATAGAATCATAGAATCATAGAATCATAGAATCATTAAGGTTGGAAAAGACCTTTAAGGTTATCTGGTCCAACCATCCCCCTACTACCAATATCACCCATTAAACCATGTCCCTAAGCACCACGTCCAAAGTTTCCTTGAACACCCCCAGGGATGGTGACTCCACCACCTCCCTGGGCAACCCATTCCAATGCCTGACTACTCTTTCTGAGAAGAAATGTCTCTTAATTTCCAACCTGAACCTCCCCTGACACAACCTGAGACCATTCCCTCTAGACCTATCACTAGTTATCTGCGAGAAGAGGCCAACACCCATCTCCCCAGACCTTCCTTTCAGGTAGTTGTAGAGAGCAATAAGGTCTCCCCTGAGACTCCTCTTCTGCAGACTAAACAACACTAGTGCCTTCAGCCACTCCATAAGACTTCTGTTCCAGACCCCTCACCAGCTTTGCAGCCCTTCTCTGGACATACTCCAGTGCCTCAATGTCTATCTTCTAGAGAGGGGCCCAAAACTGAACACAGTACTCGAGGTGCAGCCTCACCAGAGCTGAGTACAGGGGAACAATCACCTCTCTGGTCCTGCTGCCTACACTATTCCTGATACAAGCCAGAATGCTCTTGGCCTTCTTGGCCACCTAGGCACGCTGCCGGCTCATGATCAGGTGAGCATTGACCAACACCCCCAGATCCTGTTCCTCTGCACAGATTTCGAGCCATTCTGCTCCAAACCTGTAGCATTGCATGGGGCTGTTGTGACTAAAGTGCAGGACCCAGCACTTAGCCATGATGAACCTCATCCCACTGGCCTCTGCCCATTGATCCAACCTGTCCAGGTCAAGGAACTGTTCCAACATAGGTCTGTACCATGGGGTCTATCTGTCAGGAGCAAACTGTTCCAACATGGGTCCCCCATGGGGGGCAGCTCCCCCCAGACCCCCTGCTCCTGCGTGGGCTCCTCTCCATGGGCTGCAGCTCCAGCCCAGGGCCTGCTCCTGCGGGGGCTCTCCATGGGCTGCAGCCTCCTCCAGGCCACATCCACCTGCTTCACCGGGGGCTCCTCCACGGGCTGCAGCATGGAGATCTGCTCCACCGTGGGACCCATGGGCTGCAGGGGGACAGCCTGCTCTACCTGGGACCTCTCCACAGGCCACAGGGTAACTTCTGCTCCATTCCTGGAGCACCTCCTCTGCTGCCTTCTTCACTGACCTTGGTGTCTGTAGGGCTGTTTCTCACTCCTTGCTGTCCTAGCGGCTGTTGCACAGCATTTATTTATTTATTTATTTATTTATTTATTTATTTATTTATTTATTTATTTATTTATTTATTTTTCTCCTCTCTTTTCTTAAATCTGCTCTCACAGAGTCCCAACCAGTGTTCTTCATTGACTTGCCTCTGGCTAGCAGTTGGTCCCTTTTGGAGCCATCTGAAACTGGCTGTTATCTAACATGGGGCAGCTTCTGGGCTCTGTTCACAGAGGCCAACCCTGCAGGCCCCCTACTATCAGGCCCTTGCCAAGTAAACTCAATACAGCCTTCCACTCATGCTGTTTTGCAGATATTTATGAATTTGGAAAAAAAGAGCTTATATAGTATCTGAGCCTTACAAAGCCCCCAAATATTGCTTCCTCTTCTCTCCCACCCTAAATCAAGGTTTGCCACAGATTTGTGCATATTTTTTTTTAATGTTTATTATTATTATTATTTTAACTCAGTCTTTTCATGCATTTCTTTAACGATTGCTCTAGGTTTAGTGTCTGTATATAGCTAAGTCCCTTCAGCTTTTTGAACTCCAACACTGAGGATAAAGTTGCTTCTTACGTGACCTCTTTGACAGAGTTAAGTCTAAGCGAAATGCAGAGCTCTTCTTGTAAGCGGACATAGTAGCAACTAACAGTAAGCCACAGCTAGACATGGTAGCTTTTCTAAAATAAACTGTCCTTTAAGTGCAACTATGTATAGAGAAGCAAAGTTATTGAATCAGAATGTCATCTTTTGTCAGTTAGAGCACAGAAATGACCATCTTTCTTCCTGAAATCTTTAAAGCATTTCTCAATGTCCCTCTGATTCTAATAGACTCCATTTCAATGAGCAAGGTCCTGCATTCTTTCTTTCCTTGCCCTCTCCTCCAACAGGCATGGTGTCTTTTGAGCCTCTGGAAAGTGAGAGAGAAATCATTGTTGAATGTTAATGTCTGGTGAATGATATTCCTCTTTCCTTTCCAGTGAATATCTTCCCTCAGGAACAAAGCCTTTTCCAGCTCTGAGGGGTCATTACACTGTAGTCCAAACAATGGAAATGTCTCTGACTTCTTGCCTCTCGGGGGTTTAATGCATTCATCCTCCTAAAGACACCACACTTGCAAGTGAAAGAACTGAAGACCGAGCAGAGAACATGAAAATACCACAAAAATTTGATCATTCTCCAAAGACCTATTCAGACTTCAAATCAGATTGACATGCAAAGTGATTCAAGATCTCTAGATATTTTCCACTTCAAGTAATTGGAGGAGAAGAGGGTGTGAGGAATGATTAGGCCTTGACCTGTTTTCCTTTGTACTTTTCTGCCTGGTGACCCAAATCAACCCTGTATTGATCCCAAACAAAATAACACTGTGGCTGAAATAGGATTCGAAAAAGTGAGGTAAGGCAATATAATTACTAACAGTCTGTGTGGGTTTACAGAAAACAAATCCTGTCAAACTAACTTAATATTTTTTATGAGATTATAGATTTTGTTGATAAAAGTATTTCTATTGTTGCAATACTCTTACATTTCTGCAAGGCATTAGGTAGAGAAACAGGATATTTCAAAGACAGTCTGAAATACTCCAAATGGTCTTAACCCTGGCAAGCCAAAAAGTCTCAAAACAAGGTAGGAAGCCAGCAAAACAAACAATATGTCTTTAATTATAGTGAGACATAAAGCCATCAAGAGCAAAGATTATATGTCAACAACAAACATTCCTTTCTGGGAAGTGGTGACAAAAGGTTTTAGTTTGGACAGCCTAAAAGCCAGGTATCTTTGTTTTCAGATTCATGTACCAGCATTTCTACTGTCATGATTAATAAAAAGCAAAAAAGAAACTGGGAAGATCTGAGCCTTCACAAGGTTTTCTTCCTTAAATGAAAGTAGCATTGGCCCATGTGTTTATTAACCTTCCAGCATCTGGTGTGGACTAGTCCTGTTTTGCACTTTATACACACCTCTACAATTCAGTAAAATCTTTCATTGCTTGTGCCCTATTTCGCTTGTACTCTACCACCCACCCATGCACTGAAACTGAACATTATCCTCAAAGTCCTATTGAGCTACAGAATTAACAGCTAACGCTGTGTCGTGTCCCCATCCCTCTCCCCACCCCATCACTCAGTGTAGGTAAGTGATGTTATAACTTCTGTGCCATCAGAAATAAAGTGCGGAAAAATTTTACTTGCCCAAGAGAAATACATTTCAGGGCCTTGAGATCTGTTGTACTTCCATGGTTAAAGCTAAACTGAATTTGCAGAGAAAGGGCAACTCCCACAATTTCCTTACTCAACCTTCTACTACATAGACAAAAAATCACTCATGTCCAGTGCTGGCGCTCATTCAACATGTATTTCATACTACTATTTCACACTACTATTTCATGTAACAGACTTTTCATGCAACTGTTTATAGCTTTTCTTCAGCTGGCCAGGCTAAAAGCCTGAAAAAAGAAAGAAATGTAGGAACAACTGAATATTTACAGTGAAGTGTTAGATGATAATGTAACTTGTTTGTCCACCATATTCACATAAAACTGTTTTTGTTTGGATATCTTTTTGGACAACATCATAGTGAACCAGTTTCATAGTAATAGTTCAAGAATATTATGTCTCATTGTGATCGTATATAATTTGATATTACATAGCTATAGAAAAAGCTATAGAAAGCTGCTCTCTTACCACAGTGGAAAAATAGAGCCCTTAACACAGCAGGAAAGATGAAATTTAGTGGTACTGGTATGCAAATTCAAACAGACGCTTAAATCTTTGCAGACCTGAGACCTAGGATTGGGTTTGAGTTTATTTCAGAGATTAACAGGCAGACAGTCAACTTGTTGGAAAGGCACAGAGTAATGGAAATGAATCATGCCATCTGTTGGCAAACCACAGTGCTGCAACCGGAAGGTTTACAAAACCATGCCACATGTTACTACCACCAAGCAAATTAGAAAAAAAAATCATAAGAAGTCATCAAAAACAAGCAAGCATATAAAATAACAATTGGCACAAAATCTAAATTTGGTTTTCCCTTTATTTGCACACATCTGCTAGCTGAACACATTGCAGTTTGATTACATAGCCAAATTAGTTTCCTCACACAACCACTGTTGAGAGATTAATTTCTTCTATGTGTGAGCTGTTCTGCTTCTCTGCAGATATAGTAGAGTAGAATAAATGGTTACGGACTGTGTCTGCTGCCCTGATGATTTCCATTTGTAAGACAATGCTATGAAAATATGACTAGAATTGGTTTATTTCCAATTATAATAAATGTATTTAATGAAAGTTCTCTATTAAAATTGCCCACAATTTATTTGTAAACTGTAGGATTATAGAATCATAGAACCATATAGGTTGGAAAAGACCTTCATGATCATCAAATCCAACCATCTACCTGACCTACCAAGTCCCATCACTAAACCATGTCCCCTAGTGCCACATCCGCATGTCTCTTAAATAATTCCAGGGATGGAGACTGCACCATTTCCCTGCACAACCTGTTCCAATACTTAAACACCTTCTCCAGGAAGAAATTCTTCCTAATGTCCAATCTAATCTTCTGTTCATGCAACTTGAAACTGTTTCCTCATGTCATGTCTCCTGTCACCTGAGGAAAGAGACCAAAACCCTCCTCACTGTCAGATATTTTTCTTGGATTTTGTTAGGTGCAATAGGATAATCTGTGTCTGTAATTAAAAAAAAAACAGAATTTTCTCTTGTTTTGTGGCATCTTCCTTACAATCAAAATAGACCAAAATAAAATATTCATATTGAAGGGTGTTATATATTGAAACAAACTTTTTACCTGGTCTATAAAGATTCTTTTATCTGGTCTATAAAGAAACATGTATACACACACACATATTTCAAATATATTACCTGTGCAAGAAATAATGTTTTTAACATAATATATTTTCTTGTAAGCTATGTAATTTATGATCTAACATAAAATACATCTATTTATTTTAAGTACATTATTATTTATATATTTACACATTATATTTACACATTAAAAATAATTTACTTTAATAGCAATGAACGTAACAATTCTTGTCATATCTGTGGAAAATACTAGTAGGGAGTAACCTAATAAATGAAGCCTTTTTCTCAGGACACTTAAAGTAATAGTGCAAACAGACTTCCTAAATATGTTTTCAGGAGCTGAAGACATGCATGTTTGTATTTAAGGTAAAAGTTTTTGATAAGACATTTCACCTAAAGTTTTGTTGATTTATTTTTTGGGGGATTGGCCACTCATGTCTTGCTGTCTAGTTTCTGGATACCTGAAACTTACTCATAATGAAGCATTATATCTTTCCAGATGGCTGCATTTTTTTATTTATTTTTTTTTCCAAAACGTTATGACTCCCCATAGGCCTATGCTTTTGACTTAGCTAGAGAGCTCTGTCTAATATCTGTGATGATTTCAAAAGTAAGTTTTACTCAGAGTTCACAGAGCAGCTCAGTCTGATGTGTGATCCAAGAGAACATCACAAAAATTACTTGATTCTTTAAAGAGTGACTGAAGAAAAGAAGTTGGTGGTGTCACAGTCTTTTTACACAGGAGTAAAAGAAGACTAGGCACTTTCTCAAGAAACATGAAGCCCCAGTTACCCATGTGTTCAAATGAGAGAGTTCTGTCCACACCATTGCAGATGAGGATGGCCAACCTTCCTGACCCCATCTGCTAAATACTTAAAACCTTCACCTTGCTGATAGGTGCATTGCAGGTTCCTTGTGCTTTTGGAGGGATGGCTTTGTGGGAGCTGTTAGAGACAGTACATAGCAATGGCTCTCTAGTGTGCTCCCACTGCAGGATGGAGTTGTCTGTTTGCCACCCCATCTGGAAGAGACGTCAGGATAGGGAGCTCAAAGGCCCCTGAAAGTTCCTTTCCTCCTGCATATGGGGGTCTGTGGTAACCACCTGCTTCCATCAGTCTTGAGCTAGCGGTAAACAGAATATAATACATGCAGATCTGTACTTAGAAATACATTTCTGCTATCAACTCTACTACCTGGGCAGTAAACCCTTCTGCTGCTGATCTTCTCCTAACTGTTCACTCTGTGTATAAAAATGGTGTGGTAGTGTATTTTATTTTATTTTATTTTTGCTCCTAACAAAACTTTGCATGTAATGTCGTGTCTGATTTCCACAATACCCTATTCAGAATATCTTCTAGGAAAACTGCTGGGGAACTGTCCAGGAAGGTGGTAAATTTCAGTTTGTGCTACATCTACCAAAATTGTGAACTTGAGTCCTGCAGTCTTTTATTTCCTGAGCAGATATTTAATTAAGCTGTACTATGGAAAGGAACACATCATCCACTTCTTTCTCCTGGGCTTCTGAAAATAAATAAATAAATAATTTTTATGAAGGAAAAAAAATCACAAACCAAAAACAAAATAAAAAAAATTTGCACCTACTTTCAGTAGGAAATCTGAACTGGTGGATTTTAAATGGGTTGGAAGTGTTTCTCAAAATCCCGGAATGCACAATCCAAGCCCAGAGAGAGTCACATCTTGATCATGCCAGTCATTCCCTATTTTCTAAGTTCAGTATAATGACTTTTGAACACTGTACTGTTTGCATCCTATTTAGAGCAATCGACTTTTCTCATTCCAGTGCAGAGTCCCAGTGCCCAGAATACACAACTTGATTCTTCTCTGGGGACCAGCAAACTAAAAGTTTTCTATCTTACTGGCCTCATAACCCCTAAGACATTTTCTTGCTACAGTTATGTTCAGGGAACTTCAGGTTACAGGTCCCATAAGTGCTGATATTGAGCACATGCTGCTGACACCATCTGCCCTATGGGTTTGTGCTTTGTTTCAGTGAAAATGAGAATGGAAAGTGATCAGGAAGTGCTGTTATATTTGTAGACTTTTATTGGTATAGATTTGGGGTGGAGCCAAGATGCATATCTGAAACCAGGAAATTGAAAGTGCTCTAGAGGTCTATAATATATTCATAGTCTTGACATATTTTCACTGACTGGGAAATAGGATCCCCTAAGAAGACTAATGAAAAGTGTATAAAACATATAGTCCCTTAATCTCTTCCCGTACCATAAGAGAGAGTAAACCAAATTTTTTTTTTCTTTCTTCTTCAAATGGAGTTGAAGCACGGTCTTCACAGACAAGAAAATTCTGCCAAAATTTATATAGTGTTTCTTGTGTTTTGCACCTTTGCAGCTGAACCATTCGGCAGTTTCTACTAAAAATAGTTTTTTTTTTTTTTGTGATGTGGCAGGTTTCTTTTGGAGCAAGAAAAGGAAGTCCAGATGTTTCCAGCTTTTTCTTTTAACTTTTGCATCTGAGGTTTGAAATACCCCACTTTTGTATTTTAAGGAAGAGGATTGACAATCCTTGAGACTCATGAGACAGTAAAAACCATGATGGCACTAGAAAATGTACTTAATCACAAGAATTCCATCTTCCACAAGGAAATTTATAAACAAATACAGCAGTTAATACAAATATTCCAGTAATATCCCTGTGGTGTGTTGGCTTTGTCTGGCTGCCAGATGCCCACCACGCTACTCTCTCACTCCCTCTCCTCAATAGGACAAGTAAAACAGAAAAAGAGAAAAAAATCTCATGGACTGAGATACAGACAGGGATCACTTACCAATTACCATTACAGGCAAAAAAGACGACTTGAGGAAAGATTAATTTAATTTATTGCCAATTAGTAACAGAGTAGAATAGTGAGAAATGAAAACAACAACAAAAATACCTTTCCTTTTTCTCTCCCTTCTTCCCAGGCTCAACTCTTCTGCTTCGTTCTCCCACAACAAGTAGTACCAGGGGATGGGGAATGGGGGTTGCAACCACTGAGGATTTCCTGTCTGTCACTCCTTCCTGCTCACATTCTCTCTCTGCTCCAGAGTGTGGTCCCTCCCATGGGGTACAGTTCTTCAGGAACAGGTTGCTCCAACATGGATCCTTCCCATATGCTGCAGTTCTTCTGCAGGCAGAAGGGACGCCCAACAGAAGGGTTTCCTTATCCTCTCTCCACCTGTCTGAATGCACTGACCTAGAGCATAAGGGGCATTGGCAACAAATCCCTGCCCAGCACAGCAGGTGCGTCCCCTCAGGAACTTCCCCACCTTCTCAGGTGCCCATGCACAATAGGTATGATGCTTTGCAGGTTGATCTGAATGATATTGAGGAACACGGTATATCTGGCTTGGAGGTGATGCATTAAAACAGCTCCCACCAAGACAAAAATATGTCATTGTTGTGCGAGACTCCCTTCTGAAGGGAACAAACAGCCCAATATGCAGACAGGACCGACTTCATAGGGAGGTCTGCTGCCTCCCTGGGACCTGGATTAGGGATGTGAAGAGAAAGCTTCCTGCCCTGGTTTGGCCCTCAGACTCTCACCTGTTATTGCTTTTTCAGGTAGGCGGTGATGAAGATTCAAGACGAAGTTCAAGGGCAATCAAGAGAGTTCATGGCCTCAGGACAACTAGTTAAGGGGATAGAAGCACACACGATGTTTTCCCCTCTCTCTCCACTTGCAGGGATTGACAAGGCGAGGAACAGAAAGAGCCACCAAATCAATATGTGGCTCTGAGCCTGGTGTCAACAGCAGAAGTGTTGTTTTTTTGGTTTTTTTTTTTTTTTTTTTTTTTTTTTTTAAATTATGGGGTCATTTTAAAAGATGCCAGGCCTGCTGGAAATGGATGGGGTTCACCTGTCTCTAAGGGGGAAAAGGATCTTTGTTCAGGAGCTAGCAGGGTTCATTGATAGGGCTTTAAACTAGATCTGAAGAGGGAAAGGGATAAAACCAGGCTTGACAGACAAGCCTAGTGGTGGTATGACAATGGATGGTGTCAATGGATGGTGACAAGGAATGGTGTGCTAGCAAGGTCCATCGGTCTGCCGCCCCTATTGAGATAGGGGATGGAGAGCCATGTGGCACCAAAGACACAAGGGATATTTATGGGTTAGAAATTACAAAAGTGCCTGGGAATGGTCATGTAGGAATTAGGGCTTTTCCCCGCAAAAAGGTGGCAGGATTGCTATCCCAACTGAAGTGCATCTACACCAATGCATACAGCATGGGCAACAAACAAGAGGAGCTGGAAGCCATTGTGCATCAGGAGGGTTATGACTGAGCTGCTGTCAAGAAAACATGGTGGGATGACTCACATGACTGGAGCAGTGCAATGGATAGCTACAAACTCTTCAGAAGGGATATTCTAGGAAGGAGAATCAGTGGGGTAGTCCTGTATGTTAGGAAGTGTTCGGATTGTCTTGAGATTAATAATAGTGATAACAGGGTTAAAAGTTTATGGGTAAGAATTAGTGGGGAAGGTCAATGAGGCAGATGTCATAAAATCATAGAATGGTACTCTCTCTCCTCCCCCCCCCCCCCCCCCCCCACTTCCATAGGCAGGAATGCAACCCATTAGATAAGTTATGAGGCCAAGACCCCATCCACCCCGGCCTTGAACACCTCCAGGTATAGGGCATCCACAGCTTCTCTTGGCAACCTGTTCCAGTGGGTCTACTCTTACAGTGAAGAATTTCCTATTGTCTAGTCTAAATCCATCTTCTTTTAGTTTAAGACCATTCCCCCTTGTCCTATCATTATTTACCCAAGAGTCCTTCTCCATCTTTTTTATAAGAACCCTTTACGCATTGAAAGTTTGTAATGAGGTCTCCCCAGAACCTCCTCTTCTCCAGGCTGAACATCCCCAGCTCTCTCAGCGTTTCTTTATAGAAGTGCTCCAGCCCTCTTATCATCTTTGTGACTCTCCTCTGGACTCACTCTAATAGGCCCACATCTGCCTTGTGCTGGGGGCCCTAAACATGGATACTCCAGGTGGGGCCTCATAAGGGCAGAGTAAAGGGGAGGGACAATCATCTCCGCTAACCATCAGGTCACCTGTCCTGGTGGGCATCTCTTATAGAGCACCTTACCAGGCCACAGAGGCAGACAAAATATTCTACAAACAGCTGGGAGAAGTCTCGCAATCACTAGCCCTTGTTCTCATGGGGGACTTTAACTTACTGGATGTCTGCTGGAAATACAATACAATGGGGAGGAAACAGTCTAGGATGTTTCTAGAACGTGAGGTAGATAACTTCCTGACACAACTGGTGAGTGAGTCAATTAAGGGACGGTGCCATGAGGGATCTTTTCCTCATAAATAGAGAAGGACTTGTGGGTGATGTGAAGGTTGGAGGCCATCTCAAGCGCAGCGATCATGAGTTAATAAGGTTTTTGATTCTTAGAAAATTAAAGGGGGCATTAGCAGAACTGCCACCCTGAACTTACGGAGGGCAGACTTCGGCCTGTTAATGAGACTGGTTGTGGAGCAACAACCCCATGCAACGCTACAGGCTGGGGGAAGAGTATCAGGAAAGCTGCTTGGCGGAAAGAGTCCTGGGGGTATTGGTCGATAGCTAGCTGAATATGAGCCAGCAGTGTGCTCAGGTGGCCAAGAAGGCCAATAGCATCCTGGCTTGTATCAGAAATAGCAGGGCCAGCAGGACTAGGGAATTGATTGTTCATCTGTATTCAGCTCTGGTGAGACTGCACCTCGAATACTGTGTTCACTTTTGGGTCCCTCACTACAAGAAGAACATCGGGGTGCTGGAGTGTGTCCAGAGAAGGGCAACAAAACTGGTGAAGTCTAGAAAACGGGTATTATAACAAGCATCTGAGTGAGCTGGGGTTGTTTAGCTTGGAGCAAAGGGAGCTCAGGGGATACCTTATTGTATTTTACAATTACCTTAAAGGAGGTTGTAGCAAGGCAGGGATAAGTGCCTTTTCCCAAACACCAAGTGATAAGATGAGGGGAAATGGCCTCAAGTAGTGCTGGGGTGGGGGGGCGGGGTCGGGGGGGAGGGGGTTAGGTTGGATATTAGGAGAAATTTCTTTACTGAAAGAGTTGTGTGGCATTGAAACAGGCTGCCCAAGGAAGGGGTTGAGTCACCATCCCCGGAGGTCTTCAAGAAACATGTAGATACAGAACTTAGTAGCATGGTTTAGTGGTAGACTTGTCAGTACTAAGTTAAAGGTTGGACTAGATGATCTTAGACGTCTTTTCCAATTTGAATTATTCTATGATTCTATGATTCTTCAAGAACTGCTCCAGCATACTATGGGGTCATTCAGGAACAGACTGCACCAAGAGTGGGTGTTTCAAAGGTTGGAGTTCCTGCCAGAAAACCTGCTCCTTTGAGGACTCTCCACAGGCTGAAGTTTCCTTCAGGGCACATCCACCTGCTTCAGCATAGTCTCCTCCACAAGCTGCAGTGTGGAGATCTGCTCCAATGTGGTCCTCCATGTATAGCAGGGGGACAGCTTGCTCCACCATGCTCTTCTCCATGAGCTGCAGGGGAATCTCTGATCCAGTGCCTGGAGCACCTCCTCTCCTTCTTTCTCCACTGACCTTCCTTTCTGCAGGGCTGTTTCTCATGCATTTTTTCTCACTCTTTTCTTCCAGCTGCTGCACAAAGTTTTTACTTCTTACATACACTTACCCAGAGGCACCACCACCTTGTCTGCCGGACTCAGCTGTGCCTTATGGTGGGACCATTTGAGCCAGGTGGAACTGGCTGTGTCCTACACTGGACAGTCCCTGGCCTTTTCTCATAGATGCCACCTCTACAGCTTCTCTCCACTGCCAACAACTGCATTTAATACAGTCCCAGAGGTGACTGATGAGAGATCCTTCCACATGTAACCTTCTGTTGAGTTGCCTCAGCACCAGCAATCTCACATTGCTGTTCAGTGTTCAGGTAGTCTTGTATTTGTTCAGTAAATGAAGAAAGGAAAATCATGAGTTTATTCACACAAACTCTTCATTTTCCTAATCAAGTCGAAAACTAGCCTGTAGAAATAGTAGGTTGGGAAGACAATTTGTCATTTGCAAATTAGCCCTTGCAGTAATGGAATTGGGATCAGTCTGAGTTATTTCTCTCTCCTTTATCACAGAGTATACAAGACCATTGTAACACAGTCTGTGGAATTTGATTTGATCCAAAAAGACTAATACAAAAAGACTAATATTTCCATCTCCTGAGTTATTTGTTTCACTGTCAACAGGAAACATATAGGTAGGTGTTGCTCTGGGTTTGAAGCACTGTGAGGCTGGATTTGTAATAGGGACATGTCATAATTTCTGCTTTCCTCAGCTAACTTCTTCCATCTAATTCTAGACAATCATACATCCTGTTAAATAGGGCACTCTGTTCATTCTGAGTTGTGTTATCTAAGATATCAGCTGTTGCTTTCCTGGATATTGACTGTGTTAAAAAGCTACATATATAGGCTAAATGCATGTATGCTCACGTCTTGAAGTATGACATACATCTTGTATTCTACAAGCTAATGGCATGATGCCATAAAATATACAGTTACACAAAGTGAAACTAGCTTTCTGCAAGGACAAACATGAAGTAGAATTTAATATTTATATTTATGTTTTACATTACCTAAAGCAGAATTCTCTGTTATTCCATTAAAAAGCACAAAAAACAACCTGAAGCTCAGAGAAGATTTTATACTTGTCACTCTGATGTAAATGGAAAGTGTTTAGAGATTAGACTAGTACCTTGTGGAAAAGTGAATATGTCATATATTGGTACTTTCATATTTTAAGTTTAGATCTGCACAAAAGAGTAAAGGAAATAAATGGCTTACTTAATGATATCAAAAATGAAAAACAAAATCAATTAATGTATTTATTTTACAATTCATAATAACAAGTTAATGCCTGATCAATTTGTTATTATTAACATTTCAAATCTCCTTGCATCATTTATCAGTTTACATCTTGGTTATGATTTGTACATCCTTGTACTCCTGAATACCTCTTTCTTATTGATGAGTTTCTTAACAGCTGCAGTACTCTGTGATAGATATTCCTCTTTAAGCTTATTACCATTTGAGGCAACTTGTACATTAGTTGAAATATATAATAATTATATGTTGTAAAGAGCTAATTGTAAACAAAACTAAGTCCACCTATTTCTCTGACTATTTTTAATAAAGAAGACACATACTTTTTTCAGTGTATTCAGTTGCTTTGAACATAAGGGAGGTCATTGATCAGAGAAGGGGAAGCACTAAACCAACCTGTTAGATGAAATGTCTTTGTATTCCTCCTTTAGCACGTACTCCCTCGTATTACGTAAGTACACAAATAAATGATAAACCCCCCTCAGATTTCTCTCCCTGAGCCCTTCAGTCTTATCATTTGTATATTCTTGCATTACCATAAAGTAATAAATGACTCCTCTGGCATTGAATTTATATTGTCATTTTAGTTGCTTGAAAGTGAGCTTCCATATAATGCCTTCATAAAAAGTAGCAGTGTTAGATAAAACAGTTTAGCTGCTCGGAGGAAAGGTGAAGTCACTGGATCCTTGCTTAAATTTTACTTGGCATATAAAAAATGGTGACATCACATCTAAAAAGCAGAGGAAATAAAATCAATGAACCATGCAGAAGCATGTCCTTCTAGCAAACCACTGGCTTGCACTGTGGAGACAGCTGCTCTCCAGCCCTCCTGGCTGAATTGTGCTGGGAAGTGTTTTGATACAGATGGGAAGGAGGGAACAAAGGAAAAAACAAGCAACAACAACAAAAAAGAACCAATCAACGAAACAAAACAACAACAACAAAAAACAGTGGCAGTAACCAAGAAAACTATATTCATGTTTATAGGCAGAGGAATAAATATAATAAATTGTGTGTTAGGCAAGGACCTGCATTTATTGAAGATAAATGGCACAAATGGGAGAAAAACATCTTCTGGTTCTCTACTTTATCACAATAGTTCTCAAATTAAACTTCAGATATATCTCCTTAGGAATACAGTAAATCTCCTATCCCATACTCAATCTTGCATAAAAATTTAAAGTAGGGCAAGAACTAAATCTTGAATAATAAAGTATAGATATTTGCCCTGTATGTGCAGAAACATAAATGTGGTTCCTATGACATATGTAATCACATTTTTATTCTTGTAGGACAGTTGATATCCATTCAGTATATATATTTTACAAATAGAAGGATTTGCTTCCTTTGCTCCTATCTGTCTGGAACTGCAAGACTTCCCTGTCTTCACACTGAAACCTCATCTTCCCCATATAGCAAGGATCTAACACAATAAGTTTCCTTGTGGTTGGCACCAACAGCTTGATGGATTTGTGTACAATAAACTAGCTAAAAAAACTTATGAGACCCCAAGGTTAGTCTTGAGTAAAGTGGACATTCTTAGGTTAACAGTGTAGAGAAAAGGAATCTACCCTTCATTTTCAGTTTTACCAAATTCTACTGAACTTTGAGTAGCCTTTATTAATATTTGCCTCACTAAAAGCTGTGTTAAGCAACTTAGCACTGTATTATAATGCTTTACTCTTAGAACTTCAAAGCTTTTTTCAGATCAAAATTTTATTTACTATTTTTCCCCAGTGCAGGGCACCTAAAGAACAAAGGTACAACACAAGAAATTGCATATTTACCTTACCTAATCTATAGTCTGTCACTCATGACTTGCTTAATTTTCATTCAGCCTATTAATCACTCTCTGTGCATTGGAATAAGCCCTCTTGAAACATGCTTCCCTTTCCAGGCTGATTTTGAGCACAGGTACCAACAGATGCATTTTCTGAAGGTCCAGACACATTAGCCTCTTTATTTTTTGAGCAGTGAGAAATGTCTTCTGCTGCCTGTGTGAGTGTTTTGCCATGTATCCCATAACACTTTGTGGCACAGATGTATCCCATAACACATGTGACACAGATGACATAGGGCAGATAAGTCAGCCCATGCTCCTTCCTAGAGGGGTCTGACATAAAATTCAGGAAGGTACTGCCAGGTATGTAGCTTGCTGAATTACAGTCACACTAGAGTTGGTTATGTGGATGCATGGAGTATACATTAATGTGTATTTGGTATACTTTGTTATCCTCTGGCTCATGTTACTGTGACCACTACAAAATAATGTCAGTCCCTTTGTGTCACTACATCTCCCCGTGAATCTTGCTAAAGTCTTTCTTTTATTGGTTTTACATACTTCAGTTTTTATTAGTATCTTGATAACTTGACCACTGCCCATGCTGTTTCATATAAGCATATTTCATATATACCTGTATCTACACACACACAAACAAACACACACACACACACACACACACCTGAATCACTGCTGTTTGGTGGAGCTTCTTAGCTGAAGCCCTATACCTACAACCCTTTCAGAGAGGTACAGGAATGGCTGACAAAAGGGCAGAAGAGCAGCAAAGAAGAAAAGCAGATCTTGTCTGTTCTACAACACAAATAATCTTCATTTTTCAGAGAAAAAGATTGAAGGAAACTTTGCAAAGGGATGCTCACAGAATTTCATGTCCCCTTTGGCTCATTCCCTATGAATATCTGTGCAGGAGGTAACATTTGGCACTTGAAAACTAAGCAAATGGGAAGAGCTTAAGTGATTGCTTTTCTCTTTGAGCTAATGTCAGGCTGCTCTTATTAACGATGTAAAATGGGTTCCGTGATATGAATGTACAAGCTGTAATCAAGTTCATTGATCGCTGAAGCTACACAGTGGTAAAACATGTAGAAAACACTTCTTTACTTCAAGTAGAATTTAGCAAAAGATAGGTCTTGAAAGCTTATGCGTATAGTTGAGATTAGGATCCAGGGACTTTACTTTTCATCTGAATCATTCTTGTACAAGCACGGCTGATAAAAAGAAAAAAGCAAAACAAAACAAAACAAAACAAAAACACATCATCATCAACAACAAAACGCAACACCAAAGAGTGTCTAATAACACATATTTTTTGTACCATTCATGTCTGGAATGGTCAAGAGGAATCATAGCTTGTGCTACATCAGTACTTCCCACTTGTCAGAATGCATTTACGAAAAAAAAAACCAAAAACAAACAAAAAAACCACACCCAAAACAACAACAACAACAACAAAAAACATTTCAGCTCTTTTCAGTCTTATTTAAGGTACATAGGATGTAAAGGCTTGGGTCAAATTCATGTCTCAAATGCATTTTATGTAAACATCAGAATGGGTAATCTTATTTGTTTTTCAATGAAAGCTGAGATTCTGGTAAACAGACACAGCTGCTTGGACACTGGTCTTTCTGTTTCTGTCCTATTATATGGTTGTACTAAAAACATTACGGAATTCAATTCAGTTTTAAACAATTTTAGAGGGAAAATACAGAAAATAATTGCAATCAATATATTCAGGGTTTTCAGTTAATTCAGAACTTTTTATTTGCCTATGTTTGAAACAACTTGATTAGAGTTCAGCTCTTTTGAAAGTATTTAGAATTGTTTCTTTTTTTATTTTTGAATTGGTGGGTATTTTCCTACCCATATTTCCTTCTTTCTAAACTTCTTCAAACTTGTTCTGTTTTCTTCTAGTAACTGCTTCTTCTGCCTGAACAATGACAGGCGAATAACCTTTATTTTGGGGTGACAGCAACAACTGTTTAGAAAAATATGTTCCTACATTGTCACCCTGATAGGCATTCCTATTTCTTCCTCTATAAACTTTCCTTCTTTTTACTATTTTTGTTATCATTTTCTTATAAATCCTACGTGTGATCAGGACCACTATGCATATTTTCAGGTTAGATTAACCTGCAATTAGTAGAGAAGTAAATCCCTCATAACCATCTACAGCTTTATAGCTTGGCTTTTCACTGTCTGAGGAGCATTAATGTTGTTAATGATTTCATGGTTCACAGCCCTGGCCTGCTGATCTTGAATGGTCCATCCACACTAAGATTTATGACCATTTTTGTCTTAAATCCCTTAATAAATAATAAATCCCATTTGTCATATCCCTTAAAAAATGTCTACCAAACATGACTGACACACTTTGTTTCAGAATTTTAGGGTGCTGCAAAATTTAGTTACCATACAAGTTTCCATAATGAAAGGAATATGGAAATCATCAATATCAGCCAGTCTCTAATCCACATTTAACATATGCAGATATTCTGCTACAAATGTTTCCATTGTGAAATCAATACTATATAGGCATGCTAGAAACATATGCCTTTCAATAATACCCTCGGAGCACATTTGTCGAAAGATATTCCTTTTGGGGAGCATGCCTGACATTCCAATGGCACCTGGATTCCTGAATTCTAAGAAAAATAAAATAATTAAATGTTTCACTATTTTTGGAGAAAGAAAAAAAAAAAAAGATATCTGGAGTCCGAGAATTTGAAGACTCCCATCCAAGGGCGTGCACCATTCTCCAGGTAGTTTTAAAGTGCAATTCACCAGTTTTCAACAGCAGGTCACTTCACTGCAAATGCACTGGTCAGACAGAAAGCTTAAAAACTAGACTGTAATTATAGAAAATCTAAATATTGTGCTCAGCTGTGTACTTATTAAAAAGTATGCCTTTTTTTTTTTTTTTTTTTTTTTTCTCTTTTACTGTATGGATCAATTAATTTTTGGATGATAAAAATATTTGGACTTGTGAGACCTAACACCTCTAGTTTTCCACAGCATCTGTGGAAATATGCCTTGTAAAGAAAACATACGTAGGTTTTCTTGGATGAATACATGACTAATTACTTTAAAACAGACGGTAAAGTTATTGTGGCTTTCAATCTTCTATATCAGCACAGACATGTATTATTAGATTTGGTATGGCAGATCTACAGAAAATATGATACTATACTAGCAGTTTTCCTCCTATCTGGTGATTGTTTTAAGAATGATTTTTAAAGGTTAGCTTAATTAAAATACAATTCTATGTATTTTTTCAATAAATGTATAGTTAAAAGGCTTTGGGGGGAGGAAAAATTCAGACTGGTCTTGACAGATTGCAATTAACTGTACATTGGAGTTTGGTGCATTATGATGGTGCATCAGTCATAGTTCAATAAAAAATTGACAATGCATAATAATTAATACTTTTGATTACCTAGTGAGCTAATCCTTTATTTTGAGTTACTGTAATTGGCAATAATATAAATGCAAAAAAAAATAAATTAAAAAATGGAGAGACTTTAGAAAAGAAGAATGGCAAACTCCAGAGCTTCATACTGAAATGTAGCTTGGAGAATGAGAAAGAATATAGCAGCATATGAACTTCTTAAAAACCTGGGAAGGCTTGTGGTGATTATTCCAACATTCTGAAACATATCTCTAAATATATTGGTCATTAACTGTTAAGCAGTGACTTTGTTAGAACAGTGAAAAGACATTTCAGCAGGGTGCGGCTCCTTGCATATTGGTTCACTGTGTTTATCTCCTGCTGACTTCACCCCTGCACATCTTCAGTCAATTCCCTTTGAGGCAACAATAATGGCATTACCAAACTTAGTGTTTATTTGGTACCTCTGTTTAAATGGCTCTGAATTTGAGGAACTCTTTACTCTGCCTCACCATAGGCTTTGTCCAAGTTAATATTGTCTTTATTTTTCATGTGAGTGAAGTAAGGCAGGAGAGGTTAAGTAACTTGCAGACAACTATCTGAAAAGTTCCAAGAAGGCTGGGAGAAGAGCTCTATCTCTTGGGTCTTCAGTCAGTAATCACCCAGCTGTGTCTCTGTAAATTTTTCACACTGCATCTGAAATGACATGCAGTGGTTATATAAAGCTACTGAAAAAAAAAAAAAAAGAAAAAAAAGAGCTGATAAACTGTAATTCGCATTCAGTATTATACTACGCAGCCAGGTAAATAAGTACCTTCTGTCTCTTAATGGTTTCTGCTGCCCCATGAAAAACAATTTTTATACAGAACATCATGTATAGTAATAGAAATGTCATATAACCCTTTAAACACTGAAAAGGAGATATTTAATTTATACATGCCTTAGAACCAGGGGTTCAATTTGTGACTTTTTTTCTGTCTCACAGGGGTAAGTGAGACACCGGGACACAATTCACAGATCCTCAGTTGGATGGCATAGGAGGCGTGGTTGCCTCTTAGCCTGATTTCTATCTTATGCAAAAGAGTAAAAGGAATTTGCAATCTATTAACATGTTCCCCTTTTAGTCCTGAAAACTGAATCAGAACTTCACTAAATGTTATGTCTCTGAGACCAAAGCTGTACATCAGAAATCTTATCAGAAATCTCAGAAAGCTCCTTTTTACTTGAGAAGCCCACCTCCTGATCTTCTTCAGGTTTTCTGTCTGCTTTCAACATAAACATTTTCAGGAGCTGGTAGTTTTGCATTGACTATCTCAATGTACATGAGGTCGTGCTGATGAAGTTGGACCAAATCTCTCAAATGGAATGGGGCAATATGTATGTGTTGTGGTTTAACCCTACAGGCAGCTAAGAACCATACAGCATACATACACACAGTTTGCTTAGTTAATCTCCACCCTCCCCCCATCACCCTCCCCCCCATCAGATGGGGGAGAGGAGAATAATATACAAAGCCAGTCATGCACAGTGCAATTGCTCACCACCTGCTGACCGATGCTCAGCCAGACCCTGAAGAATAGCAACTAGCCAACTTCCCCAGTTTTATTGTTCAGCATAATGTCATATAGAGTGGAATATCCCTTTGGCCAGTTTGAGTCAGCTGTCCTGGTTCTGTCCTTTCCCAGCTTCTGTTCCAGAAGAGAGAAATAGAAAAAGTCTGATGGGACAAGTTAATGATGAGGGTGCTTAGCTGGTAGCAGGAGATTTAGGTTATATCATCTGCTCCCAAAAGACATTCCCTTCTCTTTAGTCCAGTGAGTCACTTGAAAAAGACTGTTGATTCTGGGAGCAGGAGTTGGCACATAGGATTTCCCTGTTTTCTGGCAGTTCCATGTATTTTATGAAATTTTACTGTTTTTGATGTGACATATTACAAAACATGTTCTTATATAGTCACTTTTTTTTCCATAAATGTCCTTCCTGATATGAAAAAGGAAAAGCTATGCTTATCTTTCATTTTTGTCACTTTTGACCACACATTTTCCTTGGTATTTTTTGTATGGTATTGCATTGTTCACTGATGACTGCTATCAGTGAGTGAGTTCCTGAACACATGGATTTCCAGAGCGAAGGAAGGAGGTAGTGTGCTGTTTGACCTGCATACTGTTACTTGTTTTGAATAGCTTTGAGATAATTTTCAATACAGGTGTTTTCCCTTGGGAAATAAGAAGTTAATTTCACCCAACAGGAGATGTGTTCCTGAATTGAGCAGAGAGTCTGGGTTTTATGAAACTAATTTGCTAAAAATACAAGCAAAAGAAATCAATTTGCATCAATCAAATGGAATCAATTTGCACACAGAAGTCGTACAGGGAATTATAGCATTGCATATGCTCTATCTTCTCTTCCTTCAAAATAAGGCAAATAAATGTTTGTATATTTCCAAAATATACCTGTAAATGCAACAAATTCAGCTCTGGGGACTTGATATTTATTGCTGGTATTGCACCAACATATGGTGAATTAAAATTAACACCAATGTATTAAGCTAGTTTAATGGTAGCACATTCTAATGAGGAAACAGTTTACAATCTGCTTTCTGTTTGGTAATAAGGGCCAGCTTTTCAGAATTGGCCACTGATACTATAATCATATTTGTACATGCATTTATTTCATATATAAAATTTGTAGCTGTTTGTATACAGCCATTTAAATATACATATTACTATGAATGCTTTTATATACTAAATTCTTGAGAATTCCATAGACTCTTACATTAGTTTAGCACATGCCTTTTAGGCAGCATCCATGAAAATAACTAACTGACTAAATAAATAAATAAATAAATCCAATTTTCCCATGTGTATAAGACGAATACCTAAAGATGCTGTGGTATCTGTTGTGATAGTTTACATTTTTCTAACTTTTTCTTTCTCACAACTGAAAACAATAAGTCTAAGGCAAGTCTATACATATGTCAGTTAATGACTATATTTTTGGGGTGATTTAAAAAAAATAATTAAAAAAGCAAGTCATACTATATCATCACATAATTCCATGGCTTTTAGAGGGAAAACAAAAACAAAAAACACTGAGAACTGTCTTTTGTCAGATTATTTTTGACTTGCACAACTTCTGTAGTTGACATTTCCATAGGACCGCACATTCTTTTCTCTATTTATACCCACATGCCATTGAAAATTTCCATTTAATTAAATCCATTGTATTGGTGGTGAATTGAGATGCACCATGTGATATTCAATATACTATTATGTTATTCATATCATAAGAGGATGGATGACTGACTGTTATTCCTCTTTATTGCCTGTCATCATCAAAAGAATGAGATACAACTGAAAAAAATATTCAGGAAAAGATGTATAGAAGAAAACTTGTCAGAGGTCCATAAACTGAGGAGTGGCATGAAGAGGGCAAATAGGGATTAACTGACCACTGCCACTTCTAATAACAGAATGAGTGAGCATTGACTGAAGCAAAGAGAAACCAGATTCATTTATTTTTTATAAGAGAAAAATAAAAAGCAAGAGAGTAGTTCTTCATGAAGTGCATACACAACCTGCAGATATCCTGAGTACAAAAGCTTATGGGTATTAAATTTTACAGAAGTTTGTAAACAATTAATGAAAAAATAAGTCTCAAAAGAAGGTTTGTTTTGCAAGTTAGAATATCACGAAGTCCTGGACAATACTTGGTTTGATTGTTCTCATGTTCTCTTCTGGGTGTTTTTGCTGAAATACTTTTGGATCTGCGCATAAATGTTTAGACTAAAAGTGGTGTAGAATGTCTGTGGGGCAGAAAGAAGCTAAACACTGAAGGGACTGAGATCTAAATACTAAAATTACTAAAGAACATATTTTTCTTCTTATGTTCTACTCTTTCTTATAAATGGAGAATGGAGCATGAGATCCTGTTGATACTGTTACTTATACTGCTTTTTTTTTTTTTTCCCCCTTCTTCTCCTTATAATTCTCTCTTAACTTTTTAATTCCACAGTTTCTTTTCAGTAATTTCGGAGGTTGTTGTGCAATTGCCATGCTATGTCCTGTTAGAGTGGTGGTTAAGAAATACCCCAGACAAGAAAGCTCTGTGTATTCTACCCATCACAGACACAGAATGAGGCATCAGGTGTGGACTACAGAAAACTCCCTCTAGAGAAAGAATTCAGTTCAAAAAGAACTGTCTAGTAGTAAATGAAATTCACAACTAGATAATTTATTATGGAGCTTTGTACCACTCTACAAGAGTCTTTTTTTAGGAAGAATATTTCATTCCACTTAAATTTTAAATACACAATTTTCATGTGAGTTATTGGCAATCATCCTGAAGCAAACTTCATAAAAAGTATCATTATTATCCACATAACATTCTTACTTTCAAGAAAAAAAAGAACATGTCTTTTGCTTCTGTCTGGATTTTCTTTCATTGAATGTGCTTTTAATTCTCCATTACAATTAATGTTAATGTGATTATTGCCAGAGCAGAATGCAACATTGCTAAAAATAAGTAAAAACTACAAGCCATTCTCCTGTCCTACAGTACAAAATTAACAATAAAAAATAATAATAACAATAATTAAAAAAAGAGGTGTGAACCGATAACTACTAGCTGCCTGCTAACTAGTCAAGTAACAGCGTACTGTTCACATCAGAGGCTCACTGGACCCTCTAGTTTTTCATCTCTGCTGGTGAAACAAAATGGAAACAGTCTATATATAACAGTCAAGGAGGAAAGTTATCAATGTTTGAAGCTCACATACATTGTTTGTGACTGAGAACTAAAAGAAAATCAAGATGTTTACAAATCAAACACCTTATACAGTACAGAAATCTGAACATCTTAACTGAAATGAGCAGATTTCTCTTCCTTTCTTTCTTTCTCTCTCTCTCTCTTTCTTTCTTTCTTTCTTTCTTTTTTCTTTCTTTCTTTCTTTTCTTTCTCTCTCTCTCTCTGTCTCTCTTTCTTTCTTTCTTTCTTTCTTTCTTTCTTTCTTTCTTTCTTTCTTTCTATTTACACTGCAGTGGTGTTTGGTTTGGTCTGTTTCAATGTTTACTGGGAATTTGTCAAAATTTGAGGCAGGATATACTCCTAAATACCTGGTGTTGAGGTAAAACATCTTTTGTCTCAACTTTCAATACAGAAGTGGTAAAAGAGATTTAAGTTTATGTGTTTATCTTCTATAATAGCGTCTTTTGTGACAGAGCTTCTGGAAATCAAAGGTAGATAGATGGTTGTCAGCATTCCTGCATCAGTTGCAACACAAAGTGTCATATATCATAACCTGAAAGCTATCATCAAGTGCATTGATAAAGTCAATTTGGTGACAATTTCTCAAATGATGGAAGACCAGTCTCACCTTGTGTCTGGGTATGTGTGTGTATGCCCCTCACATGAAATCTGAGAGACAGAAGAGGGGCTTGAGACTGATACACGTTTTATAGAGGTGGTAAGAATTCAAGAAATTTGTTCATGAGAAAAATGGTGCACATGTTGAAAAGATTAACAACAGACAACTTTTGACCATTTTCTGAATAGTTCGTTTGTCAAGTAGATTTGCTCAACCAAAACTATCGGTTAATTTAGGCTGAAATTCGTAGCTTCTTTTGAGATAAAATAAATAAATATAAAAGCTGCATTACACAGCGCCCACCCCCCCAAAAAAAAAAAAAAAAAGGAATGTGAACAAAAGAATGTAGGATAACTGCTCAGTTTAGCCATTATAGTTTCACTTAATACAAAACACTTTATGGCAAGACGAATCCAAAATGCTTGGACACAATTTAATGAAATGTGTACATTTCTTTCTATTAATCAGAACATCAGACCACTTTACTCTTCAGAATCTGTTAAAAAGTATTCTGTTGATTGATTATCTATTGATATATATATATTTTTTTTTCTCTCTGGTGATGAATTAAAAGCAAAGCAACAAGCAAATATGATAGGTGAACATAGCAAACACATTTTCTTTTCAGTACTGTGTTTCTATCAGCCTTTTTAGCTGGCTGACTGGATTTATTTCTGTTAATGGAAAATATTTCTCAGAGCAATTTTGATGTAGAAAATACTTTCTGAAGATTACAGTATGCATTCTGCAAACAGACAGAAAAAGTCTTAACGAAATGTATCTGGGCAGCAAAATGATCTGAGATGATGAAGGAAAATTACACTGTTGTCAAAACACTCTTCAAGATTTGACAGCATTCATTTTAATGGTAGAATAGAACAGCTTGTTTGACCAAAAGCAACAGAAACTTTTTAGCTATTTGACACATTATTTTTGCCACAAACTAGCTTTGAGCAAGCTGCCAATCAGCTGTACTTAATAAGAAAACAAGCAAATATCTCAGACTACAGTGAAAGTCATGCCTTAAAGTCTTTCAAACTAAGCTGTTAAACAAAACAAAACAAAACAAACAAACAAATAAAAAATGTTTGTTAGGGGACCCTGCTAGAAATATTCTTTATGTTCTATATGTATAGGGGATGCAACCAATAAAAAGGAATTTATTGCTGGATGTGAAAAGAAAAAATCGTGGCTTGCATGCTCAATAACCTAAGCACTTAATAGGAGAGAGACACTACAAGGAAATCTGCTTCATTTGACCCATTAGGCATCCTGTGTTCTGCTGTGGAAAAATACAGTCATAATTCTATTCTATCATAATGTCAGCCAGAAAAGAGTGTCCCTAGCACAGACACTGCATAATGTTAATGCATATTTATCCAGGGAGTCTGGCAGTTTCATCTGCATTTTTATTTTGAAGGCCTCCTGTCAGTATGATTCTTCCACCTGTAAATAGTGCAGAAATGTCTGCCATACCTTTGCAGTAAAATTTAGTGCTACTGTACCTTCACTTGGTCAACTAGTCCTCTCAGCTGCACTACAGTTAGGAAAATCTTAAAGAAATGCAGAAAATATAAAGGAAATTTGTCCATTTTTCTTTATCTTTGTCATTCAGCATTACATTCATAGTACAGTAATGTTCACAATATAAATATAAAGCTATGTGTCTCTGTGTATGTAAATAAAGTTCTAGATTGCAAAAAGAAAATACAAAGTTTTCCTGATAGTGCTTTCGGAAGATAGGCATCCAGCAGATGAGAGGAGCATAAGGTAATAATTAGAAAATTATGAGCAGCAGTGGTGATAAATGATAGGCACAGCTGTCTAGCTATTGACAAGCTTTTTGTGAGAAGCAAGGCAAAGGTATGTTTTAACAAATTACTTGGCTGTCAATGTTTTAAATGTCTGGAAAGGAGGAAACATCACTTGGAAGTACTGCCACCTTTGAAGGATAAAAGAAGAAAGAGGGGGTATTTATGGAAAGTGGTCAAACAAGATGGGCATAAATCAGCAAGAAGTGCACTGGTTCAATAATAAAGAAGTCCAGGGGGAGCATTTCTCATTGGATTAACTTATCGAGGAAATAATGAAGAACGTGATCCTTACAAGTCTACTCACAGGCAGGATACCCAAGGAGGGATTCTGTTGTGAAAGTGTAAAGAACTGATGGAGAAGGGCATACAATAATGCTCTCAAAGATACTGACAAGATTTTTATTAGGAGTTAATTCTATATCACACATAAATTGTATATTAATAAAAGCAATCAACTCTCCTTTCCCCTCCCACCTCCTTTTTCTCCCCCCCCTCCCCCCCATATATTTTCTCTGAACTAATTCTGACTGTGAGTGGAGCACAAAGAGATGTACCTTTATTGTTTTCCTGGAGGTCACCAAGTTAGCCAATCTCAATACGTAGCTCCTAAGTCTGTGCTCTTACACAGAATGCCTGGCAAAATAAGTATGTATTTGGAACAATAGACGGTAGGCATTTTAGTAGGGTCTCCAAAGACAGTGCACAGACCTCATGTACGTTCCCTGACAGGGCAGGGTTGGGGGCACATCTAGCCAAAGAACATGTCCCAGGCATTTTTGCAACTACCCTGTAGGATCTGCTGGGAAAGAGAAACATTTTTGGTCAAAGTCATAAAGAGTTGTGTTAGGGAGTAGAACTGGATGCACAGATTACACCTAAAATATGTTAAGTGACAGGAGTTCAGACAGATATATGCATTCACAGAAATGAAGACAGAAATTCCATTCCTCCAGATATTTTAATATTTCCTTTTTTTTTTTTTAACTTGCAAGAAAATGTCCATGTCTTCCATTGAACAAGAATTCAGAAATACCAAAATAATAAAAATCAAGATAAAATTTTAAACTGACATAACTGGAAACAGACAAACAAACAAACAAACACATTGTAATCAATGGCAAAATGAAATACTAAAGCCTTTCATTTCATTTTTATTTCAAAATCATTGTCAATACTGAAATCATCCCTATCCCATGGATATATATATGTACATATATATATTATTTCAGTTAAAGTAGTTTTCCCCTTAGAAAATTTTATCTACAAATTTGAGGTGATTTTTTCAGATAAATTTATGTTCATTTGGATCACTTTGAGTACTGAGTCCAGGTCTGGAGCCCCCAGAACAAGAAGGGTGTGAACTTGTTATATAGGGTCCAGCGGAGTGCCACAAAGATAATCAAGGGTCTGGAGCACCTCTCCTACAAAGAAAGGCTGAGAGAGCTGGGGCCTGTTCAGCCTACAGAAGTGAAGGCACTGGGGTGACCTCATTGTGACCTTTCAGTACTTAAAGAGGACTTATAAAAAAGATAGAGAGATACTCTTTGCTCAGTCAGATAATGACAGGACAAGGGGGAATGGTTTTAAACTAAAAGAGGGGAGATTTAGATTAGAGGTCAGGAGGAAATTCTTCACTCATAAAGTGGTAAGGCACTGGAACAAGTTGCCCAGAGAGGTTGTGGATGCCCCATCCCTGGAGGTGCTCAAGACCAAGTTAGATGAGGTCCTCGGCAACCTGGTCTAGTTGGTGGCATCCCTGCCCATGGCAGAGGGGTTGGAACTAGATGATCTTTGAGATCCCTTCCAATTTAAGCCATTCTATGCTTCTGTGAACACAAAAATAATTAATTAAATAAATAAAATAAAATTCCATCTTTTGGATAATTTTCAATCAGTAGTTCATGAAGAAAAAAAAAAAAAGAAATTTTATTGTATTCAGATTTCCTGAAACTCTCAAGATTTATAAATGTGTAGTAAATTGATTATGGAGAGGAATTCCATTCCATTCCATTACATTACAATTTTTAAAATAAATTAACATGATACCTATGATACTTTCTCACATATCATCAGCATCAGCTATTCCTTTACATACGCAGGATTCTTTATTGAGTTTTGGCTCTAGAAGTAGAAGATTTTAAAGTAAAAGTCTTTAACTTTGTTACTCTAAACAGAAACAAAAACAAATAGCAACAACAAAACAAAAACAAAAAAGCAAACAAAAACATTTTTATGAGTTTTAAGTTATATTACCTCATCTGTGTTACCATCTCCACAGCAGATTACAATCGTTTATAGACATACCTTTTTTAAGCTTTTAATTGGAGATATTTTTTGTTTGTTTTTATTTTTTAATACAGAATGATTCAGAGTTCTCACATCATGCTCTGCTTTGGAAGATTTAGTATTCTTAGAAAGCACAAGTTTTGTTAAGTGCTTCATTTTTATAAATGAGTGAAATGGCTTTCTAACAGTGTAATACAGCTCTGTCTTTGCAGTACTACTTACAGCATCAGAAATATTAAATGAATATTACTGCCATGATAGAGTGTCTTCAGAAATGTGAAAGGCAGGATACAGTTCAATACTTTTAGCAGAGCTTAGCTGGAATCATGGAAGTATGTGCCATCTTCAGTTATGAAACTGTGAAACGGTCCTAATATATTCAAATCCTAATGCAGTGATTTTTGCCACATTCTGCTACTGGCAAAATGTAAATAAAAGATTCAAGGAAGAGGGAGGAGAGGATGAATTCTTACACAAATGAAAATCATTTATATGTGATTTCAATAGTTCAATAGTTCAATGACATGAGCTAATTTTCACCATTACAAAATGCAAAGTAATGCAATAGTAGATTACCTGATAGACATCATTATTTAAAAAGAGGTATGGAAATTATAAACTATCCCACCACAGAAGACTGACTTTTTTGAAGCATTTTTTTTTCTTTTTCTATTGTCCTTGTCATTATTTTTCTGTGTGCATTGTAATATTTCATGAATTTTGCAGGAATCCACCCACAGAGCAGAAACAGCAAGGGACACAAAATTAGATTTCCTGGAATGATAATCACACTTCTGTTGCTGAAGCATAGTGAGGTGTTGTTCAGAGGTGCATTTGATACACTGATGAGACAGGGATAATTTTATCTTTGAATCCAGAATATTTGCAAATGGACCTTCAAAGTATGCAAGAAAAATATACACGAAAAATAACAGATGAGATCTGAGTGGGAAGTTGTAAATGAAGGTAGATTTGGACAAGATAATAAAATAATAAAATAATAAAATGTATTTATTTATTTATTTATGGCTTAACTGTGATTAATTCTCCATGGTTGTTTCCACACCTAGGAATTCCTTCCCTCCTCAAGCAGAAGTTAGGGGAGGGAAGAACACATTTTATGAAATTTCCAAATCAACTGAGAGCCAAATATTGGTCTACTATATATTAAAAATGAGGGGATGCATAATGCAGACTAATAATGGGTATACAATTAGATATTGGATATACAAATTGGGTATACAAATAAGTTAGGTCTACATTTATTAATATAGTCCAATATATGCTATATGTTTGTGATTTATCATGGAACACTACTAGTAATGATTGGGCAAGCAGGGAGCTCTGAGAATATGTCCATTTGATCTAAAAGAAGAAATGCTGGGTTTGTGCTGGGTTTGTAAGGTAGAATGATTCCTAAAGGAAAGGACAAGGAAGGCTGGAATTTTTGCTGAATTAAACGGTTATAAAAAGACAATGACTATCAGGATGAAGAAGATCATCCCAAATTTTATGAAGCTTCATTTATTGTGATAGAATCACATGCTTAGAAACACAAATTATCATAGAGAATGATTTCTTCTAATCCGACTTCTATAAATTGATCATGCATATTGCTCCTACTTCTATGCAGATACAAAATAAAACATGCCTCTTTATACCTATAAATGTGTTCACTTTCAAGCATATTGTTTGTTTGCTTGGTACAAATTTAAAGCTCAGCACAAATACTCATTTTCTACAGAAACAAGGCCTAAATTACTAGCTGAATGGTACAAAATGCACCATTGCATTTTTTAAAACTGCTTCTTCTCTCAACCAGTCAAATTTATCAGTGCATATACATAATGAATGTGCTTTTCCTTTGTCAATTTTTGAAGATGTGCCATTAGTCCTTCCTGTTGATGTCAGGCTCACTGTGCCTTTGCAAGTGACAGCAGTTGACACTGTACATTAGTTTCATTATTGGCATAATGCTGATGTAGATTCTCTATAGGAAGCTGCCTGATTTTTTTTTTTTAATTTTATTTACTTATTTAACTTTCTATGTTCTATTTTTATATATGTGTATGAGAAAAACAAAACTAAAACAAAATAAAAAAATAAAAGAAATGGATAATATGACCATTAAATCTAAAAGTAAAATAAAATAAACTCCCTTCATCAGGGTAAGATATGGGAAACCTACAGCAAGTGTAGGGACTAAGTCCTCAAGGGAGGGTATAAGGTATCATATGTACCAAGACAAAGGCTATCATTCCCAAAGTAAAGTATTATCTTAAAGCAACAATATCAGCTAATCAAAAGCTGAGTTCCTTTTGATGTGAGGTGAATGCCATAACAAACTCTGGGCTTGATCCCCTGAAGTGCTGAGCAGCCCCATCTCTTGTTGATTGGTGCTCAAGCTCCTACAGAATTTGACACTTGGGGAAGGTTTTCAAAGGCATGAATACCAGGTTGGTGCCTAAGAGCTACTGTCTTCCACAGAATGGGATTTGGGCTTCTGGCTGACATTTGTGCCTTTGAAAACCTCCCTTCTGAGGGTAGCCAACACCAAACAGCACTAGTATATCTACAAAGTAAATGAAATTCTTTCCACATCCTGACGATTCTTAAACTTCATTTCTGTTAAGAAGGATCCCTGCTGTAACCTACAGGAATACATAATTTTTGGCAGTCAATTTACGCAAAATGCTCATTTTTCCTCTTGTTACTTACCATGCCATTTGGCATTATGTTTAAGATAGAATTGAATTTAAAACCAATCTATTATGAAAAGTGATCTTTTTTTTTTTTTTTTTTTACCTTGAAATGCTCCATGGCTTCATGATCCCATTACTCTAAGTTTGTTGTTGGATATCGAACATTTCAGAAATCTGAATGAGGATTACCCACTGCAACAGAATTTATAAAATATTTATTTTCTTTTTAACAAAATGTGTCTTTAAGATTAAAATGTAAAATAAATAACCTAAAAATATAATAAATTATTAATAAATACATTTTAAATTTAATTTTCTTTTGTCACTTCAAAGCATGCTTTTTTAAGGAGAAAGAGAAAACTTACCTTCTTTATCACTAGAGATACATTTGCTTCAATGAAATTTTAATTTCCTTCTAGTGTAATCACTGAAGAAAATAAAATTCAAGTCTAGGTAATAGAGAATGGTAAATGCATATGAAGTCTTTTAAATTGAAGTAAACAGAACTGGAAGCTTTGCATCTTATTTTTTTTCAAGATAAAATAACTATGTCTGTGGTACTTGTTAAATATCATTTACTTTGAGAAACTCTACAAAGTTCTTTTTCCTTGAAAACAGGTGCATCATACAACAGGAATGATAATCTACTAGCTGGTGATGAATTTGCAAAAATTTTCTTTCTCTAAGCTTTTCCTCGAGACTATGTTATAGCTTTGATTTTTCCTGCTTCTATTTTTTTTGTAATAAATACAGCTATACCTTCTTCAGCAATAATGTTTTGGGGAAAAAGGATACTATTTGCTGGGACATGCCTCTTTTTTGGTTTTTAGAGTATGCCAAAAAAGACAGATTCAAATTATTATTGTTTCAGCTGCAGCTTCTATAGAGGACTTAAATTATTGGACATGATTTTTGTGAAAGAAAGGTGGGCATTGGATCCCACAGTTTACACAGATTTAATTCAACCATATGATGTGGATCAAAGACCATTTCATTATCTATAGTACAATCAATTTGTAGGCCAAATTAAATGTTTCTCTATGAAATTCTTATGAAAGCCAATCATATAATCTATCCTTAGTGAAATCAAACCTAATACAGGTCTAGTGTAAATCATGAGATGGAGGTGATGGCTTGGATTAAGTCTGTGCAAATAACTGATCCTTAAATTTGGTATATATATATATATAAATAAATAAATAAAAATAGTATTGCATCAGTCTCAGATGTAATATTTCATGTTTTTATCCTGGATGATTCTGAATTATCTTATACAATATAATTAAACATATATAAATGATATAATGAAGAACCATCAGTGCAGTAACAATGCTGTATGTGTTTTGAAGGAAAGGAAGTCTTCACCTCTTCCAATGCCAGTTTTGTGACTAGGCTAAAATAGAATTAAAAAGTCATTAGGAACAGAGATATAATCTTACGGTAGGAACTTTGCCTGAAAAGAGAGGAATTTTTAACCTGAGAACTACTACCATTAAATCTGAGTTGCCAACTTGTTCTTGTGCTATATGCTGTAGGTGATCCTACTCAGCAGGGGGGTTGGACTAGATGATCTTCAGAAGTGCCTTCCAGTCTCTCTGCGATTCTGTGAAAATTTATGTCAGATAAAAAAATTAGAAAAATGATTTTATTTATTTATTTATTTATTTTTTCTGCTAAATGTTACTCAGTCTGGTATTTATAGTTAATTATTGCAAAAAGAAAACACAGACTGTCAGACCCATACTTATAAAAGATTAGTGCTTTGTCATGGAAAAAAATATAGTAATTTTTAACTTTACAGAAATGTTTTAGAGTAACTAGCAAGGGGAAATCTATAGAGAGTTATTGCAGGACAGAGTTTATTCATAATAATGAAATAGTTTGGGTAGGCAGGGACCTTTAAAATTCATCTAGTCCAACTCCCCTGCCATGGGCAGGGACATCTTTGATCAGGTTATTCAAAACCCTGTCCAACAGAACTTTGAACAGTTCCAGTGATGGGCTATCCACAACTTCTCTTGGGCAACCTGTTTCAGTGTTTCGTCACCCTCATAGTAAAAATTTTATTCTTTATATCTAAATCTACCCTCTTTCAGTTTTAAACTGTTTAGCCTTATCCAGACATGACAGGCCCTAGTAAAGTCTTATAAACTTCTTATAAGTATTGAAAGGACGCAATAAGGTCTTCCTGGAGCCTTCTCTTCTCCAGGTTGAAAAACTCTAACCTTCAACCTATTTTTATTACAGAAGTGTTTCAGCCTTCTGATCGTTTTTTTATGGTCCTCCTCTGGATGTGTTTTGCACCCCTTCTTTACTGGGGACCCCAGACCTGGATGCAGTACTCCAGGTAGGGTCTCATGAGAGTGGAATATCAGGGGAGAATCACCTCCCTCATCTTGCTGGCCACACTTCTTTTTATGCAGTCTAGGATATGAATGGCTTTCTGGGATGTAAATTTTTCATCCACTAGTATCTCCAAGTCCTTTTCTGTAGGGTTGCTCTCAGTCCATTCATCCTACAGTCTGTACTGATGTTTCAGATTGTGCTAATCCAGGTGCAGGACCTCAGTTTTCTCTACATTGATTGTCAGTAGTTCTCCTCTCCTTTTATTTATTTTATTTTTTATTTTTTAAATTGGAGATGTGTGCGTACAGTTTCTTAATCTTCCTTTTTCTGACCAATGTACCTTTATAAGCCTTTCTTATTGAAATTCATATTCCTTTCCAAATTCAGCTCTAACAGTGCCTTAGCTTTCCTGATCCTGTCTGTACATATCTGTGCAATGTCCCTATATTTTTTCCCAGGATACATGTTCCTGGTTCCACTGCCTATGAAATTCTTTCTTACATGTTATTTTGACCAAGAGACCTTACTCAGACATGCTGGTCTTCTGCCTTCTTTTCCTGATCTCTTAAACTTGGGAACGGAGAACTCTTGTGCTCTAAGAAAATTGCCCTTAAAGAGCTGCCAGCTCTGTTCTACTTCTTTATCTGTGAGGGCAATTTCCCAGTCAGTCCTATCCACTAATTCCTTAAACAATTTGAAGTTCATTCTCATAAAATTTAGGGTCTTAAATTTACTCTTCATCTGGCCCATCCAGGATTACGAATTCCACCAGAGCATGACTACTGCATCCCAGGCTGCCACCAATCTTAACCTCGCTAGGTTCATTGGTGTTGGTAAGCAACAGGTCCATTAACACTCCTCCTCTGGTTTGGATGTCTATCACCTGGATTAAGAAATCATCCTCAATGTGTTCCAAGAGTCTCCTGGACTGTTTACAGCTTGCTGTGCTAATTTTTCAGCAGATGTTAGGGTGCTGAAGTTCCCCAGCAGGATCAGAGACTGTGAGTGTGAGGCTTCCTGTATCTTCAGTAAGAACGTTTTGCCAACAGGCTCCCCTTGATCAGAAAGCCTGCAGTAAACACAAACCATGAGATTTTCTTTGTTGGCTTGGTCCCTAATATTTACCCATAAGGTCTCAACCTACTCACTGCTGTTTTTGAAAGACAGCTCTGTGTAGTCAAGACTTTTCTTAAGACAGAGGACAACTCTTCTGCCACTGCTTCGTTGCTTGTCCCCTCTGAACAATCTATAGCCATTGAATGAAGCACTCCAGTCATGTATATTTTTTCCACCAAGTTTCAATGATAACAATCAGATCATAGCACATATACAAGCTAGCTGCACAGTGGCTTCCTACGCCTGCTGTTTGCTACCTTGTTATGCACAAGTATGGAGGCACTTTAGTTGGGCTATCAAACATGTCACTATTTTAATTCCTTTGAGGAATTTTGCAGGTTTCTCTGTTGGTTCCTAATACATCAGCAATCTCTGTCTCTTCTCTGTTACTCAAAACTCCATCCCCTATCTCCACTACATCCAGTTTAAAGCACTCCTTATAAGTCTGTCCAGCCTTTTGGTGAAAACTCTCTGGCCTCACCTAGTCAAGTGAATCCCAACTGCTCCCAACAGACCTAGCTTCTCAAAGGTAGATCCATGACCACATAAGTCGAAACCTTGAGTATGACACCAGCAAGGCAACCAGGCACTCATCTGCTCCATTTGGCTCTGAAGAATTCATATTGGATTAATGCCTTTAGGAACTATTTCAGGGATACTTGTAATGACGGGAAGACAACTTTTTATAATGCATTATTAATAACAGTAAAAGCAGAGTTGTGTTGAATTTTATTCTCAACCAATTTTCGTATAAGTTAGTTTTAATGTTATACATTTATTGCCAGTTCCCTAGAGGACCATCTATTTTTAATTAGCACATGATTATAATTTAGTGTACATTATGATCTGATTTATAGCATTTAAGCAGAAGGAGGAGAAAATGAGTAGTTCATCACTATTCTGAAGTTGTTTGTTTACAATGTTTGTTTAATTCATGAAGTAATGAAGATTGAGGATGCATAGAGATGATATTGGATGGCTGTAGCTGCAATTTTAGCAGCCTCAAGGAACAATACTTTTGAAATAAAACACTTCAAGCACACAGGAATATCTTTCCCTTTACTTTCATAACTGAAAGTTTTGCCTTTCAGCAAATTTTATATAGAAGTTCCATTCATAGTTAGTTTAAGAATCAAGGATTAATAGCCATTATAAGCATGTTACAGATATGAGTTGCATTTGTTATTGAAGACTGTAAAAATTTCTCTGGGGGAGATTCTGTAGATAGCCATAATCATTAACATCCTATTGACTTCTTTATCTCTACAACATTCAGTTAAAATGTATTAAAAGACTAATCTGTCCTAGTAACCCCTCAATAATTGTATTCATGTTTCTCAATCTTTAATACAAAGCCTAACTAGCTTTTTGAGGGAAGATGTCTCTCTTAATGTGAGTTGTGTGTTGTATTTTTTTTTCTTGTTTGTTTTTCTTTGTTTCTGTTTTTGATTCTGAGGAAGACAGGATGCTAACCATACATGTTTTCCACAAGCCATTACTGATAAGCAAAACCTGTATGCCTGGGAAGATTATTGAACAGATCCTCCTTGAGGTTACGTTAAGGCATATGGAGGATAAGGAGGTGATCCAAGAGAGTCAATATGCCTAAACCAAAACCAAATTATTCTTCATTAATTGAGTGGCCTTCTATGATGGGCTGAATACATCAGTGGACAAGGGAAAAGCAACTGATATCATCTAACCTGTAAGACCTATAAGACATTTCACGTGGTCCCATGACATTCTTGTCTCTAAATTGGTGAGATATGGATTCGAAGGGTGAACTACTCAGTGGATAAAGAATTGCACAGGTATTTCCCTGTTGCTTTCTAAAGCATCAGTTTTCCCAGATTCTGTTCTGTCACTCAGGGGTACGTCTCCTTCCCCCACTGAATCTAGTTTAGTTTAAAGCTCTGTACTCACAAACACATTGCACTCCACTCTTAATTAATTACTGATCCACTCATCAAAAGATAGTGTCTATTGGCTTCTACTTTTAGCTTCTTGAGTAAAAGAAAAAGGATAGGTGTGTTTATTCTACATCATTTTTTTTTTTAATTCTTCTATAAACTATTGATGAAATATGATTAAGGAACATTAAATTATTTTGGTGCATTATTACTATAATGTTTGGGCAATATTACTGTAGAGATGCAACCATAGTAACATTTCAGGTAATTCATGTTTACAACTCACTCTCATTCTTTCAGTTTTAGGTAATTTAATATTCCTGGATGAACCTCTTAAACCTGATTTTTTAAATTTTATTTTGAACTCAAGTACTTTTGAAAGAAGATAAATAGGAAATGTATTTAATTTATTAAGTAAAAAAAAGTCATGTAGGTTTATATTCCCTTAAGACCAACATTGGTGTGACTGACAATACAGAAGTGAAATAGTGATCCGAAATGACTTAAGCATAAGCATTCTGGCCTCAAAATGTTAGCCTCTTAATAGTATCCTGTTTTCATAAGTTCAGTACATTTTTAACAGTGATAGGAGGAAGTTCACAAGGGTCATGTCTAGGAAGCTTTCAGCTCATACATTTGATTTGGTGACTTTCTTGTTACTGAAAATATATGAAAAGTTCATACAGGATGAAATAGAACCTTTGAGAAACCCACTGCACTTAGATAGAATATATGTTTCTACACAAAGAATCTTCTGCCTTAAGGATAATCAAAGCTCAATTATTCACTCTCTCTGTATCTTGAACCTACCTGAGTACCAGGTATATATGACATTCCTCTGATTGTAAAGGATTTTAAAGAAATTAATATGTTTATGTGTTGCCCTTAATGTAGATCTTTTCCAGAATAAACAATATCTCTCTGTCTTTGATATTACATGAAGGTTTTATTTTTGAATGCATGGTACTCAGTTATCTGCAATTGTAATTGAAGCACAATTTTATTTTGATTGCAGTTACCAAGCTATACTATATTACCTTTATTTTCTTGCTGTTCCATGATAAAAGAATGGGGAAGTAGATTCTGTTTTAAATGAGATTGGTAGTAACAAGTTCTCAACACTACTTGTGGGTTAATATCATGGAGGATATAATGAACTCTGGGGTTAGATATGGCTACTACTGTCTATAATCCCTTCTCAATAAATGAGAATGTATCAAGAATTGTTAAATGTTTTGATAAAATGTTAACTGCTTTAATTTTTATTTTCCCTGAAACCCCAGTAAAATATTGAAATCCCTATTTATGTTCTTTTTTGGTTGGTTGGTTGTTTTGCATAGCATTTGCAAATGCTAGTACCTTTATGGACCAAGTATATTAGATTTAGCAACACAAGAAGACCTAAGCAGTTTATTGAAGTGTAGTTACTGAAGACAGCACAGAGGTTCTCCACCAGACTGTGCTGCTTCTTAGGAGATTTCAAGATTGTTACCCCGTTCCCCAGATTAAGATATATAGGAAAGTTTTGCGCTATGGCTATATATACATATTTTTAATAAGGGACAAGCCTCAAAGTTGTCATAAATACACCCAAATCTTTACAATAAGATTGGTTCCACCCGTACTTTCCAACATTTATCCTTGAGCTAGGTGTTGTAAAGCACTGGCCTCAAGCTTAATCTAGTATTCAGACCTTGCCGTGATATCATCTCTGTCCTTCAGGAACCATCTCTTGGATGATATTAACATCTACACTTTCTTGTTCCTCTTCTTGAAGTCAGTTGGTGGAGGATATAAGGAATGGTACCTCCTCTTTATTTTTTTATTTTTTTTTTTTTCCTGTGGACTAGTTACAAATAGCTTGAGGTTGTTCTCTGGAGTTCTAGAGCCGCCTGCGTTGAGGATCAGAAGCCCACTCTACACTCTGACCGAAATATAGATATTGACAGTACGTGAAGGGGTTCAAGTTGCTTCAGAAGTTGCTACAGAAGCACAGCTCCTCTTGGCGCCAAAAGTACCTATGCTGTGCTACATGGAGTAAGTGGGTAGCGTTAATTATGCAATGGGCTCAAATGGGGAAACTCAACCACTTACGAATCCTGGAAGAGATCATGGTCTGGCTGGAAGGTAGAGATTTTAGAGTATCACCTGAGGAGGTTACTTGTGCCCAAGAGGCACCACCATATAATGAATTATCAGAAAATGAAAAGCATTATGTTTTGTTCAGTGATGAATCCTGTTGTGTTGTAGGAGACCATCAAAAGTGTAAAGCTGTGGCATGGAGTCTCATGCAATGAGTCGTGAAAGTATGGTGGTTTTACTCAGGTGGGCAGCCGAGCTCCATCTCAGCCGCTCTCTCACTCCCCCTCCTCAAAGCGAAAAGGAGAGAAAATATGATGCAAAGGGCTCAAGGGTTGAGATAAGGATGGGGAGATCTCTCAACAATTATCGTGATGGGAAAACAGAATCAGAGTAGGGAGACAGTAAGATTTATTGCCTATTACTAACAAGCTAGAGAAGTGAGAAACAAAGGAAAGAAAGCAAAAACACCTTCCCCCCATCCACCCTCTTCCACCTTCTCCCCCCGAGCGGCACAGAGGAATGGGGGAATGGGGGTTGTGGTCAGTCTATAGCACTTCGTTTCCGCCGCTCCTTCTCGGTCACTCTCTTCCCCTGAGCCGTGGGGTCCCTCCCACGGGATGCCGTTCTTCCCAAACTGATCCTGCAGGGGCTTCCCATAGGCAGCAGCTCTTCAAGAACTGCTCCACATATGGGTCCATACCACTGGGTCCATCCGTCAGGAACACAGTGCTCCAACCTGGGTCCCCCACAGGTAGCAGCTCCTGACAGGTCACCTGCTCCTGTGTGGGCTCCTATCCACAAACCACAGGTCCGGCCTGGATTCTGCTCTGGTGGGGGTCCTCCACAGGCCACAGCCTCCATCATTGCAGGTCCATCTGCTCCACCGTGGTCTCCTCCACGGGCTGCAGCATGAAACCCTGTTCAACCATGGTACTCCATGGGCTGCAGGGGGACAGCCTGCTTCACCATGGTCCTCACCACAGGTCGCGGGGAACTTCTGCACCCAGCACCTGGAGCACCTCTCCCCCTCCTTCTTCACTGACCTTGGCACCTGCAAGGCTGTTCCTCACTCCTCTCTCTCTCCCAGTTGCTGTGTTGCAGCATTTTTTTTTCCCTTTCTTAAATCTGCTCCCACAGAGGTGCAAACATTGCTCATTGGCTCGGCTCTGGTCAGCAGCAGGGCCCTTATCTAACATGGGGCAGCTTCTAGATTCTTCTCATGGAAGACACCCCTATGGGCCCCTGCTACCAAAACCTTGCCACGTAAACCCACTATAGGACGCTACTGAAGGGGAAAGTGAGTCAAGTCAGTTTACAAAGATAAAAGACATACAACTGGCCCTAAAAACTGCTGAAAGAGAAAAGTGGACAGTACTTTATATTGACTCAAGGAGGGTGGTGCCCAGTGGGGTTTGGTACAGAAGTAGGAACAGAGCAATTAGCAGTGCAGAGGTAAACCCATCTAGGCTGCTGGATTGTGGCAAGACATTGCTACTCAAATAGAAAACATTCATGTAAAAGTATGGCGTGTAAAATCTCATATGCACGAGAATCATACCACTGAAGAACATCAGAAAAATGATCAAGTAGACCAGGTTTCAAAAATTGAAATTGCTCAGGTGGACCTGGACTGGCAATATAAGGATGATCTGTCTGTATTTGATGGACCCATGAAACATCAGGGTATCTGGGGAGAGATGCCACATACAGATGGGCTTGTGATTGAGAGGTAGACCTGACCATTGAGGCCATCACACAGGTCACCCATGTGTGTGAAACATGTACTGCAATCAAGCAAGCCAAGTAAGCTAAGTCTTCTTGGAACAGGAGGCAGTGGCTAGCATTTCAATATGGTGAGGCCTTGCAAATTGACTATATTAGACCATTGCCACTAATCCATCAGGGCAAGCACTTCATATTCACCATGGCAGAAAGAACTACTGGGTTGCTGGAAAAATACGTGGTAAAGCATGCCACTGCTCAAAACACCACCTTGTGCCTGGAAAGGCAAGTTCTATGGCATCATGGTACTCCAGAGAGAATCAGGTCAGTCAATGGGAGTCATTTCCAAAATAACCTTGTAACCTTCTGGGCCAAGAGGCACAACGTTAACTGGGTGTAACACATCCCCTATCACCCACAGGTCTCTAGGAATGCTGAAAGGTATAATGGACTGTTAAAAGCTATAACATAGGTATTGGGTGCTGGGGCATGGAAACACAGGGATACGAATTTAGGAGAAGCCTCTTGGCTAGTTAACACCAGAAGATTTGACAGCCATTCTGGTCCTGCTGAAACAAAGCCCCTACACAATACAGGAGGAGATAAAGTCCCCATAGTGAATGCGGCTGGGGAAGGCAGTGTGGATTATTCCTACCTTGTGAAAAGGCAGACCCATCTGTAGGATCATTTTACCCAAGGACCTGGGTGCACTTAGTGGGTCATATGAAAGGATGGGGTTATCAGGTGTGTGCCTCGAGGAGATTTAACTTTGGGAGAAACTAACCTGCAATCTGAGTTATATGTTGTAGGAAGACACTGAAGAACCAACAACAGGTAAACTTTGTAAGGAACCAGGTGAGTGAAGCAATAACTAAAGCTAAGCTGGTGCTGGCATCCAGAAATCCTACTTCTTCTGTCCTGAGCTGATTCTGCCTTGGCAGATGAGTCCTAAGTAATCACTGTTTCTTAGGGACATTTTGGGAGAGACCAATGGAATGGGTAAAATAGTTTCTACCTATCTGTTAAGGGACAGGGAATAGTGGTGATGAGAGTGTGCACATCTGTATTTTGGACATAACAGTGATCAGAGGATACAAATATACTAATGTAGAACCTGAGTGTCACATAAATAGTATAGAATAAGGGGTGTAGGCTTTACTGTGTCTGGCTAGGATGGAGTTAATTTTTCCCACAGCAGCCCATGTAGTGTTGTGCTCTTCACTTGTAGTTAAACGGCACTGATATCACACCCATATTTTTTCTATTGCTGAGAAGTGCTGGCACAGTAGCAAATCTGTCTCCAAAGCCCGCAAAGCCAGTAGGCTGGGGGTGGGCAAGAGGCGTGAGGACACTGCCAGCTGACCTAAACCAACCAAAGAGATATTCCATATCGTATGATGTCACACTCAGCAACAGAAGCTGTAAAAGGGGAAGGATAAGGGGAGCTTTTGTTATGAAAACATCAGTCCTCCTGAACAACCGCTAAGCATATTTATTGAGGTCCTGCTTCCCAAGACATGACAGAACATCACTTGTTGATGAGAAGCAGAGAATAATTGTTTTCTCTATCTTTGCTTCCACATGGACTTCGCTTTTATTTTTGTTTGTCTGTTTCTTTTTTTCTCTCTTTCTTTCTCCTTTAGTTAAATTATCCTTACCTCAATATGTGAGCTTTTGTCTTTCCCATCATACTTTATTTCCCCCTTTGAGTGGGAGTAAGAGAGTGGTTGTGGTGGAGTTCAGCTGTCCATTACAGTGAAACCACCACACTAGAGAAGCTTCCCCAGACCTCTCTGCTCACCTAGTGCTTTTCAGTACACTGGAGCATATGGGCTTTGTGGTACTTGGAGAGCATAATGTTAAGAATTGAGAGATTATTGGGGGCCATACAAACTGCACTCTTTCACCCTGATCTGGACTAGGCTACCTCTCTTCATTTGTTGAAAAGGCCTCTTAGAAACTACCATAGTGCTAGACATGCTACAATAATAATTTGAATACAAAGGCAATAGACTCTCTTGTTAGAGAAAAGTTGTATACTTGTCATGATGATATGATAGAGCTCTCTTTAAAGCAATGTGAACTTTACTTATATTAAGTTTACTTAAAGAATAAATTACTAGTGTTGGATTGGCTTGCTTAAATGTAAGAGAGTACTATCACTTTACATGGTATTCCATCCTGGCATCTCATTATATCTTTAGAAATGCTTAGGTTTCTTGTAAATCCCAGTGTCCTATCTGCCAGTCCTGTGTGGGTGTCTGATATCTTAGATCACATCTAAACTGCACTGCTAAGTAAAATAGCTGAAGAGTGGGGAGCATATGTCCAATCTCATGTCTTGTCACATCGTGCTGGACCTTATGTGGCAAGGCTAGAGAGCCTTTCTCTTCCTTCTTAATTCTTTATTGGCCAGCTCACATTTAATTATTCAATGTGATGTGAGCACCTTCAGTCAGAAGAGATGGAAAGCATCTCACTACCTGGTAAATGAAATGTTTGACTTAGACACAAGGAGATGTAATTTCATATTCTCCTATGCAGAGTAAGGGTTTGCGTTTCTCATGTCTTTATTTTGTCAGCTTCTGAATACTCTGATGATTGAGCTATGGAGAGAAAAAAATAAAAATAAAAAAAAAAACATCACCTCCTCCACATATTTTTATGACTCAAGCCAGAGAGATCATAAGAACACCAATTGATACCTAAACTCTGTTTTACTGTCCTTGCAGCTTTTTGTGGATCTTGCCTCACATTTCCTATTGACTTTTCAGACTCTTGCTAAATTTTGGAAACTTCCTGAAAAGCTTGCTTTCTCCCATCCATTATTTAAGTCACTCTGAAGTAAAAGACTAGCATACGTAGCATGTAAATATGCAGGTGTTGCAGAAATTCAAATGAACTGTTTTCAGTTAAGGAATGAAACATCAGGGACCTCAAGAGCTATATTTCCAATAGCTTATTTTTAGTGTTCTACAACAAGATCCTCATAAATGTGTTTGGTAAGAGACTAAAAGGGCTTTGGGATATTAATAAGTCATGACAGCAAGCAGGATTCGTAAGTAATTTATCAGTTGTGGGTCATGTAAAGATAGTAAGTCTGGTTCCGAAGAAAACAGTTGTAAGTGTATCTATTACAGAGTGCAAAAGTATCTTTGATTTAGTGGAAGTAGAAAACAATCTTAGATGCTTTGTAAAGAACACTTTAGAAGCTGCTACGGACACACTTAAAAAGTTTATCCTAATTTGAAAGATAAGTCCCTTTTAACAATTATTGGTGATATCTTTTCAATGAGCAGAACCATTTCAAATGGGAGCTTTTCAAGAGTAGCTGTTTTATAAGAAACTTGAAATAAACACAGGATTCACAGGAATTATTGTATGCTTATAATAAATAATAATAAAAAAAAATCAAAAAACTCTTATTTATTTCATAACTAGAGAAAAAAAAAAAGAGAAAATTTGAAAACAAAGGCTTTAGAGGAAGAAAGTTTACCAGGGTAAACAAAATGCCTTATTCATTTAAGCTTTGTAGATATTTTTGTCATTCCTTCCCTTTAATTTCTAAAAATATTAAAACAGTGATAAAGAGTGCAAAGACTCAAAGAGCAAAGAATGTTGACTCAAAATAAGTATACAAAAGATCAGACACAATGATCAGGTTAACATAAGGAAAGAACAAGTACAATTGTATTTAATATTAGAAGTTGTAAAAACAAATTAGTTGCCTTAAAATGGCAACCATACCTAACAAAACATAAAAGGTGGATATTCATAAGTAAGATGTAAAAAAAAAAAAAAAACAAAAAAAACAAGCAAACTAACTAACAAACAAAAAAAACCCTGCAATAAAATGCATAAGGCAAAAGCTTAAGGCATAGTACAATATATAGATTTATTTATTTATTTATTTTAATTCTAGGGAGTTCAAAACAGGTCATGACACATACACTTCCTCATACATTTCTCAGTTGGTGTTACTTTGTACTTAAGAAAAGAACAAATTAAATATTAGAAGATGTGCTGTGCAAAAGATTGAGATCAATATGTCATTTGTTTTTGAGCAAATATGAGTTTATATTGAAAGATGCTGAGCTTCCCTAATTTCTGTTGTAATGCAACACTTGTCATAATAATATTAGAGAATAGAAAGGAAAAGACATTGGAATTGGTCTCCTGGAAGATATCTTCACAGAATCACAGAATCACAGAATTGTAGGGGTTGAAAGGGACCTCGAGAGATCATTGGGTCCAACCCCCCTGCCAAAGCAGGTTCCTTAGAGCAGGCTGCCCAGGTAGGTGTCCAGACAGGCCTTGAATATCTCCAGAGAAGGAGATTTCACAACCTCCCTGGGCAGCCTGTTCCAGTGCTCCGTCACCCTCACGGTGAAGAAGTTCTTTCGCATGTTGGTGCGGAACTTCCTGTGCTCCATCTTGTGGCCATTACCCTTTGTCCTGTCCCCACAAACGACTGAAAAGAGGTTGGCCAAATTCCTCTGTCTTCCACACTTCGGGTATTTATAAATGTTGATGAGATTCCCTCTCAGTTTTCTTTTCTCTAGGCTGAACAGACCCAGGTCTCTCAGCCTTTCCTCATAGGGAAGACGCTCCAGGCCCTGTATCATCTTTGTGGTCCTCCGCTGGACTCTTTCCAGGAGATCCCTGTTTTTTTTTTGCACCGGGGAGCCCAGAACTGGACACAGTACTCCAGATGAAGCCTGACCAGGGCAGAGTAGAGGGGGAGGATCACTTCCCTTGACCTGCTGGCCACACTCCTTTTAACGCATGCCAGGATCTCATTGGCCCTCTTGGCCACCAAGGCACACTGCTAGCTCATGGTCAACCTGTTGTCTACCAGGACCCCCAGGTCGTTCTCCGCAGAACTCCTCTTTAGCAGGTCGTCCCCCAGCCTGTACTGATACGTGTGGTTGTTCCTTCCCAGGTGCAGGACTCTACACTTGCTCTTATTAAACCTCATTTGGTTTCTTCCTGCCTATCTCTCCGGTCTGTCCAGGTCTTGCTGAATAGCAGCACAGCCTTCTGGTGTGTCAGCCACTCCTCCCAGGTTTGTGTCATCAGTGTACTTGCTGAAGACGGACACCATTCCCTCATCAAGGTCGTCGATGAAGATGTTGAACAAGACCGGACCCAGCACCGACCCCTGGGGAACACCGCTAGTCACAGGTCTCCTGACGGACTCTGTGACGCCAATCACCACCCTCTGAGCTTGGCCAGTCAGCCAGTTCTCAACCCACCTTACTGTCCACTCCTCTATCCCACACTTTCACAGCTTTGCTAGCAGGATGTCGTGGGAGACAGTATCAAAAGCCTCGCTAAAGTCAAGGTAGATGACATCCATTGCTCTCCCCCCATCTACCCAGCTGGTGATGCCATCATAGAAGGCAGTGAGGTTGGTCGAGCATGACTTCCGCTTGGTGAATCCGTGCTGACTACTCCTCATAACCTCCTTTTCTTCCAATTGCTTGGAGATGGCATCCAGAACAAGCTGTTCCAACACCTTGCCAGGTACAGAGGTGAGACTGACTGGCCTGTAGTTTCCCAGATCCTCTTTCTTGCCCTTCTTGAAGACCAGAGCGACATTGGCTATCCTCCAGTCTTCAGGCAACTCTCCTGTTCTCCAAGACCTTTCAAAGATGATAGAAAGTGGTTTGGTGATCACCTCTGCCAACTCCCTTAGCACACATGAATGCATCCCATGGGGGTTCATGGATTTGTGTGCATTGATTGCACTCAGAAGCTCCCGAACCACTCCCTTGTCAACCAGGCGGGAGCCCTCCATTTCCCAGACCCTTTCTCCTCCCTTCAGGGTTGAGGAATCCTGGGGGGAAGTCCTTGAAGCAAAGACTGAAGCAAAGAAAGCATTCAGTATCTCCACCTTCTCGGCGTCTCCCATTACCAGGACACCCCCCTCATTCAGCAAGAGACCCACATTATCCCTAGTCTTCCTTTTACTGTTTACATACTTAAAAAAAGCCTTCTTACTATCCTTTATCTCTTTTGCAAGCTTCATCTCTAGGTGGGCTTTAGCCTTCCTCGTCACGTTGAGTTCAAATAGTTTGGTTTTGGTCCATAAAAGAATCTGGAAAGGATTGTAAAGGGAGGACAGCAAGAGAACTTTGAAGTGAAAAAAAAATATGGATCAATTTGTTTTCCATGTACATTTCTGGTAGATAATTCTCTAGAAATCTGAACTCACTCTGTCCATAATCAATGGACTTAGAAAACAAACAAAGAAAATCAAACAAACAAACAAAAAGCCTTCGTTCTCGTGCTACTTTGTATTTTCTCTTCCTTTAGCAAGGACATCAAATGTATGTTGACTCATAATGCTTTCAGCCCATTCAACTCAATGTGTAAGAGAACTATACAACAGATACATTTTTAAAAAGCCTTACTTAGCAGTTTTCTGAGACATAATCAGAGAATCATAGAATGGTTTGGGTTGGAAGGTGCCTTACAGATCATCTAATAACAACCTTATTGCCATGGGCAGGGACACCTTCCACGAGACCAGGTTGCTCAAAGCCCCATCCAACCTGGCCTTGAACACTTCCAGGGTTGGGACATCCACAGCTTCTCTGGGCAACCTGTGCCTTCTGAGTGAAGAATTTATTCCTAATATCTAATCAAAATCATTTTTATTTATTTATTTATTTTTAATTTAAAACCATTACTCCTTCTCCTATCACTACACATGCTGACACACCCCAGCTTTCCTGTAGGGCCCATTTAGGTATTAGAACATAAATATAAGGTCTCCCTGGAGCCTGCTCTTCTCCAGGCTGAAAAAACTGAAGTCCATCAGCCTCTCTTCAGAGGAGATGTGGTCCAGCCATTAAATCATCTTTGTGACCCTCCTCTGGACTTGTTCTAACACTTGCATGTCCTTCGTGTGCTGGGGGCCCCAGAGCTGAGTGCACTACTCCAGGTGGGGGTCTCACAAGAACAGAGACAGAGAATCACCTCCTTTGACCCACTAGTCATGCTTCTTTTGATGCATTCCAGGATACAGTTGGGTTTTTGGGGTGCAAACACCCCCATGTCCTTCTCCTCAGGGTTGCTCTCAGTCCATTTTCCACCCAGCCTGTATTTGTGCTGGGGATTGTCCCAGCCCAGATGCAGGACCTTGGCCTTGTTGAACCTCATAAGGTTTGCACAGGCCCACCTCTCAAGCCTGTCTAGGTCACTCTGGATGGCATCCCTTCCAGCCTGTCAACCACACCACACAGTTTGGTGTCCTCAGCAAACTTGTGAAGGTGCACTTGATCTCACTACCCATGTCACCGACAAAGATGTTAAACAATGCTGGTCCCAATACTGACCCCTGAGGAATATCACTTGTTATTCATCTCCACCTGGACATTGAGCCATGACTGCAACATTCTGAGTGCAACAATCCAGCCAATTCCCACCAAGTGATCCATCCATCAAATCCATGTTTCTCCAATTTAGAGACAAGGATCAAATGCTTTGTGCAAGTCCAGGTAGATAATGTCAGTAGCTCTTCCCCTATCCACAAATGCTGTAACCCTATCATAGAAGGCCACCAGATTTGTCAGGCGTGACCTGCCTTTAGTGAAGCCATGCTGGATGTCACCAATGACCTCCTTGTTTTCCATGTGCCTGAGCATAGTTTCCATGAGGATCTGCTCCATGATCTTGCCAGGCGCAGAGGTAAGACTGACTGGTCTGTAGTTCCCCAGGTCTTCCTTTTTCCTTAAACTACATTCACAGGGCAGTGAGGTTCACAGAATACACACAGAGAACATTCAAACTTAATATCTGCATTCTCAGACATGGGTACAGCAGCAACAGAAAGACTTGTACACAGTTGCCATTTTCAATTTTGTTTCCACCAGAAACCTCATCGGTGAAAATAGAACAGACCATAACTGGAACAACTAGGCATAACAGTGTGGTAAATGAACTTGAAGAAGATGAACAGACCAATTCAGAACATGCACTTATGTTCTTTGAGTATTCAAAAAGGAAATCAAGAGAAGGTGGGGGGCATTTAATGAAATAGAGAGGCAAATATATATATATACATATATATATATATTTAATTTGACTTATACAATACACAGATTATGTGAAATTTCGTACCACCAGAAACTTCAGATTAAAAAATAGGATTAAAAATGCTCACAAAGGTAACATAACCATTAATTTTCTATTACAATGTTTATATATTTTTTTCCCTGATTAGAGAGCATTTCCTACCCTTTAAAGCACACTACAGTCTAAAATTCCTGGTGTTAAGAGGAATTTCTTACATTGTCAGGTCAGGTCATTGGTGATTGTTCAGAAAATTGGATTATTAATTTTTTTTTCAATTTCCTTTTTTCTTGACTGTTATCTGAGAAAGAAAACTAGATTGGATGTGCTAGTTTTCTCATCTAGTGTGGTTACTCATAAATTCCTGACTAAAGACAATGATACAGCTTCTGCCCAAGGTTAACTATGTCTGAGGTTACAAATCAGAAGAGCTTAATAGTTTCAAAAAGTAGTCTCTTAAGAGCTCTTAACCACATCGTTGAAGAGCAATGCAGGTCAGTACAGTTTTTAGTTTCTACTGCTGGACAGATGAAAACACTATAATAACAGGGAAGTGAGAATAAAACTGGAACGGGAAAAATATATGTAGCACGTCTTCTTAAACAATTCTATCAACTATTTATTTTTGCTATGCTTTAAAGGAGAACCAGTCTGACAAAATAGACCAAGGAATATTCATGATTATTAATCAAAGTGCTTGACAGTATTAAGTGCTTAATGCTTATGAGCTTGAATTTACTTTCTCTCCATTTTCTTATCTGAGATTTCCACTATATTTATATATTTGTTTTCAAATATAGTAAATAAATTTGGCTGTTCTATGACTGTGATTTTTGTTCATCTTTACTGTGAAGAAAGAATATGCCTTTCTAGGTCAACCCTCACACATAATTACCCCCTACTCCCCAGCCAGGATTTAGTTGTTTAAATTAAAATTGCACATTATTGTAATCGTGCACCTGATTTTGATACCATTTACATTACAGCAACATAAGAATGAAGCTGGATATTGTACTCATTGTAACAAGATGAAAATCAGGACATCTGTATTCACCGTATGTACACTCTGACACCAATTTCATTGCATCATGTTTGGTGTGAAAAAATGGCAGTCAAGAGACCAAGACAGAGCGTACTTTCTGACCTAATAAAGAATACAAAACATTTATAAAATATCCTTCACAGAAAGGCACAGGATGATTTATGGTTCTAACCAAATTAAAAGGAACATCAATAAAAAGACTTTTCATTTTTAATTTTTAAACTGAAACATTCAGTTTCTGATTATGAACAGGAAGCTAATCCCTACACATGACACATAAAGACTAAAAACTCCTTTTCAAATGATATCTAAGACCTCAGTCATCACACCTCCATTCCAAGTTTCTGCTATATACTAGGGTGCAAAGGATATAGTCCGGAGGACATAAAATTTTTGTGAGAAGGATTCTCACTATCTCTCTGAAGTCAGGTTGTCTGTTTACTGATGTCCTTTTGTTTATTTCTACAATTTTTCTTAAGCTGTTTTTCAGTATAATTACTGTAAATGAGGGACAAGATTACTCATTTATTTCAGGAAGTCACATATATGTTTTGCTTTATTAGGCAAGGCAAAGTACAAAAGACTAAATGCCGATCAGCTCTTTGGGTTATGAACCCTGCACCAGCAAACTGGCCAGGTACATTTAAACCCACTGAGTTGCAATTGTGCATCATTTCATTCTGAGAAATAATCATAGTAGAATTTAATTACTTATTAAAAAGCAAAGCAAGAGCCTTGGGTTTGCATGGCATGGTTTTGTCAGGGGGAAGCTACCAGGAAAATCTCTGTGAGGAGAGGCTGGGTCTGCCCTGTGCTGATCGTAGCCGGTTCCATATGGCTCCAATGGCCTCACAGCAGGGCATGGCTTGGCACAGCATTCATTCTGGGGGAGCCTTGGGGATAAGGCTGGGGAAGAAAGGGTAAAACGCTGCATGGGCAGTGAGGAGAATGTGAGAGCAACAGACAAGAAATCAGTAAAGAAGGAGGTGGAGGACGTGCTCCAGATGCCACAGCAGAAGTTTCCCTGCAGCCTGTGGAGAAGACTGTGATGAAGTAGGCTGTCCCCCTGCAGCTCATGGTGTGCCGCGTTGGAGCAGATGTCCATGCTGTAGCCCACGCAGTAACAGGGGCATGTGCAGTCTGTGGAGTGCACACTCAGGAGCAGGCTTCTGGCAGGAACCAGGGAGACCCACACTGGAGAAGTCTGTTCCTGAAGAACTTTCCCCATGTGAGAGACCACACTCTGGAGTAGAGGAAGGATGAGAAGGATGAGAGAGAGGATGGAGTAGCATAAAGGAGCTCCAATGGACTGACCTTAACCCCTATTCCTTACCCCACTTTGCTGCCCAGAGCAGGGAGGAGGTGGAGGAGCTGGGAAGTGAAGTTGTCTGGGAAAAATTGGGGTGGGGGAAGACTATTTGTTTTTTGTCTTTGTTTCTCACTGTCCCACTTTTAATTGGCAATAAATTAAATTAATCTTCTCCAGGCTGAGTCTGTATTACTTATGGCCATTGGTAAGTGACCTCCCAGTTTTTATTTTGACCCACAAGTTCTCCCATGCCATTTTCCTCCCCCCATCCTGTTGAGGAGGTGGAGTGGGAGAGTGGCCGGGTGGGAATGTGGGAGCCACACAAGGTCAACCCACCACAGTTTTCAAAAAAAAAACTAGTAGTATATTTATGCCATTGAAAAATATTAGTATTTCTTTTGCACTTGGTATAAAAAGATTTTAAAATGACTTTTAAACAAGTTTGTCATAAAATATATGATGAATATAAGATGACTTCCCAGCTGGTGTTTGTGTTTTCAGCTTCATCATAATCCATAGAACTGCATCTGTTCCTATCAGTACAAAATATCATGGAATCATAGAATATCCCAAGTTGGAAGGAATCCACAAGGATCATCGAGTCCAACTCCTGGCTCCACACAGCACCACACAAAATTAGACCATATGCATGAGAGTGTTGACCAAATGATTCTTGAATGAGAGCATTGTCCAAATTCTTTTTGAACTCTGGCAGGCTCGGTGCCATGACTGTTTCACTGGGGAGGCTGTTCCAGTACCTGAACATCCTCTCAGTGAAAAACATTTACCTGACATCCAACCTGAGCTTCCACTGTTGCAGCCTCATGCCATTCTCTCATGCTGAGACCAATTGGTCATTCTGACCAATGCTGATCACCAGACAGAACAGACCAATTACTGCCCCTCTGCTCCCTCTCATGTGGAAGCTATAGCCTTCAATGAGGTCTCATCTAAAGTCTTATCTTCTCTAGGCTGAACAATCCAAGTGACTTCAGCTGCTCCTCACATGCCTTACCCTGTAGACCCTTCACGATCTTTGTAGCCCTCCCTTGGATGTTCTCTAATAGTTTTATGTCTTTCTTATGTTGCGGTGCCCAAAACTGCATGAAAGGTGAGGCTGCACCAGGGCAGAGAAGAGCAGGAAAATTGCTTCCCTTGACTGGCTAGCAATGCTGTGTTTGATGCGCCCCAGAATACGGTTGTCCCTCCTGGCTGCCAGGGAACACTTTTAACTTATATTCAATTTGTCACTGACCAAAATGCCCAGATCCCTTTCTGTGGGGCTGCTCTCCAGCCTCTCGTCCCCAAGTCTGTATGTATAGCTTGGGTTGCCCCTTTCCAAACACAGCATCTAGCATTTGATCTTGTTAAACTTCATATTGTCGGAAATTGCCCAAATCCCTAATTTCCCTAATCAAGATCTCTCTGCAAGGCCTCTCTACCCTCAATGAAGTCAACAGCTTCTCTCAATTTAGCGTCATCCAGAAACTTATTATTCCTTCAAGTCCTCCATCCTAGTCATTTATGAAAACAGTAAAGAGAACTGGCCCTAAAATGGAGCCCTGGGGAACACCACCAGTCATTGGTCACCAGCTTGATGTAACGCCATTTACTATAACCCTTAGAGCCTGTCTCATCAACCAATTGTTCACCCATCACAGTATGATTTTATCTAGCTCTATGCTGAACTTTTTGTCCAGAAGGACACTGTGAGAAACTGTATTGAAAACTTTACTGACGTCCAAAAAGTTTACATGGCTTCTCTGGGCCAAATAAAGGGGTGACATTGTCATAGAAGGAAATCAAGTTTGTTAAGCGGGACCCTTCCTTTGTGAACCCATGTTGGCTATGACCAATGACTGTGTTGTCCTTAAAGTGTTTTTCAATAATTCCCAGAATAATTTTATCCGTACCAGGCACAGAAGTGAGACTGACAGGCTTGTAATTACTGGGGTCTTCTTTCTTGCCCTTCTTGAAAATTGGACCAACAATTGCCAGCTTTGAGTCAACAGGGACCTCTACATATTCCCAACACCATTGAATAATAATTTAGAGAGGTCTTGTGATGACATCAGCCAGCTCTCTGAGTACCCTGGGATTGAATCCTGTCAGTCCCGTAGACTTACATTCATCTGGGTAGAGCAGCAAATCCCACGCAAGTTTGTGGTTGACCGGCTGTTTATCCTTACTGACTACATTCATGGTCCTCCAACTCACAGTCCCCCTGGGACCTGGAATCACAGAGCCTATCACTGGTGTTGAAGACAGAGGCAAAGAAGGCATTAAGCATCTCTGCTTTGTAGATGTCCCTGTTTCTGAGGAGACCATCTTTATCATGTAATGGACCAATGTTTTCTCTGGTCCTCCTTTTGCTGTTAACATATTAAAAACAAAACAAAACAAAACAAAACAAAACAAAACAAAACAAAACAAAAAACTTTTATTGTCCCCCATAGTACTGTCTAGTTTCAACTCTTATTGAGTTTTGACTCTATACGTCTCCTATAACATCATCTTACCTCATGTGCACTTACCAAAAAACTTTGAGCTCTTATCTCTCTGAAATGGGGAAGGACTTCAAGAATAAATCTAGCAGCCTATAAAAGAGTCAGTGTCTTTTGGAAACAAGAAGCCCAGGCATTTTCAAACACCATAGATATTACTAGATGACTTACAACTTGTACCATTTTTCTAAATGGTGGTTTCTATTTCAGATGTTTTCACTTTTGAGCACAGAATGTCCATCTTGGTTTGAAGTAGAAATTACATACATTTATATTGCGTATGCATAAATCACATACAATTGGTCATTTCTAAACTACAATACAAATTGACACTGGAAGATATGACAGATAGACACAATAGCAACACTAGTTTAGATTGATTTCAATTTAACTGAATACAGTGATTTTAAAATAATATAAATACATTCTTGATTACAGTTTTGTTGACAGATGACGTGCTTAGACTTTCAGAGCTAAGAGAAAGTTGTCGTTGCTTAAATAATAGCTATCGCTAATTTACTGATTTAGAATTCATTTTCAGATAATAATAAAAAAAAATACGTTAAAGAGGAGATTAGATTGTTGTTCGAACTTGTTAGCAGTATTCATAGCTTCCAAATCTTGCATTCCAAACAGTCATGCATATAGGATCACTCTATTTATAAAAGACTTTAACATTTATACTGTGGTGTGGAAGGGAAGAGGGAGAAAGGAAGTGAGGCTGTAAAGTTAACAATTTTCCACGTCCTTTGATCAAACTACAGCAAAATCATATTGTATATTGGTAACACAGCTACAAACCATGGGATGACCGAAATCAAATGTTTGTTTCAGAAGCTTCTAGACTGGGGTCCTTCATTTCCCTAGATAACAATTAATTTTTCTTTTACTAAATCAATAAAACTTTAATGCTATTTAATCAGCATTTAAGAGATCTTGCAATGAGCAGAAGCACAGTCATTTCTTCAATGGCCTTCATACAGACAGACACATACACAGACATCAAAAGAAAACTTATTTCAGAATGACACTGTGTAATGCTCAGCACCTTAAAAAAAGAGAGAAAGTATGCACTGTATCTCCACTTTATTATTAAATAATTCCTGAGCTGGGTTATTCAGTTCAAATTTTGTCTTAAAGCCTTTAGAAATAGCATTCAGTCAAACAGCACTTTGATATATTAACAGGCAGTTGTTCTGGGTGTCCTTGCCCAGGAAAAAACAGAAGAAAGAAAGGAAAAAAATACAAACAAACAAAACATGTATAAATTGCTTTGCAAATATATTGGATATTTTATTTTCAATTCTTCCTTTACTGAACCTTAATTTCTTTGTAAATAACGATATCTGAATAAAATACTGAAGGAAATACATTTCAGCTTGATGACTGATTTAAACGTTGTGGCAGTATTTTAGTATACTAATTGAATGCATTTTTCTAACTTGTGAAGATAAGCAACATATACTATCTGCTCAAATGTCTGTATGTTCCAATTAGGCCATGTAGCTTTTAATTATTATACTGAAATTGAATTGTTTCAGCCAATCACGCAACACATATAAATACATGGAGACTTAGGAATACCATATAATTTTTTTTCTCTCCCTTATGCAAATCCCTGCCCGCTGATTAGCTAATGAGAGCTACCTTAGCTTTTCTCTGTACATTTATTTCTCAAGAATTACAGAACAAATTTGCATATTTCTATTCTCTCAGCTATCTCCCATTTGCTCCTCACCTAAATAATATATATAGATAATTTAGAGTATAATTTGATGGGAAGGGAAGGGAAGGGAAGGGAAGGGAAGGGAAGGGAAGGGAAGGGAAGGGAAGGGAAGGGAAGGGAAGGGAAGGGAAGGGAAGGGAAGGGAAGGGAAGGGAAGGGAAGGGAAGGGAAGGGAAGGGAAGGGAAGGGAAGGGAAGGGAAGGGAAGGGAAGGGAAGGGAAGGGAAGGGAAGGGAAGGGAAGGGAAGGGAAGGGAAGGGAAGGGAAGGGAAGGGAAGGGAAGGGAAGGGAAGGCAAGGAAAGGCAAGGAAAGGCAAGGAAAGGCAAGGAAAGGCAAGGAAAGGCAAGGAAAGGCAAGGAAAGGCAAGGAAAGGCAAGGAAAGGCAAGGAAAGGCAAGGAAAGGAAAGGAAAGGAAAGGAAAGGAAAGGAAAGGAAAGGAAAGGAAAGGAAAGGAAAGGAAAGGAAAGGAAAGGAAAGGAAAGGAAAGGAAAGGAAAGGAAAGGAAAGGAAAGGAAAGGAAAAGGGAGAGGAGAGGAGAGGAGGGTAGAGGAGGGGAGACGAGATGAGACGAGACGAGAGAAAAGTTAAAAAGAAGTAAACTAATAAATGAAAATCGGGTCAAATAACATATTTTGCAATTTCATTTTGTTTTCTAGTATGTTTCCATTTATCAAAATTATATTTAATTCATTTATAACCCACTATACATATTAGTAATGCCAAAGTAGGATGTCTTTGCATTTTTAGAAATGTATAAACTTGCTAATTCCTATGATGTTATAATAAATAAATATTTTAAAGAGTAATGGAGAAGAAAAAAAAATACAAACACATCTATTTGAAACTTACAAAGTTTGTTTTGGTGCATTACCTTGTGTGTTCCTCTGGTAAAATGAAGAAAATAAAGAATAATATTTCCATATTATAACATATATTTAACATTTCCAGAGACCATTGTGACAGTCTGTCATGTTATCTGTGGTCTTATCAGTTTGGCTTATTATTTGCTTTAAGGTAAAGCCTTTATCTGAAAAGAAGGACGATGACTTGTCAGAACAGAGACAATAATTGAGATGGGTGCTCTCAGAAGGGAAGTAAACCAAATTATAATGTACAACAATGACCACTGCAATGTGTAGTGATCTCAACATAAGACCTGTCTACCTGTTGTCACAGAATAACAGAATGGTTGATGTTGGAAGGGACCTCTGGAGATCATCTGGTCCGATGACACCCTCCCCTTAGATATTTATATGCATTGATGAAATCTCCCCTAAGTCTTCTCTTTACTGGGCTAAACCGGGCCCAGCTCTCTCAGCCTGTCTTTGTATGACAGGTACCCCAGTCCCCTAACCATCTTAGTAGTCCTCCTCTGGACTTGATCCAGTAGTTCCCTGTCCCTCTTGTGCTGGGGAGCCCAGAACTGGACACAATACTCCAGGTGTGGCCTCACCAGGACTGAGTAGGAGCTGGATTACTGCCCTTGACCTGCTGGCAACACTCAACCTAATGCAGCCTAAGATACCGTTGGCCTTTTTGGTCACAAGGGCACATTGCTGGTTGTTGTGATTTAACCCGGCAGGCAGCTAAACACCACACAGCTGTTCGCTCACCTTCCCCCCTCCCTCTCTGGGATGGGGGAGAGAAACTGGAAAGTGAAGCCTGTGAGTTGAGATAAAGACAGTTCTTTAAGACAGGAAAATAATAATAATAATAATAATAATAATAATAATAGTAATAGTAATAATAATAATAGTAGTATTACTAATAATAATGTGTACGAAACAAGTGATGCGAAATACAATTGCTCACCACCCGCTGACCGATGTCCAGCCTATCCCTCAGCAGCTGGCCCCCCACCCCGGCTAACCACCCCTATATATTATTTAGCATGACGTCAGATGGTATGGAATACCCCTTTGGCCAGTTTGGGTCAGCTGTCCTGGGTCTGTCCCCTCCCAGCTCCTGCTGCACCCCCAGCCTGCCCGCTGGCAGGACAGAGCAAGAAGCTGAAAAGTCCTTGGCTTGGTGTAAGCACTGCTCTGCAACAATTAAAACATCAGCATGTTATCAGCACTCTTCTCATCCTAATCCAAAACATAGCACCCTACCAGCTACTAGGAGGAAAATTAACTCTGTCCTAACTGAAACCAGGACACTGGTTCATGGTTATCCTGCTGTCCACCAGGACTCGCAGATCCTTCTCTGCAGAGCTGCTTTCCAGCTGTCTATTTGGGCTGTCAGTTTGGTTTGTCTTATCATATATTTTACCATATTTTTTATCTTATCTTACCTTACCTTATCTTACCTTACCTTACCCTACCATATTTTATTTTATTTTATTTATTTTAATTTTATATTTTATATTTTATTTTATTGCTATGGCTATGTTACAGAGGAGAATTTTAGAAATTTAGAAGGCAACAGAGAGGTGGCTTTGATGAGACTGAGAGGTGACTTACTGTGAAATTCACAAATATGAGAGGCTGCCTGAGGAAACGCAGAAGCATTTGTCAGACTGTGCATTCAGAAGGTAATAAAGGCTGTTTTCACTATTAGAAATAGAAGTCAAAACTTTAGTAGTATATAGCAGATGATGAAGAGTATGGAATGCATGGGATGTGAAGGATTCCTAAGTAGTCAGGGACTGCTCTGTGAATTTAAGCATATAGATGACTCAATCCCTTTCTGCAAAGCACTCCCTGGCACTGCTAATTTAGTAGAACAAGCATAGCTGAAGACATCTTTTGGGACCGTTTCATGGTGATGCCAGAATTTCTGTGTGTACATGTGACTGACTAGGAAACGCAGGACAACTGGTTCACATCAGACAGATATTGTCCTTCAACTCCAGGTTGTCATCAGGAATAAAATAATGGAAATCAAGTATGTACATAAGAGTGTACAAAAGAAGAGTCTGGAGTACTATTTCTAACATATTATTATTCATCCATACTGGTTTTGCCAAAAATCAGCAAAACAAAACACATACGTTATTGCAGTTTGCAGGGTTAGCCTTCTGTGAGAGTCACTAAAGATCTTATTGTGTATTTTTGAGTTTTATTAGATTATAGGCTGAAAGTATTAAAATGACTGAATGTCTGAATGTTAGTATCCTTTATAACAGGGATGTCCTTTAAAAGACACAGTCCCCAAACTAACTGTGCTAGGTGCAGTGATGCCTTTAAATGTCAGTGTGTTTGCGTGGAATTTTTAGCCTGAATATTTTGAAGCAGTGTGCTCACTTACCAGTCTTCTCTAATGTCACCTTGAGCAAATATGCCCAAAGGATGCAGATCATTCAGTGAGCCTAAATTAAGGTTGGGGGTGGAGGGAACCCTCTTAAGAGCTGTCATTATTTCTTTTTTAAATTGAATGGCCTCCCCATGGAAATAGTGGAAGCCATATTACATGGGGCTCCTAAAACAAAATTGAACAAAAGACTGAAAACATTACAATGAGATATTCTAAGCTGGCAATAGTTGGACTAGATAACTGTTAGTTTATTTCCCTCCCAAATTTTTAAAATTACTATGATTATCTGAGAGAGTAAGGATCTTCACAGAGAACTACTCATTATTTGTTTCTCAGTAGTAAAATACTGGGTTGGGTGACTGCAATGAAATATAATTAAAGTGACACTGCTTCAATTTATACCTGAAAATACTGACCCAGCCTTGGGAAAGGCACAGACTCTCACCAGTTTACATGATAATTTTAATGAAGTCAAACTTCTATACTATTAAAGAAAGTTATAATGCTATACAGTGAAATGAGTATCTTTTCTGGATGGATCAGTATCTCTCAGATATGGTAACCACTTTTTTCCTTACTTGATTACTAAGCAGAGTGGAGATAACATGGATCAGAGTGAGTATCTTTCATTTGCTACTGTATTACATCTGGATTATTTTAAAGTTAAAAGTCGCAGTGCCAATGGACTTCACATATATTAAATTGTTGTAGCGATGTGCTAACAAATACCATTAATCTTATGAAAATATTGTTACTGAAAACTAACATCTGTTAACATTGATGTGATGGAGAATACTCCATTTAAATTTTTTTTTTTGTCAATTTATTCATGAGAAAACACACTACTCTTAAAGAAAAAAAATGCAGTTTGTATTCAATATTTTTTTTCTCACATAAAAAAAAATAGGACCACTTTACAAAATATTAACTACTTCTAGAAATATATAAATTAGTAAAAATCACCTCTATCAGTTTTTCAGTTTATAAGGAAACAGTTGCTTGCATATGAAATGCTTCTGTAAGGTTCACAGATTTCTCTCCAAGCCAGTAAATCAGAATTGAATGCCCTAGGGAATATTAAGTTAACCTGAAAAAGGAAAATAATTTTTCTGTGAGAAGATTTTTGTGTGCAAAGAAAATCAGGACCAAAGGCAATATTAGAAAAAGCAGAAAGTTATATCTAGGTGAAAGAAAAATAAATATAAATAGAAGATTAAAAAATCTATATAGATTTATTTTTATTTTTACTTTTATTTTTACTTTTATTTTTATTTTTATTTTTATTTTTATTTTTATTTTTATTTTTATTTTTATTTTTATTTTTATTTTTATTTTTATTTTTATTTTATTTTTATTTTTATTTTATTTTTTATTTTTATTTTATTTTTTATTTTTTTTTTCCAACAGAGTCTATGTGCAAAAGCATATGGAGAAAAGAAAATCAGATGAAGAAAAAGCATATAAAAAGGCAGAGAATGAGTTTTATACATTTTCTTTAAACTCCAGAGGGAATAAAGCAAACATTAGAGGTAAGAATCACTGTGGAAGATTCACTATTTTACATTAAAACTAAATTTCTCTTGATAAACATCCATCTAATTTGTGTATCTGATTCCTTTTATGTCACTGTTGTTGATATGCTCCTGTGCAATTCTGAGTCTCTTATGTGCACCTTTCTCTGAATCATTTTAACTTTCTGGAATCTACTGTAATTAGCTGTTCGTGCTTATATGTTGTTTTATGATGCGATGCTTTTGCTTTTATTTAATTCTTCTCTCTCCTTTGTTGAAGATGCTGGCACAGCTTTTAGCTTTGATCTAGGTAGACTACAGTTGGATGCAAAATACTTCATGTTGACATCCTTATTTTGCAATTTCTAAAAATAAAGCTTGCACAATGTCTCTTAAAGGGAGTTTTACAGGAATTTTAGGCTAACAGATACAATTAACATTCTGGAAGACCCACTAACATATGTACTTAAGCCAAGTTTTCATAAAATATAGTCATATTTTGCTTACATTTCACTTGTCTTCTAGAGATAGTCACCCAACTCTACTGTAGTAGTTCACAAATAGTGAACTGGATGTTCTCATTTCTGTGAAAAAGACAATTATGGCTTCTACAACATTTTATTGTAGCTCTCAAAATAACTAAAATATTTATTACAGGTGAAAAACAAACACCATTTGGGAAAAGTGTTTTGTTTACAAAGAGGGCAGTTAAAAAAGTGAAGGAGTGTCATTTTCTGGTCCAAGAAGTACCAGACTGAGATTTTTCATAACACCAGATTAAAAAATAATAATAATAATAATAATAAATGCTTCTTCCTTACTCAGGGTAAAAGGTTATTTGCATACCTGTTATGACTGGGCAGTCAGAAGCTACCATTCCTATGGAAGACAGTGAGCCAGGTGGAGTGTGTGAGGTGGAACACTTCAAACCCATCTGCCTTCAGGTGTTACCCTGGTTACCTTTCTTTATTCTCTAGTATATGCTGATTTGCAGTGATGAACCACTTCTACTTAACAATTTCAACATTTTTTTTCCAAACTTTTGGTACTTTTGCCATAAAGTGCAGAAAGTTTTCAGGACAAAATTAAAAACGGGAAAGAAATCCATAATCTGTTTTTACAAATTTCAAGAAACTCATTTGCCATTGGGAAGCCTCTCCAAACGTTTTCTTAAAAAAAAAAAAAAAAAAAAAAAAAAAAAAAAAAAGACAACAAACAAACATATACACACAAAACCAAAGAAACAACAAAAGAGGGCTTAAATTAATATTAGCTATTCATTAGGGAAATTTAAATTACTTACCAATTTTTTTTGAGGCCAAAGTCTTCATTTTCAAAGGAAAAAGAGTATGTGATGTTCAGCTTACATGCAATCCTTTGTAACAATATTAATCTAGCATTTTAGATGAAAAAATCATAGTAGCAAATAAGTTTAAATTCTCTTCTGGCTGTCCTCTAAACCTCTCATATCCTTATATTCTAAACATTAGCTGAAGATTTGTTCTGCCAAAAGCAGTGTTAACATTAACAGCTGCAGGCTGACAGGATACCCAACTTGAAACTTGGAAGAGCGTGACCCCTGTCTTAGATGTCTCTTGTTCTTTCTTATCAGACATAATACAGAGGAAAAAATTGTACTACCACAAAAATCCCAAGGATCAAAAAAAGTCATCAGCAGCAAAATTGCTAACCTACGTTTTCAGGCAGCTTTATAGAGAGAGCTGCAAAAAATAAAATAAAATTCAATAACCATACAAATCCTAACTACTTCTTTGTGTTCCTCCTGACTCACTGGGAGAAGTGCTGAAGTGGCTGACTCACTACAAGGAACTTGCCACAGTTGTGTCTTCCACTGGCCAATTCTCTCTAAGTGAAATTTGATCAAGGGATTATAATGTAGCCCAGTAAATATCATTTTGCCATGGTTAATAACAGGTTGGCTTTGCACTGCCTCTCTATCACAGGGTCTCCGGACTCATCTGGGCTTGCCATAGCTTCATCTGGGTTCAGTTTGGTTTAGCAGCTGCTGAGAATAGCAGTGCCTAGTGCTAGTTGGGTATCCTGTTTTAGTTCTACCCTGTGATTCCCAATACAACACCAGTCTGACAAAGGCAAGGAGTCTGTGGGTAATGCACAGGAGGCCTTTATAGCAATGACAGCTGCAAATGGATAGGAAGACAGTGAACTGTGATAAAAGAAGGTTTAAAAGTGACTCAAGACTGAGGAAGAGAAAGCTCCTGTCTTCATAGTCCTTCACATAAGGATCTCAGAATGCAGATAATTTGTCATAACCCCCGCCCTTGTACCAACAGTCCCCCACACGCACCTCATTCTTCCTGAGAAAGACTAAAACTGTCAGTCTTGTGGTTCAGAGGATCACTGGAAGCATGAGCATCACAGTAGAGAAAAAAGGAGGTTAATTGATAAATGTTCTTTTAAAATAACTTTAAGGGTATTGCTATGAAGCTTTTCAGAATTAATTTGGACTGTGATAGTACTGTCATAAGTAGATGAATAATAGCTGTTGTGTTTTGATTAGGTTGTTAAGATTTTAATTAGACTTACGGTAAATTCTTAGCTCCGTGTGATAGTTCCCTCTTTCCTGTAACAAGAATTTGAGTGTAGTAATATCAGTCATCAGATGTGTCAGGTAAGAGAAAATAGTAGCTACTTTATGGGTGGATTTACAGGTGGCATTTATATTAGCTTATTTTATTATGCTTGAAGAGGAAATAGAGTTGAAAGAAAGTCTGGACATGTTGAAGGCATGATGCTAATGTTTGCCATTTAAGATAAAGGGTAAAAATCTGCAAAACTATTTTCTGTACTAAAATTTTTAAAACAATCTGTAGCATGATGTAAACTAGGTAAAAAGATCCCTAAAATAAGCTCTACATTAACACTGTCATCCTATTTTTCCTCTGCACATCTGGCCAGTAGTGACTGAACCCTGAGATAACCTGTCATTTTTCAGGTGATCCTCGTAATTCCTTCCCTTCCCTTCCCTTCCCTTCCCTTCCCTTCCCTTCCCTTCCCTTCCCTTCCCTTCCCTTCCCTTCCCTTCCCTTCCCTTCCCTTCCCTTCCCTTCCCTTCCCTTCCCTTCCCTTCCCTTCCCTTCCCTTCCCTTCCCTTCCCTTCCCTTCCCTTCCCTTCCCTTCCCTTCCCTTCCCTTCCCTTCCCTTCCCTTCCCTTCCCTTCCCTTCCCTTCCCTTCCCTTCCCTTCCCTTCCCTTCCCTTCCCTTCCCTTCCCTTCCCTTCCCTTCCCTTCCCTTCCCTTCCCGTCCCTTTCCCTTCCCTTCCCTTCCCTTCCCTTCCCTTCCCTTCCCTTCCCTTCCCTTCCCTTCCCTTCCCTTCCCTTCCCTTCCCTTCCCTTCCCTTCCCTTCCCTCCCCTCCCCTCCCCTCCCCTCCCCTCCCCTCCCCTCCCCTCCCCTTCCCTTATCTACCCCTTCCCTTCTCTTCCCCTTCCCTTCTCTTCCCCTTCCCTTCCTCTTCCCTAGCTCCCTTGTTCCCTCTGCCTGTTCCTCCCCCTCCACCTTCTCCTTCTCCTTTATGCTGACTAGGATGTTTGGAAAGGAAAAAATGGCCTCTGAGAGCAATGTTTGTGTTTTATTGTACTATCGAGTGAAATGCACATAGTATTGTTCGCCAGACCTGGTAATAATCTCACTGTTGCAGCTTACTTTTCCATATGAGTTTTATTATTATTATTATTATTATTATTATTTATTTATCTATCTATCTATCTATCTATCTATCTATTTATTTATTTATTTCCATCCATATTGTTTTTCTCTTTCTTGAGTTGAATTTTTCTCCCTGGACCACGCTACACATTTGGCACTTCATTGTGACCTCCTCAAAACATGGCACCCAGCATCACTTTTGCTTTCCAACATTCTGCTCATCTGCTCATCTGGAGGGGAAGACTTCATCTTGAGGGCACAGACTAGCACCGCAACCAGGAACACTATGTGTATCTGTGTATCATTATGTCATATCCTTCCCCCCTTCACCCCTACAAGGTTCTGTAGCACTTATCATAACAGGTGGATGAAGAGACGATGAAGGGATGAAGGCACAAATAGGGATAGATAGTTTTTATAATAATAATAATAATAATAATAATAATAATAATAAATAATAATAATAATAATAATATATAAATAATTATTATTAATAAATTTTTATTTTTAATTTTTATTAATAATAAATATTATTAAAATAATAATATATAAATTTATTATTATTATTATTATTATTATTATTATTATTATTATTATTATTTAAAATGGGGAGGCGGGTTTAGTTGCTGAAGCCTCTTGGCTGGATGCAACAGTTTTCTTTGAAATAAATAGGAGATATGCTAAATTCACAGACCTAAAAGAAGGGTTACTTGCTCACTTTCTTTTCATTGGTTAGGTAGCAAGAATATTTGAAGTCATGAGATTCACTTTTAAAAGTGAGTGCTCCAGGCTACTTGGAGAAAGCTTGTTTTCAATTGCTTCTTTTTCCTATTAAATATATATATGTATTATATGGATTGAGAGGAAGAATATAAATATCCTGCATACTAGGTATGCTTAAACTGTTAGTCATAGACTGTATTCAGTCAGCCATTATGAACAGACTGAAAGACATTTACCAGAGAACACATAACAATATTGCTTGAAGCCTTCAAGTAAGCTTTTCTTAAGGAAACAGAAAATGGAAGTTCAGATCTCTGAAAATAGCAAAGAACTGATTCTCTACCCTCATTATCCTGCCTGAGTTCTGTACTGATGCAATTATTGGCTAAATTAAATGACTAAATAGACTAGATTTTACCTACTAGAAAGTTAAATCCAACTCTTATCTTACTACTTTGCTGTTTTCTCTCAAGCTTTTTGGAAATGAAATAAAGGTTACTTTTTTGTCAAGTAAAATTGGCATCCAGTGCACTTATTCTCTTGCATTACATGAGTGAAAATCTGAATACAAAATATTACAGAACAAACCAGAAAAGAATCAAACCATAAATAAGGTAGAGAAGTGCTACCACCTCAGGCAGCATTTAACATTTTTCTTTGCTCTCATTTTTATGTGTGAGTAGTTATACAAAATGAAAACTATTACAAAACCAAGCTTTATGTCTCATGAGTTGTCTCTATGGACTCTAACCTACAAAGGACATGCAGTAATCATATGAACAGTGTGTGTATCAGAAAGCTAACCAGGATGCTATATTAAATCTGTCAACTTAGTCTATTTCTGCTTGACAATGTTGCAAACAGCACTAAGGCCATCTTCATCATTGGTGTGAATTTTCATCCAGGATAGAAATCTCAGCATGTAAAAGAAAGAATGAGTGTCCAAGCTGGGTTAACTTCTCAATCTGAGATAATTTTAATACTGGATGTAAAGGAATGCCTGTACAGACGCTGCATTTGAAATATTCATCTTATGAAGCAACAGAAGATTTTCTGTGATGGTCAATCTGAAACTTGTACTAGAAGTTGCCCCATTCAATCCAAAACATAATGTGGCCTACTGAACTGTGCAGGAGTTTCTTGGTGGTTTGGATGTCTCTTTAAACTCATGAAGAAATTGATAACTTCAAAAATCTAAAGCAGAATTTGAGGAGCTACATTTTGTGTTGGTCCTGATTTAGGAAAGTCTTCGTAGAATCATAGAATGGCTTGGGTTGGAAGGGACCTTAAAGATCATCTAGTTCCAGCCCCCCTGCCATAGACAGGGATACCACCCAGTAGATAGGGTTGGCCAATGCCCTATCCACCCTGGCCTTGAACTCCTCCAGAGATGGGGCATCCACAGCTTCTCGGGGCAACCTGTTCCAGTGCCTCACTACCTTTACCGTGAAGAATTTCTTCTGAATATCTAATCTAAATCTGTCCTTTTTTAGTTTAAAACCATTCCCCCTTGTCCTTTATGAGCTACCTGAGTAAAAATAGTCCCTCTACATCCTTTTTATAAGCTTCCTTTAAGTATTGAAAGGCTGTAATGAGGTCTCCCCAGAGCTTTCTCTTCTCCACGCTGAACATCCCCAGCTCTCTCAGCCTTTCTTCACAGCAGAGGTGCTCCAGACCTCTGATCATCTCAGTGACCCTCCTCTGGATTCACTCTAACAGGTCCACATCTTTCTTGTGATGGGGGTCTCAAATCTGAATGCAGGAATCCAGGTGGGGCACCTCACAAGGTCAGAATAGACAGGACAATCACCTCTCTCAACCTGCTGGCCACAACTCTTTTGATGAAGCCCAGGATGAGGTTGGCCTTCTGGGCTCCAAGTGTGCACTGCTGTCTCATGTCGAGCATTCCTTCTACCAGAACCTCCAAGTCTCTCTCCTCAGGGCTGCTCTCAATGAGTTCTTCTCCCAGTCTGCACATCTGTCTGGGATTGCCCCAAGCCGGGTGCAACACCTTGCACTTGGACTTGTTGAACCTCATTTGGGTCACATGGGCTCACTTCTCCAGACTGTCCAGGTCTCTTTGAATGGCATCTCTTACTTCTTTTGTATCAAACACACCACTCAGCTTGGTGTCATCTGCAAACTTGCTGAGGGTGCACTCAATCCCATCATCTATGTCATCGATGAAGACAGTGAAAAGCACCAATCCCAAGACAGAACAACCCTGAGGGACACTGCTCACCACCGGTCTCCACCTGGACACAGAACCATTGACCACTACTCTCTGGGTGAGGCCATTGAGCCAATTCCTTATCCAACATATGGTCAACCCTTCAAATCCAAATCTTTCCAATTGAGAGACTAGGATGTCATGTGGGACAGTGTCAAAGGCTTTACAGAAGTCCTAGTAGATGACATTCCTTGTCAACTGATGCAGTCGTTCCATCATAGAAGGCCACCAGATTGGTCAGGTATGATTTGCCCCCTTGGTGAAGCTGTGCTGACTGTCTCAGATTACCTCCTTATCCCACCTTTGTCAAAACATTGCCTCCAGGAGGATCTTTTCCATGATCTTGCCAGGCACAGAGGTGAGGCTCACCGGTCTGTTGTTCCCTGGGTCCTCTTTTCTACTCATTATAAAATAGAGAGTGATGTTTCACTTTTTCCAGTCACTGGGGACTTTGCCTGACTGCCACAGTTTTTCAGATATGATGGGGAGTGTCTTGACGACTATATCAGCCAGCTCCCTCAGGACTCTGGGATGCCTATCATCAGGCACCATAGACTTGTAGTTGCTAAGTTGCGTCAGGAGGTCCTGATCTTGCTCTTCGCTTACAGTGGGAGGGACTCTGCTCCCCCAGCCTCCGCCTACAGGTCTGGGGACGTGAAAGATGTGGGAAGCCTGGCTACCAGTGAAGACCAAGGCAAAGTTGTTAAGTACATCTGCCTTCTCTACGTCTGTTGTTACCAGTTGTCCGTCTTCATTTGTCAGAGGTGCTATGATCTCCTTAATGTTTCTTTTGCTGCCAGTGTACCTGTAGAACCCTTTCTTGTTATTCTTTGCATCCCTCACCAAGTTTAGCTCTGTCAGTGACTTGGCTTTCTTGATCCCATCCCTGCACATCTGAACAGTGTTTCTGTACACATGTGCACATGTCCCTGTTTCCACCGTCTGTGCATTTCCTTCTTTTGCCTAAGTTTGACCAGTAGATACTTGTTCAGCCATGCTGGTTTCCTGCCTTCCCTGCTTGATTTATTACATATGAGAATAGAGAGCTCTTGTGCTCTAAGGAAAACATCCTTAAAGAGTATCCAGTTCTGATCAGACCTTCTGTCCTAAGGACCATGTCCCATGGGATCTTGTCCACTAACTCTTTGAACAGCTGGAAGTTGTCTCTTCTGAAATTCAGGGTCCTTACTTTACTCTTAGCCAGGCCCATATCCCTCAAGATCACAAACTCAAGCAGGGTGTGTTCACTGGAACCTAGGCTTCCTCCAATCTTAGCTTCTTTAATGAGCTAATTTAATAATTTAATTTAATCTTAGCTTCTTTAATGCTCACCACATTGGTGTGCATCAGGTCCAGTAAAGCTTCTCCTTTGGTTGGTTTGTGTAATACCTAGATGGGGAAGTTGTCCTCAGTGCACTCCAGGAGTCTTCTGGATTGCTTACAGCTTGCCATGTGGCTTTCCCAGCCACATGGTTGAAATCTTCAAAGAGGATGAGAGCCTTTGAGAGTGATGATTCTTGTAGCTGGAGCAAGAAGTCCTCATCAACAGGCTCCCCTTGGTTGGGTGGCCTGTAGTAGACCCCATCCACAAGGTATCCTTTGTTGGTCTGGTTCTTAATTTTTACCCACAGGCTCTCAATTGCTCTTGGCTGTTTCTGAGGTAACTCTTCACAACCTATCCATTTCTTAACATAGATGGCAATGTCCCCACCGTTCCTTCCCTGCCTATCTCTCCTGTAAAGCTTGTAGCCCTCCATTCCAATGTTCCAGTTGTGTTATTTGTCCTACCATGTTTCTGTGATAGCAATTAGATCACAGTTTCCTAATTGCACTGTGACTTCCCACAACTCCTGCTTGTTTCCCATGTAATGTATGTTCATGCAGGGGCACTTCAGCTGGGCTATGAGTGGCATTGCCTGTTTAGAGGAGTCCTTCCTAATCCTTATTCTATGATTCAGAGGTGTTTCCCCGCTGTTTTCTAAAGTATTGCCATTCAGTGCCTCTTCTGTGTCACTTACAGGCACATCTTCCTCTGCTGAATTTAAAGCCCTCCTAATGAGTCCGGCCAGCTTGCTGCCCAAAATGCTTTTACCCATCTTGGTCAGGTGCACCCCATCCTGTGTCAGCATGCCCAGTCTCTCAAAAGCACACCTGAGATCTCAGAACCTGAAACCCTGAACATGACACCAGCTATGCAGCCAGTCATTTGTCTGATTCACATGCTGTCTCCTCTTTGGGTCCCAGTCTGGGAGGATTGAGGAGAACACTACTTGTGCTCCTGATCCCTTCAGCATCTTTCCAAGGTCCATAAAGTCCCTTTTGATGTCTCCTTGCCATGGACTCTATTGTCTCTATATGAAAGAGCAGGAACGGGTGATAGTCCTCTGGCTTGACCAAGTGTGGTAGCCTCTTTGTGGTGTCACAAATGCAGACACCAGGCAGGAAACAAACCTCTCTCTTGAGATAGTTGGGGCAGCACATGGGCACTTCAGTGCCTCTCAGAAAGGAGTCTCCAATTACCAACACCCTCTGTGCTTTTTTGTTGCACTCGTTCTTCTACAAGTTTTCTGGTTTGCTGGTCCACCTTTTCGCAGTTGCCCTTTCCTGGGTCTTGACCACTACCATTGTTTTTGTTGACACCCTCTCCTTTTTTGAGCCCCAGAGTATCATATCTGTTGTGTAGAGGCAATTCAGGGGCAAGGAGGATATTCCTCACTCTGCTTCAAGCGGAGACAAGGGTCCAGCCTCTCTTGTCTTGTGAGTCTGCCAATTCTACTGGTTTCGAGCAGGAAACTACCTTACCACACCCTTGCTAGGACTTAAGGCAGGTCTGTTGCTCAGCCCGCACCAGGACATGTTACCACACATCAATCTCTCACTTGGATTCCTGGATGAGAGCTCCTCTCGCAACATGGCAGCTTGCTCAGAGAGTTCGTCTAGCTGGTTACACTTGCACCCACGACACCCAATTCTGCCTTCAGGCCCTAGGGGGACCTCCAGATTCTGGAGTTCCCTGCAATTGAGGGTCTGGGCAGATCTTTCAGTCCCTGGGAGGTCTGTCTGGGTAGAGGTGTCTGCCAAGGGTAGTTGTGGCCCCTCCATCTGGGTTTCGGTCTCAGTCTGGCAGGTGTGATGGGTGGACACCATTTTTGCCTCACTACAAGGCTGCTTCATGTTGCTCCCAGAATAGAGAGTAGAGAGCAGTCCACCTCCTGCGCTCCCTGCATGCACTGCTGCACCAACTGCTGCACCATGTTCTGACTGCCGCACCATCCTCTGTTTTCCTGCTGTCTTCACTGTGCCTTTGAATGTGTTGGGGGGTGGAGGCTGGTTGATCCACTGCAGAATGCATCTGCACCAGAGCTGATCACCTCGGTGAGCTGAAGTGTAAAAGTGTCCTAATCAAACTGTATTTTACATCATTAAAATAAACTCTGATAGCTTATTCTGTTTTGAAGAATGATAATAAGATACACAACCAAAAAATACACTGTACCTTATAGCACTAGCTGGTGGGAAAACAAACAAACAAACAAAAATTGTAAAGAAGTTGAGCTGGATGAAGATAGAAACATTTTTTTTTTAGGCTAAGGAGAGAAAACAGACACTTCTGTTTCTTAGCATGTGTTTTCACACAAACAAAGCCTTTCGGTGAAAAAAGACTTTTTAAAAAGACTTTTTATCACTTTAAATTGTATTGGAACAAATTGTGTGAAGCAGAACACATGTCAAATTTCAACAAAGGATGTGAGCTGGAAAAATATGGAGAAGGGAGTTTTACTGTTGCCTAGAATGATAGTAAATGTAGCTATTCAGGTATATCTTACCAGGCCCTCCACTAATACTTCAATAAACATGCTACATCTTGCTACTACCTTGGCAGTTTCCCTCTATCTTATACTTCATACCTCTTTACATTTTCTTATTAATTTACTATTTATTGTGATTATTATTATTATTAATATTAATATTAATATTATTATTATTACATTACTTGTAGAAAGACTTCAGTGTTTAGGCAGTTTGTTGGCTATTCTTTTATTAATTTGTCACTTTATGGAATCTGGGAACTGGAGAAATTAATGAAAACATTGTTTCAGTTGAAAAAAAAAAAGAGGAGGAAGAAACGAAATATAAAAAACTTTTCATTTCGTACAAAAATTGTGTAGCAATTTTCATTTCCATTATTTATAAAGGAAAAGGCCCAGAGACAAAGCACAAAGACTAAAACAACTAACCATTAAAGAATATGTAGTTGGAAGTAAATGTACTTTTATATTGTTCTCTTATTTTGACAACATTTGAGTAGGGTATGGGAGGAACATGTCTGATACATGAAAACTTTTCCTAGACTAAGCTAGAGAGAATAGGTACTCTTCTTTCCTCTTGTTTATTAGGACACATTCACAAATAAGATGTTCTGCAGGGTAAAGAAGGAAACTTTACCACATTAAACCTATAAAAAAATATAAGGAAGTGTTTTCGTTAATCAGCACAAAAGACAAATTTCAGTGAAGTGAGCCCCATGTAGCTACCTCCTCTCAACAAAAACCAGAAATATCTCTTCCTAATCAAACCAAAATGAACTACTATCTAGTAGGATAGCATGCTGTTTCTTTTGCTTCTACTGTTACAACAAATATAGCATGGAAGATGTTGAGGATCATTTAGTCTCCAAGCTTTGTTCATACATTTCAGGCTTCTTGAACTACCATATTTTACCTCTTTGCAGCCTGGTTATCAGGTTGTTTTACAACCCAAAATGAAACAGTCAACACTGAAAGAGTTACTGCTTAAACACATATTAGGAAACAATCACTGCCACAGGAGTGTTTTAAATGGCAAAATATCATTGTTCCTTTCCTACATTCCTTGTTGTACCTTATCTTTTCTGTGTTTCATCTCTGTATTTTCTTTCCTTTTAAAGTGCCTTGTGATTTAATTTTTCTCAGTCGGGTAGCTTAGTATTGAATAAAGAACTTGCTCCATGCTAATACTTTAAAGAATGTATTGTCCCATAAAACACTCACAAGGACACATCCAAATCTGTGGCTAATGAAAGTTAGGCACCTGCAAAAGAGATGTTGGGTTACTGTTATTTGGCTCAGGGTTGTGGAAAAAAGAGTTGTAGAGCATGTTGAGAAGTGAGTTAACCTGCTTGCCTTCCTAGAATGCTCTCAAGAGTTGGGTGGTCTAATTTCTCTAAATGCGTAGGGTATCGAAAACAATTCTCAGTTTTCTTAGGCAGATTGTTCCAGTGCTTAGAAAACTTTTTTTTCTAATATCAAACCTAAATGTCTCCAATGAAATTTCTACCCGTGGAATTTTCCTCTGTTTGTTTTGCCATACTCATTTCACATCTACTAAACCAGGAACATACATGTGAAGATCACTTCAAGCTGAAACAAATGCAGTTGTGCACTGTATTACATGCCTCCAACAAAGGAGAATCTTGGAGAGAGTTGCTCACGACTACTCTCTCTTGAGCTACCATTTTGTGAACTTTAATCCTTTGTGCTCTGCAGACCAATTAACTTGCTATTCTTAGGAAACTATTAAATAAGTAAATGTTACCCTTCACATAGCAGTAGATCAGATATTTATTCCTAATGCGTATAATGTAAAAGAAGCAGACTGAGAGTTAAAAACATTCTCATCATAAGCAGCTCTTATCTGGTGTTCAAAAAAAAAATATCAACCTTTCTTTTTCAGTGCCTTCTGAGGCTGGTGAAGTCAATACTGTCCTTCATAAAATCTGTACACATGTATGCTATTTTGTTCTCATATAGTGAGAATACTGCATGGACAAATATACAATCTGCTACATTTTTCCCAACTCAACAAACACCCAAATCTTACTAATTCAGAATGAATCAGATTAATTTATCTTTTCTCCAGGGAAGTCTTCTTAATGCAAGACTACTTTTTTTCCTTATGGCTTGGTGCATTTCATCCTCAGGGCTTTGGTTAGCATTAGTGAACCTTCAGAAAGCTTATTTTTTAAAAATTAATTTGGTTGCCATAATTTTATTTTTATGAGAAAGTAGTATAGAATTTAATAGAAAATTATAACGTTGATATTTCCTCTTTACTACCTTTGAAACATACTAGAAAATTATGTGCATGCACAAGTCTACAAGGTTGGGTTTAAAAACTGTAGAAAGAAAATTATCCTCTAGTTAATTCTATACATTATTTTAAGAGCAATTCTGTAGAAATCTATTAAAATTATTCTGCATTTTAAACTCTATAGGTAGGGGAAGATAGCAGAATCTTCTGTGTTGATTATAATATTTCAGCATTTTCAATTGTACAAGTCTACTTGTAAAAACAAATAAAACTGAAATGGTTTGAAAGATACCCAAATAGACTCAGTTTTTAAGCTGTTTGAAAATCTTTATTAGAAGGGAGTATGCTGTGTCATGACAAAGGAACATCATGAATGAGAATTCATGACATTAAAATGAATTAAAAGAAATGATTGCTCCACCATCTTCACTCCCACTCATGCAAGCATTAAACATTTATGACAATAGAGCTGGGACAATGTTGAGTGCTACAGTTTTAAAATAAGCCCTAGGCTCTTGCATCTTCAGCTCTAACCTTCTGTAGTTAAAAAATAAGCAAACAAACAAACGAACAAACAAAAGTAAACTTACAAAAGGTGCAGCATGATTGTCTCTCTGTGTTGAATGGTATCATTGGGAATTGACCACTCAAATGCCTCCATTAATTCTAGCAGCTGAAAGGAGAAAGGTCTGCTGGTAAAGCAATCTCAGAGAGAGTCCCAGTGATGATACTGAGTCTTGACCCCATTGCTCTTACTGGGCAATTTCTGATGCCTGGCCGAATTCCTTCTCAAAAGAAAGAATTTCACTTAAGAAAGGAAATTCCTTCCTCCTATTTCTTCAGCCCTAAAAGGATTAAATCTGTTTACCTTCAGGACACTTCCTGGTAGAATACGTGGAAAGGAAGTGTTGCTGTGGAGGAAATATTACCAAAAAAAAAGATTATTTTTCTATTATTGGTGTAACTAGATACTGGTGTCTGTCATTGAGGATCAGACTCATTTTGTCTTCGGCCATACTCCAGAATAATTAACAAATAAATATACAGAGGTATGTTTTATATCTATTTTTGTGCAAAATAAATAAAGTAACACAAAAGAAATTTCTGAAAGATGACTTTCATTAGTATTTAACTTTTTTTTTTTGAGTGAATATTGATAGAAATAAGAGAAAAAAAATATTTTCCCAGCACTCATGCTTTTGTGTTCATTTTGTTTATTTGTTTAGTTTGTTTGTTTCTATTTTTTCTATTTTTTCTTTTTTCTTTTCACAAGCTTGAAGTCAGTAGCTGCTGTTTTTGAATATGGTCTGGTATTGGGCCTTATTTTATTAACTACATATCATAGAAGAACAGAGAAACAACTTTAAAAGTAAGAATATAGTGACAGTTATTTCAGTAAGCTTTTATAAATATTTTTCAGGTTAACATACACCATCAGCACACTTTTGTGCTCTCTTAAATATCACAGGGAAAAGGACTAGTTTGTGTGTTTTCAACACAGTCATACACAAAAATTACAGAAGTCACACAGAATGACTCAGGTAGGTGTAAAAGTTTCAAGAAAACAAATCTTAAAAAGAAAAAAAAAAGAGGAAAATATGATTGATATATATGTCACCCATGCTTACAGTAAGGCAGCCTAGAAACAATTGTCACTTATACCTATAGGTTAAATCTTCAAGCAGCGAAATCTTCAAACTACTATTTTAAATGGCTTATAGAGAGCCTCAGTGTGGATTATTCAATGTGCCCTTAGGTTTGTATTTCTATCTGAACAGAAACTGCCACTAAAGTCAGTCAGATCATATGTTTACAACACTTATTTATGCATATTATTTTAAAGGCAACAACAGAATTTTAAATTAATTCTATCATCTGTTATACCTTCCAATATATCGTTATGTAAGCTACCATTTGTGATTGGAGCTTTGGGGGAAAATTTTTGTTTGTTTGTTTGTTTGGTTTTGGTTGTTGTAAAATCTCTCTCAACTAATTTTATAACAATGAAATAATAGGAAATTTAGGAAGCCTTACCACCAGCTTCTTGTTCTTCTTGTTGTTCTTGTTCTTGTTTTTTCCTCCTGCACTGAAATAAACTGTTCTCCCAAATTATTTCCTATACAGAAATATCAGAATATTAAAGTCAAAGTCACATGCAGATTTAGTTGAGATGGCAGTGGGATTCCGTGCTTTATCTAAGTAACTCAGAGTTTAAATCCATTATCAATATTAAATGCTACTGTGATTTATTCAATAATCTACTCATTAGACAATCTTCTCTCACAAAGCAAATCCCAGATAATCTCTTCACATCATTTTGCCAAAGGTCCAAGTCTTATAAAATCATTTAAGCATAGAATGATCTTTGCTTTCTATGGCAAGATCAGAAGGAAAATATTGATGCCTGTTTGATTCAGAACTTGCTGCAAGTAAGACTGATGATGTCTTTTCTCTGTTACAGTCAGTACATGTAAATAGCAGAATCCTCCAGCAAGATGCTACAAGTATAAACCTAGTATGTGGATTCATTGACTGAAATGTAAATTGAATACCAATTTATACTTCAAAATCCAGAAGTTTGGAGAGAGAGAGAGAGAAAGAGAGAGAGAGAGTAACATAAATTTGACAGATGCCACAGGAACTAGGATATCAGGATACATCTGAAGGACAGAGTTCATGGGGTTAGCCAAGTTCAGAGAACAGTAGTTGTCAGCTGATTTAAAGACATATAGATCTGTTTAAACTCAGTGAAGTCTTCAATGAATTAATAAATTGTCTACACTTTTGTCTATACAGGCTTATTCAAAATTACAAGATAGTGAAGTTCAGTGAACTTTCTTCTCCCATGAAGTGCATTTTTTTCTCAGTCTTTTGTGTACATTTTAAGCATTCATTAAATACAGAAGATATTTGGGTATAAAAATAATTATCTGGCTATGAATACTTACTCTTAAGTATGTCTAGTCTTCTTCAAGATTAATGAATGCATTTGTTTTTTATTTAAAGTATTTCATATTACTTACAAAGTAGCTACACTTGCATGATGATTACCAAAGTCACCTGGAACCTAAATCAACATTATGCCTGTGGTCTCTTGAGATTATGTTAAGAAAGATTGTCTGACCTTTCTTCATTTTGTGATATTTTAACATTTTTCTATTAGTTTGCAGTCACAAAAAAGTAAACATATATTTTCAAAATAATCTTATTAAAGGATAATCTAGAATAATAGTTTTAAATTGTACTCCACAGCCTATCTAGTAATGTTCCCCAGAATGACACACACTTTTTGTTATGCAGTCCAGGGTAAGGTGAAAGCTTTGCTATACCACACTTCCAAACATCAGCGGCATAGTTACATGCACCCTTTACAGAAGATGTACAAATAGATTAGCAATAGAAACATTCCAAATGAGTATGAGTTACCTGGCAGCTAAAGTATCAGAGGCAGATGATACTGGTACTTTTGTTATATTTTGAATGGTGGAGAACAGAAATCTCACACCACTTAGAGACAATTGATTCTCTATATTCTGTTTTTCCAGGTATCTTTCTGTAAGAGAAATATTGATTTAGGCTTTTCTAGTATATATTTATCAAAAGTTCTTTCTTTGTTGCATCAATAGTATTTTACACAGTGAAACTGAAAGGAACCTATACCAAGGATGAACCAAATCCAATTTCCAACCAGCTGCTACCTGTGAGCAAAGCAGTATCTGGGAGCCTTAAGATTATCTTTTTGACGATTTCTCTTGCTACACCTTGAGTCACTGTCTGGGACCATCTCTGAAAGGTCATTTATGGAAGTTTTATCTTAAGTTGTTGCATCCAAAGAAGACACCAAAGTCTGAACTGTTATTGTTTTTTTTTTTTTTGCACTACAACATTACTTCCAGGAGTAAACTATTGAAAAGGCACTCTTGATAAAACACACCAAGTGCGAGTGACTACATAAGATAGAATCACAGACAACCTAATTGTTTAATAGCATCTGTCCTTAATGTGCATGGAAACTGGACAAAATCAACACAAACCTCTTATCTGAGATCCAATATACAATATAATGATATGCAATAGTCTGCATGGGCCAATGCAAGGTCAATTGAATCAAATATACAGTGCCTGCACTCTGATGCAGTTTTTGTACTTTAAATATGTCCTGGATAGTTGCTCCTTGGAGGGGTCTTGGGGGGGGGAGGGGGGGGGGAAGAAGCAGAGTGCTACCCCTCAAGTTATTTTAAAGTACTGAAAAACAAAAACACTTCATACTATTCCCAAAAGGTTTTCAACAAGTCAAAATAATTTAAGGGTTTGCACTCGTCTGATATTTGAACCATGCTGACAGCTGCAACTTCCAGAGGAAAAGCCAATTCAGCCTGATCTAGAGTCATCCTCCCAAGTATTATTATTAGCCCACTGTTGCATTATAATTTTCTGAAGGAGAGAGAGTTTGCTAAGTAAGCAACTATATCCACTAATGAAAGTCCCAGCATGCTGCAAGTAAGGCAGTGCATATACACACACAGAATGAATTTACACTTTTTGACACCTTAAAGGCTTGTCAGAAGCCATGGCAACTTCAAAAGTGTCTGCTTTCTAGCAGTACATTTAACTGTATAACTTTTTGTCATTTTTTTTCTTTTTGTAGTTTTGCTGACTGCTAACATCTTCTATTCCTGAGACATATCAAAGAAGATAGATAACAGAAGTCAGAAGAAAGTAAATTCATAATCACGTTTAAATGTAGCGTGTAACACCTTTTTTAAAATTATTTTTCTTATGAAGAATTTATATTTTCTCTTCCAGTACCCTACATTTTTTTAAGTTTATAGCCTAATTGCAGATGAATCAAGAAGGATCAAATCATTGTCTAAACACAAAAAAGGTTAAATGAAGAATCCCTGTTGCTTCTGAGCACACGAAGCTTGAGCATATGAATTAATCCATTTTCCTTCCCAATATACAAAATATATTAGTTATAAAACCCAAGTAGAAAAGATTATTCTTTCTATCTCAGTGTCTAGTATACGTTTAATTTATTTTGGGGTATTAACAAAAAAATAAAAAATCAATAGGTGATGACACAATGGGTGTCCAGCATGAATTACTGACTACTAAAGCTGTTCCCATATAGACAGGGAGAAGCTTCAAGCTGAGAACATATGAGAAAAAAATACTGTCACTAATGCTAAATTCTTTCTCATTTGTTTCCTACAATACTTTTTCACATTTTGTGTGACCTCTGAGATGATCTTTTGAAGGCTAAGTTTGTACCTGGCTCTCCTTGTGAATCACGCACTGTAGAAAATGGAGCTCTTTATGAAAAGAATTTTTATATTTTGCCATTTTTAATACATCAATCAGTCATAACAAACAGGACAGGTCATGCCAGCCTCCCCTACTAGCAATCCTGATGGGTAGGGCAGGGATTTTTAGAGTCAGGTCAAAACCCCTCTCTGGCTTGCACATATTAATTCTCCTCTCAGCAGGAGCAGCACAGACCTCAGGCTAACACTGCCTGTTGCCAGCACCCAAGCTTGAGCTTACGGTCATTAATTCAGTCCATGGTGTTCATCCAAAGTCAGCATGACAACCCGGTTATAGGGACAAGTTCCTCTTGGAGGTCAGGGTTGCCCACTGGGAAGCGGGGACTGAGGACTGTACATTAATCTCTCTCTTCACCAAATATTGATTAGAAAGGAAAACACATAGAATGCTACAGGCAAGATCTTGATCTACACAATGACAATTCAATTGAGTGAAAGGTCTTATGGTCAATCCCACCTAGTAATCTAGTCTATAGTGATCTTCTGATGCAATTGAAATTGTTCTGCATTATCATTTCACTATTTTTTTAAGTCTTCAGTTTAGAAAACTTTCTTAAGAAAGAACATACTTCATTCTTACCAATTTCAAAATATGAAGTGAGAAATTGCATCCAATCCTGCTTGAATTTGTTTAGTAACACAAGCCAGAGTTGATTTAGATCCAACAAAAGTGTAGGCAGCACAACTGTGTTGTTTGAGTTAGATTAACTTTGTGTTTTTGACACAGGAAATACCTTAGAATATTTAAAAAGAAAATAAAACTTTCTGTGGAAAGAAAAACTCCCCCCTCCCCTCCCCCTCCCCCCCCCCCCCCCCCCCCCAGGTGTCCACCAATAAAACAAAAAGGAACAGGAAATGTCAAGGGATTTAGAGTTTGCTATCTACAAATCTGAGTTCTAATCTTTTGAACGTACATTATTCTGATTCACTGTAGTATTCTTAGATATTTTCTATGCCTTTAGAATAGGCAGAGTTGAACGAAAGTTAAATTACAGTATGAAGATAACTTCTTGATGCAAATGGTGGATGTGCCAACTAGGAGAGGAGCTCAGGTGAATCTTGTCCTCACTAACAAGGAGGGGCTGCTTGAAGTGGTGAAGGTTGAGAGCAGCCTTGGTTGCAGCAACCATGAGATGGTGGAGTTCGGGATCTCACGTGGCAAGAACAGAGTACTGAGCAGAATCACAACCCTGGACTTCAGTAGGGCCAACTTTGACCTTTTCAAGCATTTGCTAGGTGAAATCCCATGAGAAAAGGTACTTTAAGGAAAAGGAGCCCAAGATAGCTGGTTAGTATTCAAGGACTGCTTCTTCCAAACTCAAGTAAAAGGGCATCCCAACAGGCAGGAAGTTAGGAAAGAAAGCCACGAGACCTGCGTGATTAAACAGGGAACTTCTGGGCAAACTCAAGTGGAAGAGGAGAGTATAAAGATCATGAAAGGAGGGGCTAGCCACTTGGGAGGAATATAAAACTGTTATCAGAGGATGTGAGAGGGTAACTAGGAAAGCCTCCTTAGAATTAAACCTTGAGAGAGGGGTAAAGGACAACAGAAAGGGCTTCTTCAAATACATTGCAGATAAAGTTGACACTAGAGGTAATATAGGCTCATTAATGAATGAGGTGGGTGCTCTGGTGACAGAATATACAGAGAAGGCAGAGTTACTGAATGCCTTCTTTGTCTCTATCTATAATGCCATAGATTCTCCTGAGGAGCCCTGTACCCCTGAGGCCCCAGACAAAGTTGGAATAAAGGAGGAGTTTGCCTTGGTTAATGAGGGCTGTGTTAAGGACCGAATAAGCAAGATGGACATTCATAAATCCATGGGTCCTGAAAGGATGCTTCCATGGGTATTGAGGGAGCTGGTGCAAGTCATTGCTAGGCCACTCTCCATAATCTTTGGCAGGTCATGGGCATCAGGATATTGGTAATTTTCTTCACAGTCCCTGGTGTGGTACTGTGTTTTGAATTTTGGATGAGAATAATGCTGATAACACCCTGATGGTTTAGTTATGGCAAAGCAGTGCATACCCAGAGCCAAGAAGGACTTTTCAGCTTCTCATGCTGCCTTGCCAGGGAGGAGGCTGGGGGGGTGCAGCAGGAGCTGGGAGGGGACAGAGTCCAGACAGGTGACCCAAACTGGTCAAAATGATATACATTGCTAGGCCACTCTCCATCGTCTTTGATAAGTCATGGGCATTGGGAGAGGTACCTGAGGACAAGATAGAACAACGGGCAATGGGTGCAAGCTGGAACATAGGAGGTTCTGCTTAAATATGAGACAAAACTTTTTTATGGTAAGAGTGACAGAGCACTGGAACAGGCTGCCCAGGGGGGTTGTGGAGTCTCCTTCTCTGGAGACATTCAAAACCCGTCTGGATGTGTTCCTGTGTGTCATGATCTAGGTGTTCCTGTTCCGGCAGGGGGATTGGACTAGAGGATCTCTCAAGGTCCCTTCCAATCCCTAACATTCTGTGATTCTGTGACATTCCAGACCATACGGCGTCGTGCTGAACAATAAATATAGGGGAAGTTGGCCAGGGAGGTGGGGCCACTGCTTGGGATCTGTCTGGGCGTTGGTCAGCAGGAGGTGAACCATTGCACTGGGCATCACTTGCTTTGTATTTCCCCTTTTTTGTTCTTCTTCCTCTTCTTCTCCCTTCCTTTTCTATTCTATCAAACTTTCTTTATCTCAATGCATGAGTTCTTACCTTCTTGTTTTCCTAGTTCTCTCCCCTGTTCCACTGTTGGGGGTGTAGAGGGCAGTGCAGTGAGTGAACAGCTCTGTGGGGTTTAGCTGACTGCCTGGTTCCACCACGACACCTGCCAAACCACTGCCTGCTTTTGGAGTTCCTGATTAGTGTACTACCAACATGTCTCTCAGTAGGGCACAATTCTTTGCCTTTAAACTTCTCTTGCAACTTTCCCCTCCTCTGGGCCAGCGCAACCGAGGGAGTCTATTGGAGGGCCCCCAAGGTCCTCAGGGCCTGGAGGGGGGAGGCCCTCAGGCTGAAGCTCCTTCCCATGGCAACACAGCCATGTTTGGCTACAGGTGTGGCCACCATCACAATGGCCATCACAGCAGCCTACTTATGTCACAGCAGCCACCATCACCCTGCCTTTCCTTCTGGGCCCTATAAAAACAGGAGCCTGGCAGGTGGCCCACCACTTGCCAGGCTTCGAGGCTTTCTAATACCAAGCATGCATGGAAGCATGAGGAAGCAGAGCAGGAAGACGGGTGGCTGCCCATCTTTGAGGGAGGTGTTGAGGAGACTGGCGAGGTTGTCAGCATCCAAGCAGACAAGAAGGGCGTGTCATGGGAAGACACAGCAGAATGACAGGAGGAAGAGCTGCTTTGTCACAAGAGCGATGGCCAGCATTCATATCACCAATGGCACGCAGAGCACGGCTGTGAAGCCAGGAGCGAAAAGCATGAGGCCGCGACGTGTCCTTTGGCCAAAGAATGGTGTGGGACCATGGCACACCAATCGTCATGTGAATGACCAAGGGCACAGACTGCCAGACAGCAGGGAGGAGCCCATGGAGGTGGATCCACCAGCAGAGAAGGAAGAACCCATGGAGGTCGATCCACCTTTGACAGGGCAGGCATGCAGCTACCCTGGCATGTCTTTGCTGTCCACCATGAATGCATGGCAAGTTCATCACAAGAATGCCTGGCCAGCTCCCTATGTGCAGTGTAGCCTCCATACCCACCATTTACTTGGGCAGAACCACCGCTCTGGACGTCTTGTGGGCTCGCCTGCAAGACATTGCAGAAATAAATAATTCATTTGTTGATTGTTGAGGGTTGTGTGAGTCCTTCTTTCCCAACCCCCATCCCTCTTGAAGAAATGGCGTCTCTTCTTCATGGAGCCCCAAGGTAGAGGGGAGGAGGGGACCTGGCTGCTGTACTGGTGTCACAGGAGGAGTCCCTCAGAGGACCATTGTGGGCCCAGGGAGGAAGGACGCTGGGAGGTGTCTCAGTATGTGGACAAGAAGGCTAAAGAGAGGGTGCTTGAAGATGGAGCCAGAGCCTCTGTGGCAGTGCCCAAAGCATAGCAGCAGACTGAGCAAAGAAGTGAGAGGGGCAGCAGTTCCTCCGCAGAAGGAGAAGGCTTCAGGTCTGCCAGGAAGGAGTGCTGGAATTCAGTGTTGGGGTCCCTTTGAGATGCTTCATGAGGAGCTCATCCCAAGACAGGGCAATAAACAAGAAAACAACCACCACTACCACCACCTGGTAAAAATGCTCTCCTCTCCTATTTGGCACTTGGGGGACTGTGTGCAGGCTCATCTCCCCTTCTGGTTGTGGGGGCCCTGCTCTGCCATTCGCCAGCCCTCATGAAGAAGTGGCATCTTGTCCTGGTTTTGGTTGGGATGTTGGTAATTTTCTTCACAGTGGCTGTGTTTTGAATTTTGGATGAGAATAATGCTGATAACACCCCAACGGTTTAGTTGTGGGAGAGCAGCGCATACCCAGAGCCAAGGACTTTTCAGCTTCTCATGCTGCCTTGCCCGCGAGGAGGCTATGTACTATGCACAATGAGTACTATGAGTACTATGATTTTTCTTCAGTTATCCAGAAATCATCTTTATTTTGGTGAAGAATATCTAGTTTTATTTCAGCAAATTTAATCTATTCCAGAATGTTCTACTTGCTATCCCAGATCCCAGCTATCCCAGCATTTTCTACTTGCTGTCCCAGCATGTTCTACTTGACATCTATTTTAAGGCATCATACAAACAATATAATTTAACTACTTCATTTGCTACAGCTTTTCTATCTTAGGACAGAGTGGTGGAGGAAATTTAGATATTCTGTCCTCCATGACTCTAGCTTCTACCAAACAAAATCCATCATCTAAGAGTTACAGTGAAAACGGTGGGAGAACAGAGAAGAAATTTCTCCCGATATCTTCAAACCTTTGAATAAATGTTTACAAATCAATTCTCTCCTGTGAGGTAATTGCTTACTAATATTTTGATTTTATATGCCAAAGCAAACTCAGGAAGGTGATATGAGTGCCATAAACTCAAAAAGATATTTGATAACGGACCTAGAATTGGTTTTCAAGAGCTTTTTTGTTTAGTCACTAAATAGTAGCTCTCATACACACTTAAGCACTAACTTCCTATTGCTTTTACTTATAGGACCTGACTTTATGAATCAGTATGTCTTTGGTGTGTAAAACTGTAGAAAGATGATGCCTAATTTGGTTAGGAACCTGTGAATGTAACTTCCATATTTACTTCCCCCCCCCACACACCTTTGGTTTCAAAAGTAATGTGTGTCCATCTGTCAGTGTCCTACATGCTCTGAAGAGTTCACAGAATGTTTTGTGATATTATGTAATGCTATAATCCTACGATACTGTAAAAGAAAGTAGAAGTATAATTTTAAGCCACAGCTCATTGAACCCATTTTAATTAAAACTTTTTGAAATAGATTTTATAAGCTTCTTGATTTCAGCTGCAGATTGGTTGCCCATTTATAGGATGAATGCACTAGGTACTTTTTGTTTTGCATACTTAGAGATTGCAGCCTTATTTTGTCCTGAAGGTATTTTATTTGATGAAATCCATTTTAAGCAGTCTAATTCATGAATTAGCTGCAAATATAGGGCATAAACCCAATCTAATTTAAGGTATCCATATAATTTATCCTGCATGATGTAATCTCCTAACGAAGCAGCAGAGCAGAAATAAATTCCACCAGTATAGAAGAGAAAGGCACAAATTCATAATGAAAATAAATAAATAAATACATACTAGTGCATGATGCTTAGCACAAAATGTTTAATCCAAAAAACATATGCAAAATGATGATTAAATTTTTTTCAAGGACACCTTAGAAGTGAGTAATATCCATACAGGGTATCATTACTGTAAATCATGAACATCATTTCTAAAACTTTCCTGTAATATAGAGGCAAGTAGGAATTTTGGAAACAACATCTATCTAAAGCCATCCAATCTGGATATACAGGTAATTCCTCACCCTTTCTGCCACATGGAGCTAATCAAATTTCATGTGCCATCTGATTGTTACAGCCTCTTCAGATGGACTTATTCCCTGTAGAGTTCAAATCCAATAAATGCAGATGTATAATTGTACATCAAATTTTTGTTTTATTTGTTTTGCAATTCATCTATGGCCTGCAGTAGCTTTCAAAGGACCCTAAGTCAAAATGGTCTGAAGCTAGGCATTATTGCTTAAAGGGCTCCATGCAATCTCAACCCTCTCTTTTTTAAAATTTTCTGAATTCAAAGTAGAGAACAATATGCTGCTCACTAGGACTTCCTTTTAACTGAGAAATATCAAAATGTAAGTGTTCCATGAAGTAAACCTTTACTGTTCAGTAATGTGTATCTGAATATTCAGCAGTGTTACACTATCCACTGATGCTCTTGCAGGTAAGTACAACTTTGTTCGTCCATTTATGAAGGTTAAACCTTCATGGGTTTGGTAGAGCTTGATACTGTGAATGGTGGTATCTCTCTCTCTCCCTCTCTCTCTCTCATCAATCTGTGTAGGACAAGGTCCAAACATATAAGGACTGCAAAGCTAGGTCAGATTCAGGTGTTTTGGTAGCCATTGTCATTACGTCTAGATGGTGGTCTGGCAGGAGCCAGTCTATAGATGGAGCTGATGAACAAAGCAAGAACATAATGATTCTCCATCAGCCTGTCCTTAAAGCTTTTGCTAATTACTAGTTAATGGACTGTATGTTCAATGCAGACTCCCAGGTTCAATACCCTTGGCTGAGTATGTTTCTTCATGAACCTCTAAGACTCTCGGAAACCCTTTATCTTTCATAACAAACAAACAGTCAGATAGATAAACAGATAAATTTTGTGGAAATCATTTTCCCAGCATGAACAACAACAACAACAAGAAAAATTGGGTGAAAAATATTTCTATTAGTTTGTTCTAAAAATACTCCTTGTTTCCATTGTTTTGTTTTGTTTGTTTGTTTGTTTGTTTCTACATCTCACCCTTTGAGAAACAGGAAAAGGTTATTACCTGATACTTTTTGCTCTTTTCCAAATGTAGTATCATAGAATCATAGAATCATAGAATATCCCAAGTTGGAAGGGACCCATAAGGATCATCAAGTCCAACTCCTGGCACCGCACAGGTCTGCCCAAAAGTTTAGACCATGTGACTAAGTGCACAGTCCAATCTCTTCTTAAATTCAGACAAGCTTGGTGCAGTCACTACTTCACTGGGGAGCCTGTTCCAGTGTGCAACCACCCTCTCGGTGAAGAACCTCTTCCTGATGTCCAGCCTAAACTTCCCCTGCCTCAGCTTCACACCGTTCCCGCAGGTCCTATCGCTGGTGATTACGGAGAATAGGTCACCTGCCTCTCCACTCTTCCTCGCGAGGAAGTTGTAGACTGAGAGAAGTGGGTCCAGTAATTTTAAAAGTGGGCCCATTATTAATTTTAATCTATCACTTTTGTTGGTATACGGACTATTCTGTATCTTTCTCTGTGTATTTTTCAGTCATCTTTCAGAATTTATAGAGTGAGTGGGGTTGCTACCCATAAAGATTTCAAGATCCTTTTCCTGAATGGAAATTTGGAACAATTACTGTGCTCCTATATATAATTGAAGTGTTTCTCCTGTGAGCATTACATTGAATTAATTGTATTTGCACTCCATCTGCCATTTTATTGCCTGGCCACTCAGGATCATGGTAGATTTTTGCACTTCTTTGAAGTTAACATTAAGTGACAAGCCTAAACACATTAATTTCAATGAACTCTGTCCCCTCATTTTGAATCTGTTCTCTGCATATGATATGTTAGATGTCACAGAACCTACAAAGATCATTAGGGAAACTTGCTTGGAACAACCCTTTACTCCGAAAATGGTTCATCTATTCCTACCACTTTTTTAGCATGTTGTTAATTTATGATGGGGTTAACTACACAAAGGTGAACTATACTGCAATTTGGTGGAAAAGTGTTGCACTTTTCGATACTAATTCCCATTTCTCTATTAACATGCTTACAATAAATGTAATGTGGAGGTTGTAAAGTAAGACACATATCTGCAGAAGGTAATCTATACATTAAATAGAAACTCCGAGAGATAGTATTTATTCTTGAAAATATGTAAATATTCCCTCACAGAAAAGTTAGTTCCCAGAACATAAGAGCAGATCATAGAATCATAGAATTATTCAGCTTGGAAAAGACCTCTAAGATCATCTAGTCCAACCTTTAACCTAGTACCAAATTCCACCACTAAATCATGCTACTACTTTCTACGTCTAGATCATATTATGTCTATGACCAGCTGACTGTTGGAAAAACGGTGAAATTATAACAAGTGTTTGATTCCAAGGACAAAGAGTTAAAGATGATTAGATCATGTTTGGCTTTGAGGAATTGTAGGAATAGAGGGGGAGAAAGTATGTGTTTAGGAATGAGATAAATCTTACAGTACTGCAAATCACAATTTTATATGTCATTGTGAGGGAGAGAGAATCCTGGAATGTTTTTTTTTTTTTAATTATTATTATTATTTTATTATTACTTTTGTACTTTAAAATAAACCACTATGTTATGGAATTATTAAATTATGACTTCCAAGGGATTTATTATTATTATTATTATTATTATTATTATTGTTGTTGTTGTTATTGTTGTTATTATTATTATTAATTTTAATAGGAGTTTCATATAACCTTTTAAACTACTTCTCTTTGGTAATCATGAAATACTTTGCCCTTCATAACATAAAGCACTGTGTCTCAGAATTTCTTATCTATTATTAGTGTGCAAATAAAGAAGATCATGAAGATGAAGGGCAAGTTTAACATTTTGGGAAATATTGAGTTTATGGTTATACAGTAACATATTAATAGTAAAAATTAATGGATACTTTGACAGCATTGGCATGAAATAAAAATTTAAGCTTTAAAAGCTTCACAAATTAAGAACCCATGTCTTAACTACAAAAAATAATGCTTTTCTCCTTTCCTTCCATCACACTAAGTAAAAGAAATTGCAATATTCCCATATAGTTTTTACAATAACTCATTTTTCTAGCAATTTGGTAGCAAAAGAAACAGGCAAAGACTGTACATTTTGCTGTTACTGAACAAGGAAAAAAACCTTCATTTTTAACTAGGACAAGACATCTGTTGGATCTGAAAGAGAGTATTTTAACTCACTTTGGTCATCTTACACAGAAGCAAGAAATAAAGAAGTAAAGAATTGGGTAAATTAAACCTTTTGCACTTTATTTTATGGTTTATGATTTGCTAGAGAGAAACAATAATAATGATGTTGTTGCCTCCTTGGTAGAATATTTAAGCATAATATTTATATATACCTGTACTTAATGATCTTGTCACTATGTATTTCTAAAAATAATAAACGAAAATAAATTCAACTAGAGCATCTAACAGTGGTCCACATTACACTACATTTATTTATAGTGAACTATGCATATTCCTGGGAAGTATATAATATGCATTTAAACCTCCTTGGTTAAAGGGAAGGAAATGATAAATGTCATGCAACCATTGGTTGTTACCCTGAGGCATTAATTTTGTAAATGTGCAGGACCATGTCTATGATCTCCAGCTTTATTTAAAAAAAAAATAAAAAAAAAGTACAGAGCTTCATTTTTGTCATTTCCCTTTTGATACAGTTAGCTGAAAACATATCAAAATACTGCACGTTGTGTCAAATGTGTTTGGTTTTTTGTTTGTTTGTTTGTTTTGTTTTGCTTTGGAAACAAGTATTACCAAAATAGAAATGTTAAAAGAATTTCATTGCAGTTCAGAAGTTAAAACATTTGTTATATGTTAATGTCTAACTATGCAGTAACAAAGTACTATAGCAAGTTGTCCCACAGCTATGGGATTACTACGGAAACACAGATGCAGATTTACAAGCACAATCCTGAAAAATCATCAGAAACCCCTCTCCCCTTTTTTTGGATTTAACAAGAGAGCAAGAAAAGGAATGTGATACCACATAGTTCTCAACTCACAGATACTCTTAGTGTTTCTCTGATTCTGTTGTAAAGGTTCATTTTGCAGTTTCACAGCTCAGCAAAATGAAGGACTGAGGAGAATTAAGTGTCACCTGTATGTTGATCTTTATTATACGGCGTAATCAGAACCAGTGCCCTTCTTTCCCTGACTTTTTTTTTAGCCCTTCTTTTCCCTGACTAAAAATTGAATCCAAAAGGATTCAATTTTTAGTTACCTAAAAGGGGCAAATAAAAACTTTTGTGATTTTCTGTTTACATTTATGTGTTTATGGGCTTTTTGTTTTGAAAGGGGATTAAGTGTTTTTGTTTGTTCGTGGCTTATACTTAATTTAAATATAACTTCTTAGCTCCCAGAATTCCATGTGCATCTCTCTGTACTGAAAGGAATGGCATATTTCAGGCAATTAATTCATATTGTATTAAGTCAAGCCAAAGCCATGAACATGCCATGGTGCAATTTAATGAAAATTTATCTTTCACTGGGAATAGTTCAATTACAACTGAAATGAGACTGGAAATAATCTTGTCTTCTATAAACCTTACACCTGGAAGACAATACATCTGTTTAATATCTTGCCACTTCTAACGTTCTGTGATGTACCTGAAACAGTCTGTTCTAGTGACAGTCACATGAGGGTTCTCTCTCTTTTTTTTTTTTTATCTATTACCCATTTATTCCAATTATTATTTTTCCAACCCCAAAACTAACCAGCATGGTTAGTTTACCTCAAGCTTCAATAAATTTAAGAGCAAGAGAAATGTGATTCTAGTTAACTCAAGACTAACAGCAAAATGTGATTTTCTATTAGCAAACCACTCTATCTACTGTTTCTAAACATTTTCATATTGTGCTGGTTATCACTATATTAGTAATAAAGCATGAGCTAATTTAAAAACATTTAAAAGAGGAAACACCTTAAAAACCTATTAATAGAAAGATATTTTCTTTGTTAGTTCAGGTAATATATATGCAGTTATTCTACTTTTCAGTACACAGTTAATTAGTTATGCATGAAAGTTATTACTGTGTTCATACCTTACTGATACAGTAAATAAATATATCATAATCTTTAGATGACTAATTATTTTCCCATTTTGCTAGGCAGTCAGCAACTACACATCAACATACAAATTAGTGAATATGAATGATTGCATCCATTGCACCTCAAGGGGGAATTTTCCAATATTTTAAAGTGCGTATTTGTTTCTTCCAATTTTCACTGTCATCTTTGTTTGGTCTGATTTCCATAAGATATTGTCAGAGAAATGACATCTCCAAATTGCTAGGGGTTTATGAAAGACCAGATTATTTTCAGAGACTTCAGTGCTCCTTGCATCAGACCCAAAACTATGGTCCAGTGTCAGCAACAATTAATTAGCTGTTGTATACTAGGAGTGCGTGTGAAGCAAAAGAGCTGTTTAGCAAATATTATCAATTTCATCATCTGTCTGTATGGAGTATTGCCCTATGATTACTAAAAAGCATCCTAGAATCAGAAGCATAAATTATGCCGGATATGAATACAAATGATTAGGTTATTTAGTTTTAAAAGAAATTTAAAGAAATATGAAATTTTAGAAGGAAGAAAAATTATAAAAATATTGTCACAAATTCATTTTTTATAAATGTATGATTATTTTTTTCTCACTCTCAGCCACACATAATTTCCTTTTAATATCATAAAAGATACGAACAGTTAAAACTGAGCTGCATTGCAAATATATTTAAGACAAAATCATAGAATCATAGAATGGCACTGGCTGGAAGGGACCTTAGAGATCATCTAGTTCCAACCCCCTTGCCATAGACAAGGATACTACACACTAGATCAGGTTGGCCAAGGTCCCATCCACCCTGGCCGTGAACGCCTCAAGAGATGGGGCATCCACAGCTTCTCTGGGCAACCTGTTCCAGTTCCTCACTACATTACAGTGAAGAATTTCTTAACGTCTAACCTAAATCTATCCTTTTTTAGTTTAAGACCATTCCCCCTTGTCCTATCATTATCTACCTGTGTAAAGAGTCCTTCCCCATCTTTTTTATAAGACCCCTTTAAGTATTGAAAGGCCTTAATGAGGTCTCTCAGGAGCCTTCTCTTCTTCAGGCTGAAAATCCCCAGGTCTCTCAGCCTTTCTTCACAGGAGAGGTGTTCCAGCCTTCTGCTCATCTTTGTAGACCTCCTCTGGACTCACTCTAACAGGTTATCTTTCTTGTGCTGGGGGCCTCAAACCTGGACACGGTACTCCAGGTGGGGCCTCATGAGGGCAGAGTAGAGGGGGACAATCACCTCCCTTGACCTTCTGGTCACACCTCTTTTGATGCAGCCCAGGATGCAGTTGGCCTTCTGGGCTGCAAGCACACTGCTGTCTCGTGTCAAGCATTCCATCTACCAGAACACCCAAGTCCTTCTCTGCAGGGCCGCTTTCAATGAGTTTTGCTCCCAGTCTCTACTCCTGTCTGGGGTTGCCCTGACCCAGGTGCAACACCTTGCACTTGGACTTGTTGATCCTCATTCAGTTCACATAGGCCCACATCTCCAGAATGTCCAGTTCTCTTTGAATGGCGTCTGTGGAATAAGGTGAGCAGGAAATTAAACTGATATTCACATTTTAAAGAAAATGTCCATCATTAAAGAAGCTTCAGGGTGGAGAGTAGCTACACTCCATAGGCTTCCAACCTTAGATGCCATCACACTGGGGGAACCTGGTGTGCTGTCTCTAAGGAATGGTACAGAGTGTAGAGTGGAGAAGAGACACCATGGATAGGCTCTGTGTCATGATGGGGACTTGATTGTTCTTGTGCACACTGAGACCGACAAGCTGCACATTTGCTACCCTGAGCAAATGGCCTGTCATGTTTTTGACAAAATGATGTACTCTAATGGACTTTTGTTCATTATAATATCATTATAATACCAAAACACACCTCCATCCCAAAAGCTACCCACCTCTAAGGTGCAACCACCCCTCACTGAGCATGTGCTCTGAATTTCTTGGAGCCTATACCTTTAAACAAAAGTGAGAAAACTTTTCACCAATAGTAACCAAGATATGCATGACTAGAGTCACTCAAGCTCCACCTAAAAGATAGAAAATAATATAAATTGGCTTAAGAGAGAGAGGGTGTTAGGGAAGATACCATCACCAGGGAAGATACCATCCTGACTTCTGCGATCAGTCGATGGGCTGGGTTTCTCTTCCCCTCCCACCCTCCCCCCCCATTGGGATGCCTTTGGGTAAGATTTGAACACTTGGTTATACCAGGTGTCTCCATAGAAACTTAGAAATCTCTAGATTGTGCCTTTTAATGCATTAATAGCCAGGCTGTGCACCTAAGTACTTTTGGCATGCTAGTGTGCTTTTGCAGACAGTGAATTTATCGCTGGCAATCCAAAGAGCCTGTGCACCTATTGCTTTAATAAATTGCACTACATTGCATTGTTCCTAGCTGTGATAGTTCCATAGGATTTATTCCATGATCTTGCCAGGCACAAAGATGAGGCTCACCAGTCTGTTGTTCCCTGGGTCTTCCTTTCTATCCTTTTTTAAAAATGGGAGTTATGTTTCCCTTTTCCAGTCACTGGGGACTGCGCCTGACTGCCACGATTTTTCAGATATGATGGGGAGTGTCTTAGCAACTATATCAGCCAACTGCCTCAGGACTCTGGGATGCCTGTCATCAGGTTACATAGACTTGTAGTTGCTAAGCTGAGTCAGGAGGTCTTGATCTTGCTCTTTGCTTACAGTGGGAGGGACTCTGCTCCCCCAGCCCCCTTTCCTGCTTGATTTATTACATATGGGAATAGAGAGCTCTTGTGCTCTAAGGAAAATATCCTTAAAGAGTTGCCAGCTCTGATCAGATCCTCTGTCCTAAGGACCATGTCCCATGGGATCTCATCCACTAATTCTTTGAACAGCTGGAAGTTGGTTCTTCTGAAATTCAGGGTCCTGACTTTACTCTTAGCCAGGCCCATATCCCTCGAGATCACAAACTCAAGCAGGGTATGGTCACTGGAACCTAGGTTTCCTCCAATCTTAGCTTCTTTAATGAGCTCTTCCACATTGGTGAGCATCAGGTCCAGTAACGCTTCTGCCTTGTTTTCTTTTGTTTAATACCTGGACAAGGAATTTGTCTTCAGTGGACTCCTGGTGTCTCCTGGATTGCTTACAGCTTGCCATGTGCTCCTCTTTGTTTCAAATACTCTATTTATAATTGTTCATATCAGGTAATTCCAGACGCTCAGCTTGATTCAGTTCATATTCATCCAGGGTGCCTCATCAACTTGTAGTACAGTATCTCATTACTATACAATTGGAGCTTGTGTTCAGGTCAATAACAAAAAATCACAGCAGTAAAGTGAATAATAAGAAGGCATGATGTTAAACTTGTTTTCAGATGGCTTTTTGGAAATTATTTATTTTAAGTTTTAGAGTATCTATTGTTGATATCTCACTCTTGCAAGAGTCAAAAAATACATTTTTCCAAGTCTACTGTGCTATTCCAGAAACTGTCTCTTAGATATGACACACACACATATTTATATATATCCCAGCTAATAATGATTGATAGTTTGATGGAAACTTGGAACTATTGCCAGTGTTAGCCCTTCTTACTGTGCAAAATGCCAAGCTCTGTTTTTATTTTATTTTTATTTTATTTTATTTTATTTATTTTATTTTATTTATTTTATTTTATTTTATTTTTTTCTGTCAGATGAAAAGGAAGCTTTAAACTCTCTAAACTCTCTAGGACATGAGGTTAAACACATTGTGACTTCATGAACTGATGTTATTATACCATATGTGTGTTGATTTTCAAAAGTAAAGCTATAAACAATAATGTTTTGATATATATGACTCAGTTCTCCAAAAGATCTCATGGGTTTAAAACATGTTTTTTAAATACAGTTGTTTATAAAACTTTCACCTTCCTACAAGAAAAAAGACCTCCAGTCCCTTTGGGAAAGAGAGCAGCCTCTGCAGAACACTGATGGGCCAGAGTTACCCGAGATTAAAGCTTTTATTCCATTCATAATATCCTAATTTTCTTTTATAAGCAACACAATAAGCATCTCCAAAACTGGTGAACACATGCCAGCTCTCACGGAACATAAAACAGCAGTAAGCAATTCTAGTTTACATGCTTAAGTCTCTGTTTTCCTTTTAATCATGTCTGATTTGGCATTGCAGGATCATACTTGATTGCTCCTGATTTACAGATACAGAAAATGAAAAGAGTACCAGAACTACTCTGTACATTGTTCATTTATTCTTCTCGTGTGTGGGCTTATACTTGCCATGTAAGAATACGAATGCCTAATTATGGTCTCAAGATTTCCCAAGCTACGGAGACAATCCAAACAAACTAATCTTTCTGCTTCTGATCTAAGCCATGTGACACAAATCCTTTTTAGAGTTTAACCCTAAAAGCTGTGAGATTTCTTTCCAAAACTGACCAGAGCAAGTTTCATCTTATCTAACTGGATAGAATATCTTAGCGATTACAGTTCAGATGTGGCTATTTTGGAGCAAAAACCCTATGAACTTTGAGGTTTCTGCAATTCATTTTCTGCTTGTTCTTTTACCAAATTTGAGTTACAACTCCCTGTTTTGTTTATTTAACCCAGTTCTTTGAAGACACTGTTGCTACTAATGAGCAACTAATCAGGTAGAAGTTATTTTTGGCTGGTAGCTGTTTTCTGACTTTCTTTAACATATCTGTGTAAACCAACTGCTTTTGTCAAGATAATTTGTCACGAATAGCTGGCTTCTTCATAAATAGCATGTGAATTAGATCTAATTTTGTTCACATTTTAACTAATCTTCTTCCCCAGTCTTTGCCACATTTTGAAGGAAATAAAATATATTTCTTGGTACCAGCAGATAAGACTACAAATACAATAACAGAGACTTCAGTGGAGCAAGGAAGGAGCTATCTGAAGTATGCTACAGAAAAAAAAAAAATATATATATAATAATATATAATTTATCATTATCCACAGTTTGAAACTAGCTTAAATTTTTACAGCATTTTTTAATTTTTAATTTAATTTTTTTACTGGAACTAGTGAAGCAAATTTTAAAACCCAATTATATTATGTACAAAATACTTGAAATCCTTGGAGACAAACTTTAAAACTTGATATTCGAAAGGTTGCAGTTGAATTACTTTGTATTGTAATAGAACACTGATTGTGGATATTTTATGTAAACATACAAACAAAAAAGTGTTGTTGGTAAAATATTTTAAGGTTATTTAATCCTAAAAATAGTGAAATATGTAGAGTGTCTTAATGCCTTCAGGTACTCATATGACATAGAGCTGGTTCGATTAGTTCCAGGGCTGGTCAATTTGCTTGAAATTCAATAACCAGATCAGATAGTCAGAATCTTTCTTTCAACCCGCACTTAACATAATGCAGTTATAATTTTTAGAAAATCCCAAGAACTGGGCATTGACACTGCCATATTCAAGTGCCTTGTTGAAGGGGCTCTCCAGGAAAATCCTAATTTTAGCCCTCATTTAATACATTGGGTTCAATGGTATTCTCCCATCATGTGTTTCTTGCATACTTTTTTTTGGAATCTTGCTAGACTTGAGAAAACTTCCAATAGATTGTGTCACTTACTACCGACACTTTTTCTTTACATATACATTTTCTTTTCTTTTTTCATTTATTTTCTCTTCTATACATTTTCAAAATGTATAGACATATATATATATATATTTTAATTCACAAGAAAAATGAATTTTGTTTTGTGAATGACCCTATCATTCAATAATTAAAGAGAATAGATAGACTTTGTCACAGCCTTCAAAAAAGATAGATATTGTTGGTTTGTCTTCTTGCATTTCTTTCTTTTTTATCTTTTTTTTTTTTTGAAATTGTTTCTAGGAATCTTTCAAACTTCATTCCTTTAATATCTTTCATAATATTTTTATCCTGTGACTCCCACTTTCCTATTACATTTAGACTTTATACAATTCTTTCTTATCCATTGCTATTTTCAATGGATTGTTATTTACTGCAACTATATACATAGATATAAATATTTATATATCATTGTTTCCTTAGGATACAATATTTCTCTTTCATTAATAGTACATATTCCAGTACATGAATCCAGAAACATACTTTACCCCTGGCTATTTGCCATGACATTTCAGTTACTTTATTACTGTATTTCTATTTAAAACTGGCCACATTTCACAGTGAATATTTCTGGCACAAATAAAATTTTTGCTTTTCTTTTTTTTTGGACCATGTGGCTCTTAATTCTGAAACCGATGTTATTTCACAAACAGGGAGGATGCAGACTTTGCACCTGTCTGAATTTGTTTGTCTTGACTTCCAAATGAAGAATTCAAAAGGGCACAAATAGAATTTCCAGAACCAAAAACAGTACCCAAAACTTGAAAATACAAAGCATCCTCCAGTCAACATCGTACAATTAAAAACATCATTTTATCTTTGTCTTTTTCTAGCCATTCATTCTGAATATATGTCTTTTTCTCAACAGCATTCTTCCTTTCCTCTGGAAAGAAGTCTTACTGTTTTGGGGGATCATTGTGGGGTATCTGTTAGGACAAAAGGAACTGCAATGTAATATCAGAAATAAAGGATCATGAAGGAAGACTTCATTTACCTATTGTTGGAAAGAGGCTAAAAATGCTAGGTTAAAACTGGCAGTTTCCCTCACACTGAGCAGAATCTAACTTTTCTTGATAGTTTACTCTTTCTGTAAATTGCACCAGCAGTATTAAGACAACATAAGAATCAAATCCTGAAATCTCACTATCAAGGCAAAATATCAAGTATCATTTTTTGAACGCGTTCTGGTTCTTTTTAATTATGAGAAAGTTTATAACACTTGTTATGGTGTATTTAATTCATCCTAAGTGACTAATGTGAATCATTATCATCATAAGAAAATATAAATCAAAGAGCAGCTTTTTCTGTATTGTATTTTATGATCCCCATAACACCATTACACCTTCTAATTTACTGAGGTAAAAATACAAGTGTCTTATGTAGGGTATGGTTGTGAGTAATTAAGCTAATATCAATGCAGTAAAGATCCTGATCTACAACATGATGTTAAATACTACCTTATTTTATTTAGAAGATATTTATATATTATTTTTAACTAATTCTAAGCATGTTTATATTTGTCTGAATATATCTAAGGTATTTCTTGTTGGTATATGGGGTTCTTATTTATTTATTATCTTTTAACTATGTATGCTTGCTTGTTAGTTCACTTATAAACTATCTAAAGTCATCATTTCATAGGAATCATAGTATCATAGAATCATGGAATGGCTTGAGTTGGAAGAGACCTTAAAGATCATCTAGTTCCAACCCCCTGCAATGGGCAGGGATACCACCCAATAGATCAGGTTGCCCAGGGCCTCATCCAACCTGACCTTGAACACCTCCAAGGATGGGGCATCCACAGCTTCTCTTGGTAGCCTGTTCCAGAGCCTCACCACCCTCTGAGTGAAGAATTTCCTCCTAACCTCTAATCTGATCTCTCCTCTTTAAGTTTAAAGCCATTCCCCCTTTCCTGTCATTATCTGAATGAGCAAAAAGTTGCTCTCCATCTTTTTTTTAAGCCCACTTTAAGTATTAAAAAGCTTCAATAAGGTCACCCTGGAGTCTTCTCCAGGCTGAACATCCCCAGGTCTCTCAGCCTAGGAGAGGTGATCCCACCCTCTGATCATCTTTGTGGCCCTCCTCTGGACTAGTTCTAACAGCCCCACATCCTTCTTGTGCTGGGGGCCCCAGACCTGGATTCAGGACTCCAAGCGGGGCCTCACAAGGGCAGAGTGGAGGGGGGACAATCAGCTCCCTCGACCTGCTGGCAACTCCTCTTTTGATGCCGCCCAGGATGCAGTTTGCCTTCTGGGCTGCATTTTAGTCTGGCCTTCTTAATTTGGGCACATACAGCTAAGCATTTCCTTCACTGTAACCTAATTCCACAGTTTCAGTTCACATCAATTTTAGACAAATGTCAACTGAATAAAAGATCTGCTTAAGAATGTAGAATCACAGTCATTCAGGTTGGAAAAGACACTTAAGATAAAGTCCAATCATCAATCTAACACTTCCAAGTCCATCACAAAACATGTCACTAAGTGCCGTATCCACACATTAAATTTCTCCAGGAATGCCAACTCAATCATTTCCCTGGGCAGCCTGTTTATGGTGATTTTGCCCAGCTGGGCAGCTGAATGCCACCACAACCATTGTCTCACTCCCCCTTCTCAGAAGAAGAGGGGAGAAAATACTATGGAAAGTACTCAAGGATTGGGGTAAGGGCAGGGAGATCACTCATCAGTTATCGTCATGTGCAAAACAGACTCAGTGTAAGGAGATTAATGTAATTTATTACATATTACTAACAAGCTAGAACAGTGAGAAATAAAAACAGATAAATAAATAACCACCCCTCCCCTCATCCAGCCTCTTCTACCTCCTATCCCTATGTGGCACAGGGGAACGGGGAATGAGGGTAGATGATAGACATGACACTTTGTCTCCACTGCTCCTTCACTATCACTCTCTGCCCCGCTCCACGTGGGGTACCTCCCATAGGATGCTGTCCTTTCCAAACTGATCCTGCCAGGGCTTCCCACAGGAAGCAACTCTTCAAGAACTGTTTCAACTTGTGTCCATACTACAGGGTCCATCCACTAGGAGCAAACTGCTCCAGCATGGGATGGGTCCCTCAATGGCGGCAGCTCCTTCTAGGTCACCTGCTCCTGCTTGGATTCCTCTCCATGGGCTTCAGCTCTGGCCCAGGGTCTGCTCCTGCAGGGGTTCTCCACATGCCACAGCCTCCTCGAGGCCACATCCACCTGCTCCACCAGCGGCTCCTCCACGGGCTGCAGCTTGGAATCTGGTTCACTGTGATACACCTTAGTCTGCAGGGGGGCAGCCTGCTCCACCATGGTCCTTTCCACAGGCCTCAGGGGAACTTCTGCTTTGGCACCTAGAGCAACTCCTGCCCTTATTCTTCACTGATTGGTTCATGAACAAATCAAAATAAGAATAAATCTGAATTTTTATTTTTTTTTCATGAAACAGGTTTACTCTTCTTTCTCTTCTTTATATCAAATGAGGATTATTTTCATGTCAATTTATGATTTCCAGGAGAGGTGTTATAGAGAATAGGAGACATTGAGAATTGTGAGGCTCTTACAATTTGTATTGAAATAGAAGTGAACACTTTCTGTCTTGTATACCTGTTCTAGAATCCACAGACAAAGGATTTTATTTATTTATTTATTTATTTATTTATTTATTTATTTTGAAGACAAAGCAGCAGAAATCTAGTAGAAGAGCTTTAGTTTCATATTTAGAAAACCATGTAGGATTATACTGAAGATAGTTTTGGAATAAGACAATTCACTTTATTTTGAAGGTCAAGGTTTTTTGTTTTTGTTTTTATTTTTAATACTGTAATGCCTTACACTTACTTCAATGCACTGGCTTCTAATATATGTGATAAGTCTAACCAAAACCAACATTTTCTTCAGGGAAGTTATATTTCTTGGAGAAAAGGGTGGTTTTTTCCCCTCTTTATACTGCTTGTTTTGGAAGTGCCCAACAAAGTCCCCAGTGACTGGAAAAAGGGAAACACCACTACCATTTTAAAAAAGTCTAAAAAGGAAGATCTAGTTAAATACAGACCAGTGAGCCTCACTTCTGTGCCTGGCAACATCATGGAAAAGATCCTCCTTGAAGCAGTGTTAAGTCACATGCAGGACAAGGAGGTAATCCAAGACAGACAGCATAGCTTCACTAAGGGCAAATCTTGCCTGACCCACCTGGTGGCCTTCTATGATGGAGTGACTGCATCAGTTAACAAGGGAAAACCTGCTGATGTAATCTACTTGGACTTCTGTAAAGCCTTTGACACAGTTCCACATGACATCCTAGTCTCTAAATTGGAGAGATTTGGATTTGAAGGGTGGACCATTCAGTGGATAAGGAATTGGTTTGAAGGCCACACCCAGAGAGTGATGGTCAATGGTTCTATGTCCAGGTGGAAGCTGCTGGCGAGTGGCGTCCCTCAGGAGTCTGTCCTGGGACCAGTATCTTTATCAATGACAATGGCAATGAGTAGCACCCTCAGCAAGTTAGTAGACAACACCAAGCTGAGTGAGGCAGTTGATACAACTGAAGGAAAGGATTCCATTGAAAGGAACCTGGCCAAGCTTGAGAAGAGGGTCCACATTGTGAGGCCTCACTTGGAGTTCTGCATCCAGGTCTGGGGCTCCAGCACAAGAAGGATGTTGATCTGTTAGAACTAGTCCAGAGGAGGACCACAAAGTTGATCGAAGGGCAGGAGCACATCTCCCATGAAGAAAGGCTGAGAGAACTGGGGATGTTCAGCCTGGAGAAGAGAAGGCTCCGGGAAGACCTTATAGGGGCCTTTCAGTACCTTAAGGGGGCTTAGAAAAAAGACGGAGAACATTTTGCTCAGGCAGGTAATGATGGCACAAGGCTGAATGGTTTTAAACTGAAAGAGATGAGATCAGATTAGAAGTTAGGAGGAAATTCTTCACTCAGAGGATTGTGAGGCACTGGAACAGGTTGCCCAGAGATGCCCCATCCCTAGAGGTGTTCAAAGTCAAGTTGAATGAGGCCCTGGGCAACCTGATCTATTGGGTGGTATCCATGCCCATTGCAGGGGGTTGGAACTAGATGATCTGTAAGGTCTCTTCCAACACAAGCCATTCTGTGATTCTATAAAAAGAGTACACAACAGAACATTGAATATTTTCAAATAAAATAGCTTTCTTATGTTCTTTTTGCTTCTTATTTCTTATCCAAAAGATAAATGACCTTGCTGTCAGAGCAATGTAAAAAGAAAAATGAAATCAGTGGCATGAAGTACAGCTCTGTGTGTCTTGTTTCCTAATACACTCAGACCTAAAATTGGTAAACTTCTGAAAAATAACAAACATACTTTTTGTCTTCACAAAGATTATTAAACACAACATCACTTGAGAAGAACAGTAGCAAGTAAGGAATAATTTATAAAACAAAAAAACCTGCTCGTCATCATACACTCAGCAATCACTTAAGTATCCATTCTGTTGAGAAGTATGGAGTAAATTCTGTGCTTGTTATAACCAGACTAAGAAAACAAATTAATCTGCAGCTTAATTTAGTTATTAAGTATGGAGTGTGTTTTGTTTAGGAGTCTGAGTTTTTTCTTAGAGGCCTTGTCATAAGCAGAACAGCACGGAGGTAGACATTTTCCCTTAGACAAATATACCCTAAAGATCTTATCAGTGTTGTGTTTTCTCTATTGTATTTAAATATAACATTCTCATGGATATTTAAATAAAAATGATATTGCTTGTATAGAAAAATTAGGCAGTAAGTTAAGCTCTCTGTTAAACCTGGGTCTCACTTAAAAACCAATAACAATGTTTTTTGTATGTAGAGATTGTAAGGCCCATTTCCATCATAATTTGCAATTTTTTTAATTTTGTTTTAAGATTTTAATTTCATAGGACTTGCATTGATCTCTTCTTTATTTCTACAACGTATAGCTACTTATGGGTGATGCAAAATATATTGCCAAAAATTTCAGTTTCCAAAGTTAAGCACAGGTTTATTTGGACATATTTAAAATAGTGAACAAGTGAAGTAAAAAAAAATATATATATATTTGGAAACTAAGCAATCAGTTTCTTACAAACTTAAGGTAAATGCATAAAGGCTCAATTCTTCAGTTCAGACTAACTTCTAAGTTAGTCAATAGAGCTTTATTAAGAGGCCCACATGGGCCTTGCTTTCACAAAAAAAAAAAAAAAAGTCTTTTTTTTTGCAAGACTGTCTTGCAAACAGGGAGTCCATATATTGAAGCTGTCTTGCAAACAGGGAGTCCATATATTGAAGTATTAATTAAACAAATATAAGTGCTAAGAAACTGAACTAAGCATGAGCAGGAGAGTGTTTGTAAAGTCTTGGGAAAGTTTTATATCTCTAGAATCTAATAAAATGATTTCCATAGAATTTAAGTCAAACTGTAGCGAGTCATTTCTTTGTGCTAGAAACTACATGTCTGTCTTCCCAGTACTAGCATATTTACTAAGGCTATTGTGCACTACATTTAAAGCAAAACTGCCAATGACTTTCCAGATCTTTTCAAATCACCTGAAAACTCTCCTCACTTTATTTCTTCCCTCTGGAAAAGCATCAGAGAACAAATGCATCTTGCATCATGCCTGAGAAATCAGCAGTTTCACGTGCGGATGAATCAAGGCAAGGAGCAAATCTTGCAGTTAAGGACTCATCACTGATTATGCCCTGACTCCAGCCCCCTGTGATTAAGCCACAAGGCTGTTACCTTAAACATGCTAGATGATCTCAACTGTCATGGTGTCTTTTTTTAACACTTCAATGCACACCTTCCCAGCACAGCTTGACGGCGACAGGTGTTATTGCTGAAACCATTTGTATTCAGAAGACTGTAAATGTTGCACCAAGGCATTTGCAGCCTAATCCTCCAGGAACTGAAGGGACAAACCATAAGGTGTTGCTTTAACATAAGAACAATGAGACTTTTGTGGATCAAATAATTTCTGATCCGCTGTAAATTTTGCTACTTTCTATAAATCTGTGCTCATATTTTATGTTTATAGCATTTGTATAGCTGTTAGCACTATAGCATCAGAAGGGATCTGTTGCATAGAAAAGCTGAATTGCATCACAGTGAAAATGAGTAGAATAAAACTGAAGTTGAATAGGCTGCACCTTGCAAACCTGCAGTTTTGTTGGACTGGTGGTTGGAAGTCTCCCAGTCTGTACTACACAATGCTCACTGACATGTGAACACAGAGTCACTTCAATCCTGTAAGAAAGGGTCTGAAATTTTATGTAAATATCCAGGCCTTCAAATGGTAATACTTCTTTTAAGAAATTTGAACATTTATTGTTAAAAGTGGGACAAAGTCCATGTGAAGTTTACATTTATTTCCATATATTAATGTCTACTAAAGTTTCAGCAACACCTCAGATTGTTAGTCCTTAAACAAGTTAAAAAACAGAAGAGAAAGAGGAAAGGGCAGGGGCAGGAGCAGGGCAGGGCAGGCTGTTCAGGCTCAGGAGTCAAACATCTGAGTTTAATTTTTCATATGAGTAAAAGCTGAGTTGAAAGCTCAGAAGTGGATCCAAGATTTTTTCTATATTTACTTTTTTTTATGGAGAGTAGGTCAATATCCCTGTCCTGTCTATGATTTAAATTATATTTGCAGAAAGATAAATTAAAGGAATTATTGTGATTTAGTACTTAGAAAAAGAATGTTTTAATTTGTTAAAGGAATATAACTTTTAAGAGTTGCTGTTTTAGTCAACAGAATCGTTTTATTTTAATTGTGTCAGTGGATGACCTCTCATCTAATCAGCTTTAAGCCGCAAACATTTTTTTGAAAATGTCAAGTATAACCAGAAATTCTGTAGTAGTGAGATGCTTCTATTCCTTATCAATGTTAAAAGGATGCAGAACTTTATAGTTAGATTTACATCTGTAAATATGTCAAACACTAATTGCTTCTGTGTAAGTAATATTATTATGTACTCTTTCCATGTGAATTTCTTCAGAAAAAAACTCTTTATGAGATTGTATATTACCAATACAATGCCATAGAAACACAGTAAGAAAAACATGGAAAACCCCCTACATTTTGTTAAGATTTCTAAGCATGCACATAGACCATACCAGGCTGTAATTTTTCATCAGTTACTTATTTCCTTAATACCCATTGGTCAGTCTCTATCTTGAGTTGTTTCCCCTTCTCTCTGTGTTGTTTACCCTTTTGATTCATGTCACAGAATGAAGACTTGGTTATCAGTATCGTCTTCAAATATCTTTACCTTTATTACTGATTTCTGAAATAGCTACTTTGTACCTTGCATTTTTGTCTATCAACACATTCCTTCCCACAAAAGTTCTTCTCAGCTGAAATATGCTATGCATTGACTACCAAGCCATACAGGGACAGGTGTTTAAGTACGGGGACATATACACATTCATCTCTGCATTTCTATGTTGATGCAAAAACATATAAGTGCAAAAAGTAAACACTAAAAATGAAGATAGACAATAAACATTAAAGTTTAACACTTTTGAGAATCTTTCCCATGACAGAAGTAGGTATTCTTTTTGTGAATATATACTATCCATTTCAAAAATCTGAAGTGTTTGGATTACCAAACCTGAAATTGGAAAGATTATTTGTAATCCTCAAATATTTCATCCCAAGAACTGATGACTTGCACTTTACCTAGTAATGTAAAACTCAAGTAGGGCTAGATGATGACTGACACAGTTATTTGCTCAAACTTGTATTATTCTGTGTCATTCTGATATTTGAAATTATTTGACTTGCTAGTAGCTTTTAAACCAGAGGCTGAAAAAAAAAAATAATTTTCTAACAGAAGTTTTGAAATTACCTTTTACCTTCTGAATCAGTAAGGTTTAAAGTAACCATCTAAAATAGGTGGACTGATTCAAGAACTTGTTCAATCAGCAGCTCCTTTGATGAATATTCAACTTCTGCTTACCTTCAAATTGGATTTTAAAGCCATCTGTTGCCCACTGCTTAGAATCACTGAAGCACTCAGCATAATCTTCTGTTATGTTTGCACTTTTGGGGGACTAAATTCAGTCTTTTGCTCATAATCATGAGATGCTTTGCCCACTGCTGAACTAATAGTCTTCCACTGTGTTCTGAGAGAATGCAGTTTCTCTGCACAAGAGGATGGAGTGCTACAAAAAGGACTTTCTGAAAGTACAAACATATCAGTATATCAGTCAAGTGCAAGAATTGGATATAATTGGATATAACCGTTGACCATATGAATCTGACAACCAGCCAATCCACAGTGGGAGGAGGGGCATAACAGCCCATGGGTATAATGGGCTGTCCTCAGGGTTGGTAGCATTAGCATGCTGCTTTGCACACATCTTGTATCTCTGCCTCTTTCACCCAGTGTGTGAAGATCTACAATCATATCATATGACATTTGTATTTGGATTATTCAGCTAAGGAGAGTATGAGAAAAAATTGTCTTCAGAAGAGCAAGAGAGAGAGGAAAAGAGAGAATTAGAGTGATCCAGTGGAGTACATTCAACAGTAAATGTCATGCCAGAGGAGCACAAAAGGCATAGACATTAATACAATACTGTTTACAACAATTTTTATAGTCCTGAATAAACGTGGATAGAGTATATCATAGAACTAGGTGATGCTAGTAATTTTTTCCTAGCCAAATACAGTTAACCCTATTTTTGTATTGCTCTTCCATGCTTATTAAAACAGTGAGTCCATGAAAAAGTGATATTGTTTTAATGGATATGCTTCTTTAGGGTAGACTTTAATAATTTGCTGGAGATTCACCAGCATCAACTGAAGTCCACTCAAATCCATTATTTAAAATTAATGGAACATCTGTCCCAGATCTGCTTCCTTGTTCATAGTTGTGTCCCCTGTATAGCTATTAAAAGAGAGGAAGAAAAAACTTGAGCTGTATTTTTATGTAGCTAAGGTAACCAGTTGTCTTGTGTCAGAATATTCATTGGTATTAATTACCCAGACTAACATTTAGATTTCAAGTTGATTTGGAGGTGTCAAGTTTAACAGGATTTCAAGTAGTATATTAAGCTGAATTTCAGTTAAGAACAAATGTTTTTTGATATTAAACATGGAAACTCTCCATGATAACTTTATTCAGCAAAATTAATCAATAATCATATTCAAGACCCATCTGCCCCCCAAAACGTTACTAATTTTGACTAGCTAGATTATTAAAAGATTATGTGGGACCTGTTTCTTTCCTTGCAAAAGAACAGTACTTTTCTTCAAGTATATTGCATGACTCAATCCTGTACTGGATTTGGAACGTGAATTAGCTCTGCCACTTCCATATAAAGAGTGAGAGCGGCTGAGGAAATATATGAATTGAGGTGGTATAAAATCTAGACAGTTATGCTAATACTATTTAAGCTTTGCTTCATAGGTAAGTGACCACCAAGTTTTAAATCTCAGCACTTTTCTCTGCTGGGTCTTACAACCATTTTTATGTATCTTACTATTATAACCATTTGTATGTATTTTACTATTATTTCAGATGTATGCTGCTGTCTAGTCTTTCCTAAAAAAATGAAAGATGAAAAAAAAAAAAAATCTCACCCTGATGTCTACAAGACCTTTTGATCATGAAACGTTTTATTTATTGTTTTACTGGGAGTTGGCATAGAATCCATTCATCAAACAGAAGCAACCACGAACACATAGCCATGAAATTAGTCTCCAGGTCACACTCAGGTCCCATATCCCAGCAAAAGTTAGATTTCTTCTGAGTATATACAGGGGTTTAATCTCATCAGTCCTAACTCTATCCATTAATTCAAGTTCATTTAAGACTATTTTAGAGATGGAGAGAAGTTAAATGTCCAAGGTCCTGACTAATTTCTGTGTCACAAAACCTACATTTATCTCAGCTAGGGATGAGGATTGTCTGATTGATTTATTTTGAAACTGTATGTTTTCCCACCATTTCAACTGAAGTATATATATTTTTATTTTGTCTAATATTAAAAAAAAAACACCTAAAACAAACAAACAAAACCAGAATATTTAATAGAATGTTCTTATTCAATTCAGTAGTTTGAAAGAAATAAGATAGGGGGTTGTAAATTAAACACCACACTTTTGCAGTAAGTGGAGAATTCATGTTTTTAAGCCAATATTGATTCTGGTGGTATTAAAACTGCAAAAAACGTTCCTTATTTTAAGCATAAGAAATTTCAAAAATCAGTAACAGTCCTAAAATGGACATACTTATAATGAATGTTAATGGTGTGCATAGTACAAATCAAAATAGAAAATCAAAAGCTTACTTTCAGATTGATTAGTATGAAAAATGGTTCCAGTTAGCTTTGATCCATCATCACAACTTCCTACTTGGAAACACTTCACATGTTCAAAACTGGTCAATGATTCACTCCATAGTCATTAAGCAAACTCAACTGCATAAGAAGAAAGCTAATTTTCATTTGTACCAAGCTGTAACAGAGATAAAAGAGCAAATTTTTAGGACTAATAACACGTCAAAATAAGTTGTATGTCTTTATACTCAGTGACTTGTTCTAATTCTAGACTACTGACTGCTTCCATGGTACGTTTCTGGATGCTGTCCATCTTCATAGTATGTTACTCTTGCAATATATACACTTCACTGAAGCGTTTAAAAGGATTCTCTTTGATGTAAGACAAAGATAACATGTTATTACCATTATCTAGCTACTCTTTAGTGAACTACACCCATGATGAAAAAAAAACATTACTAAAAGTAAACGTATTTTCTCCCTTTCTAGATCACTGTAATTTCTTACTATGGTCATAATTAGTAGTAGTGGATGTGTATACCCAACAGAGACAGGCAGTAAACAGCAAATATTACTCACACTAGGGCTGAATGTGTGATATAAGTTACTGTTAGAAAGCATGTCTAACTTTTTAACATAAATCAAAATGAGTATTTTTAACAAATGTCATACTAAGTTCTACCTTAATAAAGAACATGTTTTCTTAGTCATTGCTCTTTTCTGTATTATAAGGCTTGAGATGTGAAGGCAAAATATGCATCCCTCAAATTTAAAAAATATGACCATTCTTGATGATGATTATCGTTTCAGATGTAGAAATAGCAGTCTGGGTAATAAAGAATTGTTTCCTCAAACTATTTTGTAAACCTGATGAAGGTCCACTCACATATGTCCTGTAAGTGTATTGCCCCAGCAGAGCATTTAGATTACAGTATAGTAATTACTGTTCTTTCAGGTTAATTTATTTTAGTAAGGAAAAAAAAAAAAAAAGAGGTTAACAATGTGAACATTTTAAACTGTCATCATTTCACTTTAGGATGAGCATTTTGTTGAGATTTATGGGCCAATCTATTTCTCAAAGTAATTTTTTTTTGCAGATCGTTTGCACATCAGTGAATTTATGTGTAATGCAATTGTCATATGGACACCTTTTTTTAGGGACAAACAAGTAAAGTGAAGTTCTTTCTCTTTTGCTTTTCAGCAGAAAAAGCTGGACTGCTTTAACCAATGCTGGCAGAAAAATATAAGGTGGGCATTAATGAAATTATAGTTGCAGACAGAAGGAACCATATATTGGTTCTGATAGCACAAAAATAATATTCAATGCTTCCAATTTGTGAAAACAAAAACCATGGTAATCCAATACTGTGTTCTTGCTTTTTTACTGTCACAGTGTAGCAGTGACAGAGCTAATCTTAGAAGATGCGAATCTTTGAAATTTCTTCATGGAAGTTATAATAATAATACTTTTCTGTATGCACTCACCAGGAGACAGAAATATTACTAGTTATTCCAACTGCTTTGCAAAGTGCATGTATAAAAATCATTTTAACATAAACATTGATAGAAAATTCAATGAAAAAACTGGTCATTCTTTTTGGAAACAATTTCGTTATCTTTACTTCTACACAGATCTGGAAAATAGAAGATGCCCATCACTATGCCCAATTTCTTCTACAGAGTTATAAAAGCCAAATGGTAAGAAAGTGACATGTTAAAGTACAAATTCTCTACTTTTAACACTCAGACCTTCCATAAACCTGTAAAAAACATTAATATTACATAATTCATGTGCTGTCCTTATGCCCATTTGCATGTACCTGTCAAAGGAAATTTCTCTGCAGTGATATGGCATCTACTCTTATCAGTACTGAAAACCTTTTATTTTGGTGAAAATATTAAATTCACCTATGATCTGGCAGAAGGCACTAGAAAGACTACATTTTCCAAGATAGAATGGCAAATGTTGTATGTTGTTGCTGCAAAAAAAAATGATGATATTGATTTGCTTCTTTGGAATCTGCAAAATTTGGTTTTGTACCTTGGCATGCTAGCAACAAATGAGACTGGAAAAATTCTACTTTCACATATATTGTAGCAAAAACTGTATAAATCTGTACATTAGATTTTGTCTGAACTTTTTTTTTTCTTTTTTCTTAAAATAATCATAGAAATTGAGAAGTCTATATTTGTATTTTATTTCTTTAAAATCTCTTTTAGTACAAAGATTCTCTTGGACACATTTTATATTAAGGATACATTTATAAGTAGCTTATCAGTTTTCAGCATTTTTTACTGCTGCCAGCTAATTGCATGTAACAACATCTGACTGGAAAAAGTTTGGTTATAATACAGATTGATAAGCAGTTGCAACACATTGTGCTGATGAGCTTATATGTAATTAAAGAACATGAGCTCAAATCCACAGTATACTTATTATAATCTATGTTAATTATTTATTAACATTTTTCAAATTGTACTGTTTTAATGAAGTCTAAATTGCACCATTATTCATGTATAGTGCAAAGGCTATATGCGCAAATTTAGTTGCCACGCTTAATTTTTTAGGAGTTTAAGGATCTTACTGTCAATTACAAGAAAATTATTCTTAAGAAAATGTTTAACCTTAGTGATTTTATATTAACATAGAATATCTGTCTTGAACATGAAAGTAAGGGGACCCTGCACTTCAAATTTAAAGGATTTTTATTAACACCTTTCTATAAACAGAAATTGAGAGGGACCAGGGTTTTCTCATGGAGAATAGGTATATTATTATTGTAGGCAATGGAACTATATTATTGAATTATCTGTGCCAGAATCACTTTCCTTTCATAAGCATTCACAATTCATGTAACTTGGTTAACTTTTCAAGATATTCAAGTATATAGATTTTCTACTTACCAACTACTTACCAAATTTTCCATTCTGTCAAATCAACTCAGTGGAACATACCTTTGCCAAAACCCTTTGAGCAGGCTTATTTTTTGGATCTGTAGAAGAAGAAAACAGGGAGTCACAATGATCTTCCTTGTTCTAGAAGAAAATACATATTTTCACCCATTTTTACAATTCTAGTCACTTGTTTGACAAATACAACTACTATGGCTTATGTGGCAGAAGCCTGCTATAAAATCTACGCAGACTCTGCTACTGTCTCCCCAGAAACAGAAAGGCAGGGTGTTGCAGTTCAGGGAAGAACTGATACCTTTCAGTGGATATTCTTGCATAACATTCTTTCTTTGCAATCATTAGGTGGTGTTGATCTTGCACAAAAAATGACATTTAAATGTTTTTGTAACACCTGGATTATATATTACCTTAAAATCTGAAATAAACCGACATAACAGTGATATAATCTTCCTTCAAAATGCATGATAGTTTATGTAGTTTCACAGAGATAAAGGCCAACCATGAAATTCATTAAATGCAGACATAAATTCCCAAGACATCTGAAATTATTCAGATATGCATCATTGTCATAGGTTCATCTCTAGTCATATTTTAATTAAGGTTTTAAAACTGAGACAAGGAAGAGGGAAACATTTGTTTAGAAAACAAATGCACAGATATTCAGTCCATGGTCAAGAGAAATAATGAAAACGATGAAAAAAAAAAAAACACAAACAAAACAAACAACAAACAAACAAACAAACAGGTATTCCCAAGAAAACTTCAGCTATTCAGATCTTTATCAAAACCCCAAATTGCTTCATTTGTTTTACGTAATGAATGTAAGACATCTTCCACAGTCAGAGCAAAATGAAAGTCAAATTGATCTCAGCTTAAATCAAAAAGGCCTAAGGCCTGATTTCCTGGAGCAGAAAAAGTGCAGTCATCCCAAGCATTTTAATTTTTCCCTCCCTCTCCCTCAAGAAAATAATTATTTTCATAGTAAGAATGATTCATAGGAAAAAAAAAAAGAAAAAAAACTTTACACATGGCCTAAACATCACAGTAGTCATGGTAACCTGATCTTAACAGTAGGACATGTCGATAAAAAAAGATAGACATAACAGGAGGCAAGCTACAAAGCTCTTCTTTAGAGCAGTTCAGAAATAACTTATCTGAGGTAAACAATGAAGTCTTTGTTCCTGTTACATGGCTTGAGCTGCTTCTCTGTGTGAAAACAAAGTATTTGCTCTAAACTCATTTGAAAATGTTTATTTTGGCCACACATTTCTTTCAGTGGAGAGGAAATATCAAAACCTAGGCACTGAAAGTTAACTCCTACAATGTGTGACTAATTGGAAGAAGTTTGATTTTCCCCCTTGCATCCATAGGTTTCTCTAAAAGAGAAAATAATAATAATAATAATGAAGTGTGTGTGTAGTTATGACTTCTAAAAGTATTTCAATTTCTTTCTATGGGTGTCCAGTTAGACAGTAAAATGCACATTTCTGAAGTATTTAGTTACCTCATTTCCAACAAAGCTGTGTGGAATTAGACATTTTGATATCTTTGAAACTCTGTGTTAATTTACTTAACTGACAAAGGGTCATTCCTAAAAGGATTTGGGTTAATGCTGCTGAGGTAAGAAACTTTTGGTCTCACCAGCCATCTAAACAATAACCCATAAGTTTTCACTTCATTGATGTTTGAACATGAGCTCCATTTAAATCTTTAAAGTTGTTTCTTTTCTTTGTTTGTTTTGTTTTGTTTTATTCATCCACAAGATTGTATATTACTTTTAAATGTTTTTTAACTAGAGAAATCTCAAACTTTGAGGTTAAAGGGAGTTATTAAAGAACATTCAGGCAATATTGAAAATATTAATACAATCTTGAGCAAATGCCTTTCTTTCAACTGAAAACTCACACACTATTTGATGATAGTAACTGATGCTTGAATGAATCTACGTGTATCAACTGAAGAACCTGAAAACGCTGAAAATTAATTTTCTTTGGGAAAGCAAGGAACAAAGTAAATCAATGTGCTTGTAAGCTTAAATTGCACAGTAACCACACCTGGGCTAATGATAAGGCTTTGGTGTTTTGCTGTGGCAGCCTCTTTACCACATTTATTGCAACAGAAAATAACAAGTCTTTATAAACTGATAAACAGTTCTCTCTATATGTGCATATATGTACAGAGAAAGGAGTAAAAACAAATGTTTTCTTCCTGAGAACGTAGGAATAACAATATAAAAAGTCATATAAACATTGCCAAAGAGATAACACTTATTCAATGTTCTACTGGAGCAGTAGGGAGAAAAAGGAGCATGCAAAAGATAAAGGTTGTCTTTACCTGTAATTGATTTCAAACAAATAAGCACAGCATTCTCAGAAGCATCAGGAGCATCTAGAAATGAGCCCCTACAACCATCAGTAGGTTCCTATATGTGTGGCCTCTAGCTTACAGACAAAACCCCAATAATTTCAAAGAACACTGAAAGTGAGAGGAAAAGACTGGAGAAAGTCTTACGTAAATTGGCCCACCACCATCATCTTCTAATTAAACAGGAGGAACACTAGAATGAAAGGACTCTACAGCATATAGTTTTCTGTTGTCCTGGTCTCCATTTCCTTGTGTAAATAGCAAATGTCAAAAATATTCATGATTTTTAAGTCAACTTTCCAAAATCCTGTTGACTGCTAAGATTTTTTGAGTTTATGAGCCAGTATCATAACTCACCTTCAAGACACAAGGCACATTGCTTTGAACATCTGGTGCCTGTGATAGAACATTGCAACAGAGGAATATTTCATAATTCTATCAAAGATATTTGGAGTTGCTGATGACCAAATGTCAGTGTGTAATAAGAAGTTATTGAAGCAGGGTGAATGGTTAATGTAAGAACCAATAAATTAACAAATATCAAAACGACAGCATTCTAATGTTAGAAGAAGTATTGGTATTACCAATAATCTGGTTTTAGTTAGATTGTTTCAAGTCCAGCCTTCTTAAAGAGATAGTTTCTGCTTTTACATTACTATCTGAAGACCAGTGCATGACATGCACATAAATATATACAGACACAGATATATACACGTAAGAGATCTGGTGATAATATACACTATCTAGATGGGGTTAGTAAATTTGGTAGTAAGCATAGATGCTAATGTCTGCCAGTGTAGAAAAGACTTTTGAGAACACATTAAATACATGCTTTGAATGGCAATTTAGGTGTGAAAGGAAGAAAATGTCAGACAGGGCTTTAAAGTTTTTTAAAGAAGAAGAAAATAGGTAAACTCTATCTGTCCAATGATAAGTTATAACAAGGTGAACATGCATTAAATAAATAAATACATAAAAATCAGAAGTCTGCATAACATTTATGCATGGGATAGCTACCATTCCATTTATGTTAATGAGGTTGATGGACAGAAAGGAACATCTATGTCTATCCGATTCAAACATCTTTGTGCAATAATAAATATGTTAACTACAGGCAGTGGTTACTTCAACTCAGTCTCCAGTAGGAGGTATATTCCAGTTAGTCTCAATTGTTACTGGATGTGTACAGTAATACTAATAATAAAATAATAAATTATTTTTGTCATTAATAGGGAAATTTTATTTTCTTTTTCCTTTCCTTTTCCTTTTCCTCTTCTTTTTTCTTTTCCTCTTCCTTTTCCCTTTCCTTTTCCTTTTCCTCTCTTTTCCTTTTCCTTTTCCTTTTCCTTTTCCTTTTCCTTTTCCTTTTCCTTTTCCTTTTCCTTTTCCTTTTCCTTTTCCTTTTCCTTTTCCTTTTCCTTTTCCTTTTCCTTTTCCTTTTCCTTTTCCTTTTCCTTTTCCTTTTCCTTTTCCTTTTCCTTTTCCTTTTCCTTTTCCTTTTCCTTTTCCTTTTCCTTTCCTTTTCCTTTTCCTTTTCCTTTTTTCCTTTTCCTTTTTTCCTTTTCCTTTTCCTTTTCCTTTTCCTTTTCCTTTTCCTTTTCCTTTTCCTTTTCCTTTTCCTTTTCTTTTTTTCTTTTTTCTTTTTCTTTTTCTTTTTCTTCTTTTTTTTCTTTTTCTTTTTCTTCTTTTTCTTTTTCTTTTTCTTCTTTTTCTTTTTCTTTTTCTTTTCTTTTTCTTTTTCTTTTTCTTTTTCTTTTTCTTTTTCTTTTTCTTTTTCTTTTTCTTTTTCTTTTTCTTTTTCTTTTTCTTTTCTTTTTCTTTTTCTTTTTCTTTTTCTTTTTCTTTTTCTTTTTTCCTTTTCTTTTTCTTTTTTTTCTTTTTCTTTTTCTTTTTTTCTTTTTCTTTTTCTTTTTCTTTTTCTTTTTCTTTTTCTTTTTCTTTTTCTTTTTCTTTTTCTTTTTCTTTTTCTTTTTCTTTTTCTTTTTTCTTTTTCTTTTTCTTTCTTTTTCTTTCTTTTTCTTTCTTTTTCTTTCTTTTTCTTTTTCTTTTTCTTTTTCTTTTTCTTTTTCTTTTTCTTTTTCTTTTTCTTTTTCTTTTTTTTCTTTTTCTTTTTCTTTTTCTTTTTCTTTTTCTTTTTCTTTTTCTTTTTCTTTTTCTTTTTCTTTTTCTTTTTCTTTTTCTTTTTCTTTTTCTTTTTCTTTTTCTTTTCTTTTTCTTTTTCTTTTTCTTTTTCTTTTTCTTTTTCTTTTTCTTTTTCTTTTTCTTTTCTTTTTCTTTTTCTTTTTCGTTTTCTTTTTCTTTTTCTTTTTCTTTTTCTTTTTCTTTTTCTTTTTCTTTTCTTTTTCTTTTTCTTTTTCTTTTTCTTTTTCTTTTTCTTTTTCTTTTTTTTCTTTTTCTTTTTCGTTTTCTTTTTCGTTTTCTTTTTCGTTTTCTTTTTCGTTTTCTTTTTCGTTTTCTTTTTCGTTTTCTTTTTCTTTTTTCGTTTTCTTTTCGTTTTCTTTTTCTTTTTCTTTTTCTTTTTCTTTTCTTTTTCTTTTTCTTTTTCTTTTCTTTTTCTTTTTCTTTTTCTTTTCTTTTTTCTTTTTCTTTTTCTTTTTCTTTTTCTTTTTCTTTATTCTCTTCTCTTCTCTTCTCTTCTCTTCTCTTCTCTTCTCTCTCTTCTCTTCTCTTCCTCTTCTCTTCTCTTCTCTCTTCTCTTCTCTTCTCTTCTCTTCTCTCCTTCCCTTCCCTTCCCTTCCCTTCCCTTCCCTTCCCTTCCCTTCCTTCCCTTCCCTTCCCTTCCCTTCCCTTCCCTTCCCTTCCCTTCCCTTCCCTTCCTTCCCTTCCCTTCCCTTCCCTTCCCTTCCTTCCCTTCCCTTCCCTTCCCTTCCTCCCTTCCCTTCCCTTCCCTTCCCTTCCCTTCCCTTCCCTTCCCTTCCCTTCCCTTCCTTCCCTTCCCTTCCCTTCCCTTCCCTTCCCTTCCCTTCCTTCCCTTCCCTTCCTTCCCTTCCCTTCCCTTCCCTTCCCTTCCCTTCCTTCCCTTCCCTTCCCTTCCCTTCCCTTCCCTTCCCTTCCCTTCCCTTCCCTTCCTTCCTTCCCTTCCCTTCCCTTCCTTCCCTTCCCTTCCCTTCCCTTCCCTTCCCTTCCCTTCCTTCCCTTCCCCTTCCCTTCCCTTCCCTTCCCTTCCCTTCCCTTCCCTTCCCTTCCCTTCCCTTCCCTTCCCTTCCTTCCTTCCCTTCCCTTCCCTTCCCTTCCCTTCCCTTCCCTTCCCTTCCCTTCCCTTTCTTTTGCTTTCTTTTGCTTTCTCTTCTTTCTCTTCTTCTTTCTCTTCTTCTTCTTCTCTTCTTCTCTTCTTCTTCCTCTTCTTCTTCCTCTTCTTCTTCCTCTTCTTCTTCTTCTTTTCTTCTTTCTTCTTCTCTTCCTTTTCTTCTTCTTTTTCTTCTTCTTCTTTCTGTCCTCTGCTTACCCAAGGCTAATCTTGATCTTATAAATTCCTTACAGGAATAACTTTATAGGTGTTCTTAGTAACTGCCACCATCACATTGTTTCCATGAATTAAGTTACTCTTGGAAGAAAAGCATTTGCAAAATCACTAGATCAGATAACAAAATCTTCAAAGCATAGCTCTGTTTGAGGTAATTAGGAAGAAAAGAAAAATTAATTAAATTCTGTCTTTACTTTTTGATGTAATCTAATGTCTCATTCAGAAAATCACTCTGTGCATGTAGACCTTTTGTACCTTACGGTGAACCCTTTCAGCTCCCACTGAATGTATGTTAAGACTTTAAACCGTCTGTGTCACAAACAGTTCAGGTTAGGGAGAAAATGGCATGAAGACCTGACTTCTTGTTCCTCAAACTTTGCAATGTCAATACCATTATTCTTTAGAGGAGCTGGATGGTTAACCTGATTTATACCAACTAGGCACGAGATCCTAAGATTAGAAAAAATTGTTTAGTTATCTTCTCCATTTGTCAGTTTCATCTTCATGGAAAGGAATACAAGAATGCCCAAAGCATGAGTTTTAATGTTTCATATAATGTATTGGTTTTTCATGAGGATGAGTTATCAAAAGTATGATTAATTATTTTCAGTTATTGTACTGGAAGACTTCATAGACATAGATTTAAATATATTGTAGTCTTCTTCACCTTTTAGCTGCACAGACTCATAAACAGATTGCACAATTTTATCTTGCCATATGACTAAATAAAATAAATAAATAAATAATGAATAAAGTGATAGCTAAAAATTGAATGGGAAACCATGATTACTTAATGTGGAAACATGTCTTTTTAGCTAAATTGTCCCTGGGGATAGCACACTACACTTAATGTTCAATAAAAATATCACATAGAAAGCAAGCTTATAATTATATATATATAGAAACATATATAAAAACATATATATGTGAAAAAAGACCCTCTTTAGAGTTTTTATCCCTAACTTTGAGAAAAAAAAAAAACACAATCTCATGCCTTTCACCATACCTTTTTATTACTGATGTGCTGCTCAAGGCAGAAAAAAAAATGTTCCTGCAGCTTCTTAAGGAGCTTCTTCTCCTTGTTTAAGAAGTCACCATGAGAAGGACTTGAATATGGATATCATGACAAAATATTTTATTCTCTTTAATCCATCGTCAAAAAAAGAAGTAATTCATAAGATTTAAGCATTGTTGTTGATCTGTACTATTTCTGGTGTTTTAGCAGAATATTAATATGTCAGTATTCTATTCAGTGCTACAGCTGCAGCTGTTACATACCATAAATGCCACAGGACAATACTGTGTCACCCTGTTCAAGTAACAAACAATGACTTAATACCATCGCAAGCAATGACAAGCAGTGTATTCTTCCTCTCCCAATTATAATATGGGCTCCTTGTGCGTTTAAATAGTAAAATAAAGTCAATTAATTCAGTGAATACTAAAAAACATACAGTAGTGGAGCCTGTTAGTATTCACTGACAAGGTTATCAGCAAGATCTTCATAAGAGAGGGTAACAAGAGTGAACATGTTATAAAGTTCATTGACTTTCAGCCAAGAAATTATAGAGTGGTAGGAAAAAGAGGGTAAAAAACAGAAAAGAAGGAAAATAAAATGTCTGTGCCCCAAGTTTACTATTTTTATTTTTATTTTTTTTTTTCAGTCAGAGCAAGAAACTAATTGTTCGATGAAATAAGAAGTTTCTGTTCCCAACGTTTTTTCTACTGATATCCAAAGAAAGTTTTGTCATTGCTCTAAAATCAGTAGAGCTGGCTACATAGTATCTAACATAAACAAACATTTAAACAAACAAACAAAAATATCTTTATGGTGTGCATATAGCTTACTTTTGCAACGGAATTTTGTAAAGGCGTTTATGCACTCCAATTGATTTCAAGGAGGTAGAGATGCATAAAAAATTTTTAACAAAATATGTTCTTGATTTTTTTACAATCTCTCAATGATAGCGAATGGTAGAAAAATGGTATTACTCCTCATTTAGACATAATACAGTGCACCACAAAGCTAAAAGACAGATTTTTAAAGATGTCTAAAGATAAAAATGTGAGGTTGGTCAAAAGCAGATGACAACTAGACATGCAGCTCTTAAAAGTATTTCAATCATTTGAAATCAATGGAAATTTAGTGTATAGACGTTTTTTAAAAATACCATTAGTTAGATCATTAGTCACAGACATATGTTTTAGAAATCTGTCATTAGGTGACTTTCTGGTGTCACAGAGGAATTCTGGAATGTAAATAGTAGCTGAAACTAGGCCATGAAAATCTGCATTTGAATCCTTTCCTGGATACTTTAGTAGCATAACTAGCTAACTAAGTCAAGGCTAATGTAATATTACATCTTTAATTTTTACAAATGTATTTAGCTGAAAACCTTACTGACATAAAGAGTCTTTGCAAGAATGTTGTCCCACCTCTCCACGTGCTTTGATCAAGTTCTGTGGGTTTGAACTGAATAAGACTTGGCAGAAAAACATTAAAATATGTCCCATTCCATGAACAGAAAATATCATGGAATAATTTGTTCTAAGGGTCTCAGAATTAAAGAAATCCTGAATTCAGAGAGCTATCATTTTTTTCTTTGTAGTGTATTTTTGCTCATTCCTGTATTTCTGAGTTACTCCTCTCACATTTCTTGCCACTTGAACTTCTCTCCTTCATATTTTTTTTTTTCCATCCTATTATTTAGCTCTCTGATGTCCTGTCCTCTTGCTGGAGTTTTCTTACCTCTTCCCCCTGCCATTTTCTGCATGTCCTACAGTTTTCTTTTGGCCTCACAGCAATTACTTTTCCCTTTTCCCTATATTCATAATCTTTGCCACGAACCATAAATGGCAAGGATGTCTGAACAAATCCAGTGTGCCTCTTTTATTCTAAAAGTAGTCTCCGCAAAACCATTTGAGCAAAAAAGAGTGACTGTCTGAATTTCAAAAGGACAGAGAACACTATACTCTGTGCTCAAAGGAATAGGTTATGGCTTATTTTACTTTAAGTATAGAACTTCATTGAGAGTGGCAGGAACTGAAGCACCTTAGAGATTACTGTTTGTTCCAGTTGAATTGTCATTGCCATTCTGCAATCTGTGACCTGTCTGTACTTCTTTACTGAAGTTGTCTCATAATTACCAAAGCTACTGTGTTCTGAACCTTGTGAATACTGTCATAAAGGGCATTACTTGTATTGTCCAGCTGGCAAATAGGTTTTGGCCCTTGCAGGAGCCTTGGATGTCCTGTTCTGCAGGTGGCATTGATTAGATGTGCGCTAAGGAAGAGATGACATTTTAAATGTTTGAATATGCATTTTTTATTTTTCCCAAAGAAAGGATAGTCTAATGTTTCAGAAATGTCTCCTACAGCTGAAAAAAATAATAATAAAATAAAATAAACAAAAGTAAACAACCACCACCTCCCACATACTCTATTTCTGAGAGAAGGAACAATCAAGAGCTAAAATTGAAATGACCTGTAGCGAAAACTACGGGTTGAAAACTATCTTGACTGTTTATATTTTCTTTGCTTTTAAATGAGTGGGGACTGATTGACTTTCATGTGTTAATTGTGTGACTGAAACATTTTATTGAGTTGATAAAGTTATGGAGGTTGGCAGGCCCTCTATCCTCCTCCTGTCCAGAGGCGTACAATTAACAATTCTAGTCCTTCCCATCAGCAAATTTCTGCTGGCCAGCAGGTTTCTGAGATTTTGTGTATCTCACACACCCTCTTCTCCTGTCACTAGCAGGGATGATTAGCAAGCCTCTCCTCTGCACTGCAGTTCATCTCAATGTCCTCTTTCTTCCCTGCTGGGCATAGCTGCAGACCTGTCAAATCTCATTGAGTGACAGACTCATGTAACTACTTCATTCCTGGTGTTTTCCTACTGCCAGTGTTTCATGGTTGTGAATGGCCAAACCACAGACATTTATTTTGTGGGAGAAGTCCTCCTGAAGCCTCTGCATAGAAGATCTGTGATCTGTTACCTGCACTCACCTGTGCCCTGTGTATCAGGTAATGGAAAAAAAGCAGAGTCTCTGTACTGCATGTAGAGATGTGTACTGCAGTCAGATACTGTCAAAGAAAGGAACATCTATAGATAACACTCCCCAGAGACCGCACAGAAAAAAATGGTCCCTCCTTGTAACAATGCCTGGGTGTGGACTTATGCTTGTTGTATGATTTTGTGCTTCAGCATGTTAAGAATAAAGTTGATAGATGAGGAGCTAGATGAAAAGCAAACACAAAATCCCAACAAAAGATAAACTTGTTTTCAACTCTTTGCAGCAATAATGAAAAATTATAAATCAATTTTCGTGTCAGGTATGAGCATTCAGCAATCTACTCCATTTTCAACCAAATTAATCACAGTTTTCCCTTGCAGAAGTAGCTGGCAGTAGTATTATATGAAAAGAGATGGGCATTTGGAGGGAGATGAAACCTAGGCCGCATGAAATCCAGCTTTAAGAAAAAAAATCTCCATTCAGATAGCCGATACTACTGTGAGTCAACAGCCATAACACATTCATTCTTCCAGCTCAAGACTCTTTCCCAGATGCTCAATTACTATTTTGTTTTCCTCTTAGTAGCCACCCAGAAGATAATTTTGTATTCTGCCAAGTGTCAGCCTTGTAACTTTATGTTGTTCTTTCTTCACTTGTTATTTAGTCATCTAGATTTTGGACTCTGATTCCAAGAAAGCATCAAGCATCAAGGCATTGCAGAAGTGATGAGATATGAATGGTGCCCAAACTAAACATTGCCATTCTGCTATTTTAAAATAATTACAGGAGGGACACTGACTTAAAAAAAAAAAAAAAAAAAAAAAAAAAAAAGCTTTGAATATTATTAGTAGATTTACCTCTTATATAATTCTATAAAGAGTTAAGAAAAACAAAGCATAAGTGAAACAAGGGCTTTTCTTGGATGCTTCTTTGCACCTTTATAGGAAAAGTCTTCACTAGATCTTAGGAGGCTGCTTTCTTAATCTTAGTTCATTGTTATCTTCTCTCATTTAGTGATGTCAAAGATGTCAAAATGAAAACTCTGAAGACTAATATATGGTCTTTGCAGTAGGCACCAATATTTTTGTAAGTGAAATGCTGGACAGACCATGTTGGTGTTTGAACATCAACATTTTCTGCTGTGTGTCCTAGCTGGGTGTTTTGATTGGCAAATGCCGAATCAGAGACTGTACAGGCAGAATTTTGAGAAGCACTTTGGCTAAATGTGAACATGGGTTCTGAGGACTGAGCAATTTTTCAAATAAAACCTTCAGTTTGGCAGCTGGAATTAATGAACACTTCTGAAAAAGTAGGCTTAAATGATCAAAAGAACAAATGCAACTGGCAGACAAACCTTCACTGTACCACCTTGGAGGCCTGTCTCAGATTGTAACTAGACACATCAAACAAAGGGAAGAGAAAATTTCTACCCTCTTTTCTGGTATTGCAACCAATGCTATCAGGGAGTTTAAACCATCATGTGTGTTCTTTTACATCTTCATCCGGATGAAAAAAGTATTAAAGATAATTCATGTGTGTTTGTGTGTGTGTATGTGTATGTATATATAGGTTACATATGTAACCTGTACATAAAATACAGTAGTATATGTACATGCACATGTCTAAATATAATAGTTTACACTTATATACAATTTTTATATTTTTATATGCATATATGTGTATACATGTGCATAGGTGTATATATATATATACACATATATGTACACATAGTTTTTAACACCACTCTTACATATATAATAGTTTACACTTATATACAGTTTTTATATTTTTATATGTATATATGTGTATACATGTGCATAGGTGTGTATATATATATACACATATATGTACACATAGTTTTTAACACCACTCTTACATATGTAAATTTGATTTGAAAACAAAACAAAACAAAAAAAAAGCACTGCACAACTGGATTGAATAAGAGTGATGAGGAAAAAAAAAAAGTTATTTCCATGTTTTCACTGAAACATCATTCCAATATAGTTAAAACTAGAAATCTGTTGTACATTTTACGGTTCAGTTCAGTGTAGGTAAGATGCTTCCATGCTTCCAACATGTAGAATGGGAAACTAAGATCTTAAATGAAATATCAAAAGGAGAGAATTTATGCACACTTACTCTCCAGGAGGAAATAGAATATAGTCATCTTTGCAGTGACTTTAAGACTTCACTTTTAACTAAAGTTCATAGTATGGTAATGAGCTGTTGATTTTTGTCTTCAGAAAATGTTTACATCCAACAGAGAGACTTTAGACATCTGGCATGTGTAAGCATGGTAAAGGGTTATTGCCTAAGGGATAATAAAAGAGGGGAAAAACAACTCTCCAAAATAGACACAAAAAGTGGCTGGTATTTCTAAGATCAGAAATCATACATCATCTGTTAGGGTTACCTCAAGTTCCTCTCATTAGAAAACACAATAAAAAGTAGTTTTCTTAAAGCAAATAATTAAGCAAATATTTTAATCATCAAACTATATATTGTGACTAATTCTAGTCACAATATATAGTTCACTACATACATCAGTTTTCTACAAATGTCAGTTGAAATTGAGAAGATTTAATCCAGCTTGAAAACAATATACTGGGTGACCCTGTAAAACCAACAGAAATATGTTTTAAAGTCTGCTAAATCATTGCAAAATGCCTCAGACATAGAACAATACAACACCATAAAACATATATAATCACACTTTAATATGGAATACCACTTCTTAGGACACTCCAGTGTATTGAGATGGACTTCCAGTATTTAGGTCAGCAGATCAATTTATTTTGTCTTTCCAAAGCTAAAATGGTTTTGTATAACAATATGCCATTCTCTGAGTGAAAGGGGAAAAGGAAATGGGAGATCTCTGGAGGATACCTCTGTGTAAATCAGCATGAACATAAGCACATTCTCACAGCAGATATGTAGCAATCCAAAACACAGTCCATTGGTTACCTAACTTGTTGTGGTTAACACACGATTGGCATTAATGATTTTTAGCACACCTAGCTTTAAATCCAGTGACATATTAAAAAACATATCTTTTTATGGGAAGAATAAATATTCAGGTCTGATTATATATATATATATTGCACCTCATATGGCAGAAAGCAGCAGGGAGAGAAGACAGAGGAAACTAGTTTGAAAAGAATGAAATGTATTATACGTTCACAGTCAACCTCAAAACCATGGTTTTGAACAAACTTCTTTCCTCAAGGAGCACAATGAAGTATGTTAGAAGGGCACAGATAGAAAAACAGTCCCACTTTGAAGCAGAATATTTTAATGATTTAGTCAAAATAATAATAAAAATAATAATATAATAATAAATGAAAGTTCTAGTCACTGGAATTAAGTGTCATGAGTGCTGTCATCTGTAGTTAGTTTTAACTCAGCATCATGTCTCACTCTAGCTGTATTGTATAAACAGAGTAGAATAGTTAAATCCAAAAGCCATCAGGGCTGTCAGAGCAGTGATTACAGAAATACAGTTCAGAATTGGATTCTGCTTGGTTTTGATAACAGTCTCTGTGGTTTTTTGTTTGTTTGTATGTTTTTTAATAGATTGTTCCTTACAGACACATTTTCTTCAAACATACTTAAAAAGAGACTCTCTCACCTTTCTGAAAACATATGTTTGAGCTTCATGGCTAAAACTGAGGTCTCCAGTGACATTTTTTGTTTGTTTGTTTGTTTGTTTGTTTGTTTTGTTTTTCCCACAGTGTTACAATGCGCTAGCTTCATTACAGGTAGACAAGAATGACGGAAATATCAGAAGTCCACTGTTGAAGTTGTTCTGGTTAGTATGCTATAGACATCAAGATTTCACATTCAGACAGGGTAAAATATCCCATTATTTTTTATGACAATCAGTAGCAAAATTAATATCAACAGGCATTGCAAAAATGGATTAAGAGACTGTTAAACACACTTGCACTGACTGGTGTGGAAAGCAAAATATTCCATTGGACAGTTGGAGCAGCTTCAGTTGTGCTCGCACAAGAGTACTGTGAAAAGCTTTTATAGACATACTAATCATTAACAATAAATAAGCCATTTTTAGTTTTACTAAAGCAAGTTCCTTTTGATGTCTGTTTAGTTCTGAGACTTTGTTCAAATGACAAAAGAGAAATATCGTTTAATTAATAATTAATTAATATACTTGGGTTTATTTCATAAACTGAAACTGATTTTTTTTTTTTTTTTGGTGGTGGTCATAAAATACCAAACTGTCAAAGTAAAAGAATAAAAGTTGATCTGTAGAAATCAGTGCATTCTCAAGAAATGGCAGAGAAGTCTGCACTGGTGTCTCTAACTCCCAGCTAAGTTCCTGGTTTTCAGACCTGCTCTCCAGAAGGTCTTTTGTTCAGGGTCATATGAAGAAATATGAAGAACTGGGGAAGACCAGTGCTGATCAACTGATACGCCAATGTTCGCATCAAATTTCTGAGGTTGGATAAACTAAGATTTTATAACAGAAGCATCAGTCAACCATAAACAATAAGGGAAAATCAATTATAGTATTTTTTGCCTCCTAGAAAAGTCATGATTTTTCTTTTCTATAGACAATTTCAAATACATTCTTTTAGAGGGCAATAATGTCTTCAGAGATGTTGTTTTGTGTCAAACTCATCTGTTTCATGATAAATTTCAACTATATCCAGGATGCTCTACTTTTTTCTCAACCAATCATGCAAGAAGAAAAAAATTAAAAAATAAATGAAATAAAAATAAAATTACAGATGGATAATACACAAACCTATAAGGATCGCCAGAATATCAGAAAAGCAATGTTTAGTACCTCAGTAGCAATATGGAAGTCAAAATCTGTTTGTTATTCAAACTTACAATGAACCTTAAGGGTCCAGTAATGATCATAGAGAATGACGATGGTTGGTAAAGGTCTGGTCTCTGGAAAAGAATACCCTGTTTTCGATTTTGTTACTATATATGTAACATCTGTAAGGAAAACTTAAGAGATTTTCACTGCAAAAAACAGAGTTGAAGATATTTCCTTCCTTAGAAAAATTTTAAACACAAACAGGTAAGTTGAAAAGTAGGTGGAAGAAATCTGGTGGTATATATGAAGATGAAGAAAAAAAGGTGAAAAGCAGTGAGTGAGTTAAAGACAGCAGTAGAGGAACTAAAAAGGCAAGTGGAACAAGATGTTCACGCAGTGAGGGAAACACTTTTGAAGCAAACCTGCCCTAAAAAGAGTTACTTTACAATGATGAGTTCATCTCTGATCTATTCTGAGCAGAGAGTAGGAATTCCCAAGCCTTCTGGTTCAACCCTGAGCTTTTCTCCTGGACTTTCATGAATTGTGTGTGGGAATATATTATACCAAGTTTTGATGCCTGGCCCATAGAATTACGTTGCCATTTTCCTACAGTTTTCTTTGGGTTTTGAAGCAGGCAGCAACCTTTTTTTTTTTTTTTTTTCCTTTCAATTGCGTGCAAGAAAGTATTTTGTTTTTAATGTGTCATCATTTTGCTGAATGCATTAAATTAACAGCTTAGTAAAGCTGATCTGTAGTAGTAAACAAAAATAAAACAACATAATCCAAATTTCTGTCATTTATATAGTGCTACAGTAATTACTAACATCTGTATATAGCTGCTAGGGGACATATACTTTCTGTGCTGGCTAACTACCACCGTATCTTTTGCTTTTTACTACTCTTCACCAACAATGCCTTTGGGAAATAGCTATATTTTTTTAATAAGAGATCAGTCTTAAAACCTTTCTTTATTCTCCATAGGTAAAAACTGTCATTTTCACTCATTTTAAGTAACATATTTTTTTTAAATAGGTTCCTTAAAAGATAACAAAATATGGTTTATAATTAATTGACGGTAGCCTGCCCTTTGGCAAAAGAAGTACCATTAAATTTCTAGAAATGTTCTTATCTGAAATAGAACTAGTGATCTCAGGCAGCACCCATGTCTCTGAAGTACAGACTGCATCAGCTCTCATGCCTATGTAAAAATAAGTTTAAGTGCAGTTGTCTTTGACATAATGGGAAGAATGAAAACTATTTTAGCCACTGTTTCTGCTGTATGTTAGCTATGTTCAAAAAACGACAAGAGAATATACAGCTCTGAATTCTATCAAAAGCTGTTTCAGTAAGGTTGTTTTAAGACTAGAGAAGCATATAGATGGCCAAGAGATTTTCTGCCCCAGAAGATCCAGTTTTTACACAGCCACAAATACATTTTATTAATCCACTACCCACTTTTATTTTACTCTACAATATTTTATTTTAAAATTAATTATACTTTGGTTAAATATACATAGGAGAACTCTTGCTGAAATATGATATCAAGGCTCTTTCTCACAGACAATGTGTTAGTTTAATTAGCATTCCAGAGATCAAATGCAACATACTCTGGCACTGGGGAAAATCCACAAAACATGTCAGAAAACTATGAGTTTCTACCCTATCTTAACAGTGAACAATTATATCAGAAAACTGGTAACTGACTTATAAATTAACAGTCATTTTACTCCTACTAAGTTCTTCATCTCACTATCTGAAATGAAGGACATGTCCATAACACCTTGCTAAGGATTGATTTCAGACAGGGAACTAAGTCTATACGGATATAATAAGGTTATACTAATAGATGCTATCAAGAAGCCATAGTGAATGCTGAGACATACAGTAGGACTGCTTGATCAACTTCCTGTATAGGTCTTGGTCCTACAACCATCACACTTTGTTTAGAAATTTGTAGTGTTTGGCCATCTCTAGGGCTGGAGAAAACAAAAATATTTCTTTTCTAATTCCTGAACAAAGTACAAAAATACTTATTGCCATATCTGCAGCCCTGAAGTCTGTATCTATTCCTTCAAGAGAGTGGTACTAACTGAAAAGTTGAACCCAGATAGTAAAGGTGTGTTAGTCTTCACTAATCAGGACCACATACAAAGAAATGCAAACATTTTTCCACCAATAAATCTTTGGGAAAACATTTGCTTCTGGAAACTTTCAAGTGTTAGTTTGGGGAGGATGAAGGATAAAAGCAGACTAAATCTGTACATAAATATTCTTTGGCACTTGCACTAAAATTAAATGTGTCAGGGTTGCAATGCTATAATTCACTAAGGAGAAACTGTTCACAGCAGATGAGGTTAGAGTGATCACAGGGATCAATGTGCTCCTGGGATTCTTCAGGTAAAGCCTGGGTCTGTATTAAATTAAAAATGTAAAGTCTGAGAATACTGAAAGTTCAGTAACATTCAAATGTCCAAATAGATATGACATAAGCTGAATGGTGTTCCCCTGAAAATGACAAGGAAAAATATTTTAGAGTAGACCTAGAAAACTGCTATTTGTAATCATAAAATAATAGGAAACAGGTCATTTTTCACTTCTTTCTCAACACGTCTTGACGGATGCCACTCAAAAACATATCACTGTTTGGATTGGATTCAGTCTGCATTTCATGTTTGCATTTGAATTTAGGTCTGTCACAACTGATAAAGAGTGATAAATGTGACATTACTGCATCTAAAGATCATTAAATGTCAGCTCATACACTGGCAGCAAAATGGCTGGCAGAAAGTCAATGATGCAAGAACTGTATGGAGTGTGAAGAGCGGAGATGGATCTAGGGCAGCAGGGAGTCATGCAAGCTGTGAGCAATCAATCAATCATTTTATACTGAGGAAGAATGAAATGAGATGTAAAGGCAGTTCTGTGTACAGGTAGAGAGAAAAATAAATCTTATTTGTAAGTGCTTTGATTCATGTCTGTATGCATCCAGTAACCATGAAGAGATAGATGTAATAGGTCAGTAAAAAGCATGTATTTTGCTCCAGCCAATTTCTTTTGATAATTTGTAAAACATTTGATGTTCTTATGTGGGTTTCAAAAATAAGCTATTTATCTATTATTAGAGTATGAGTACTTAAGGCAATTCCTGGTCAACAATGCATAACTTTTACTTGATTTTTATGCAGGATGATAAAGACAGAACTAAATATGATTAGAAAATGTCTTGAATTCTTGTATAGACTTTTTACCAGTTTTGTGCAATGGTCTCTCCCTTGGCTTCCCATTTTTCATTTTTTATAGCTTGATTACAAATAATTGCTAAATATAAAGTGTATTTTACCATAGAAAAAAACATTTTTCAAACTTAGAATTTCTAAAAATGATTTCCTGTCTAAGTTCTGTGCAGTGTCATTACCTGCAAAGACTTGGATAAATAATACAATTGGCTTCTAATTTAGATAGAAGACAGAAGAAAATAAACAAATAAAAATCCAGAAAAATAAAATTTAAAAGACATGACTGACTGACCTAATTTTTCTTTTATCAATGTGGAAAATAGAATAATAATAATAATTAAAAAAAGCAAATCCACTTGGATTGTTGGATTATGCCAGCAAGAAAACAATGCAGACTTGACTTTGACTCTTACCTAAAAGTCTGCTCTTCCCAATTAATGAATATTTACTAACACAAAGACATAGGTCCAAGCTTTGTCCAAATAATGATTACTATTTTTAATTCCAAAAGTTACTCATTAATTAAAGGCAATTATGTTACATGCAAAAGGCTCCTGTGCGCAGGCACACAGGACGATCAGCCCACATTAAGCCTGTCTCCACAAACACAAGGAGTATAGAGGCAGGTGGGAAATCCCAATAACACTCTTGGAGAAAGAGCCCTACTAGTATACTAGTCATTTGAAAAAAATGTAATACACGGTATAAGCAGCAAAAATATACACATTGAGTACATTTTGTGTTGTTGGGGTTTGGATTAACCTTGAAAAACTTAAACAGTTTCAGGTGTCTCTGTCTAACTTTTTCTATTTTAGTCTGAACAGGAAAAAGATAAAATCCTGAGGAACTTGAATATTTTGCTTGTACACTGTTCCAGTGTGTTTTCCAGTGAAATACTCCATAGTTGAAAACAAAATGTTGATATTTTCCTGAAAGAAACACATCTCCATCTTGGAAATACCTTTTCAAACTCCAGTCAAGACTGAAACTCTTTTGAAAGTTCTAGGGAATAAATAAGTAAATAAATAAATAAATGAAATCAATTTTAAATTTAGTAACATTTAAGCTCTTTTGATGAACACATACATGAAAATATACCATAAATGAGATGGTTTGTATGTGAAATAAATCAGTCAAATCATTGAATCGCACACCTTACACATGAGATGCAGGGCCTTTTCCTGTTTCATTTCAGGAAGCTGAATATACACCTCTGCCTGGTGGTATTCCAAGTGTGATATTCTTTTATTTAGGCTATCCTGCAGAATCTCTTTGTTGGCCTATAAACATACGCTAGTACACTAAATACTAGTACAGTCAGAAATGTGAAAGTTGAATTCTGTATATGTTCTTAATGTGAAAGTGGCAAAAAATCATTTGCCATGTTATCTGATCTCATGCTTGATGTTTAAATATTAAAATAATGTTAAATCAATATGACAGTCTGGGAGGATGTAGTAAATATGACTTTGGGTACATACTTCCGCTTCTTACAGGTGTTTCAGAACTTTTAATAAATTTTAATAAAATGCTTTTATTAACATTTCAAGAATATTCAGATCTGACAAAGAGTCTTGAAAATGTATAACATTGTTTTTTTTGAGTTTAGCTAGCCATCAGTCTCTCACTCCCCCACCTCAAAAGAAGAGGGGGAGAAAATGCAATGAAAAAGGTCTCAAGGGCTGAGATAAGGACAGGGAGATCACTCACCATTTACTGTCACAGGCAAAACAGACACAGCATAGGGAGATCAATGTAATTTATTGCTTATTATTAACAGACTACAGCAGTGAGAAATGAAATCAAACAAAAAACACCTTCTCCCCATCCAACAACTTCTACCTCCTCCACCCAAACAGCACAGGGGAATGGAGAATGGGGGTAGAGGACAGACATGACACTTTGTCTCCGCTGCTCCTTCACAGTCACTCTCTGACCCTGCTCCACGCGGGGTCCCTCCCACGGGATGCTGTCCTTTGCAAACTGATCCTGCAGGGGCTTCCCACAGGCAGCAGCTCTTCAAGAACTGCGCCAACATTGTTCCGTACCATGGAGTCCATCCCCCAGGAGCAAACTGCTCCAGCACGGGTCCCCCATGGGTGGCAGCTCCCCCCAACCCCCCTGCTCCTGCGTGGGCTCCTCTCCACGGGCTGCAGCTCCGGCCCGGGGCCTGCTCCTGCGGGGGCTCTCCATGGGCTGCAGCCTCCTCCAGGCCACATCCACCTGCTCCACCAGGGGCTCCTCCACAGGCCTCAGGGAACTTCTGTGTGCCTGGAGCACCTCCTGTCTTCCTTCTGCACTGACCTTGGGGTCTGCAGGGCTGCTTCTCACCCCTCTCTCCCAGCTGCTTTTGCACAGCAAGTTTTTTTCCTTTCTTAAATCTGCTCTCACAGAGGCGCAAACAACATCGCTTATTAGCTCAGCTCTTACCAGCAGCAGGTCCCTTTTGGATCCAGGTAAAGATGGCTCTTATCTAACATAGGGCAGGTTTGGGGTTCTTCTCACAGAAACCACCCCTGCAGCCCCTGAGCTACAAAAACCTTGCCAAATAAGCTCAATAGAATTACTAATTAATATTTTTTTTAATGTTGTCATCAAAAAAAGCTAAATAATTCACTACTTAGAGAAAATATTACAGACTTTAGTCATACCTTCCATAGGTAGAATTTCTTAACTGGCAAAATTTAGTCACAAATATAGGAATTACAGACAAACAGGCACTCGTCCATTACCGCAAACACAGACAACTTTTTTATTTTATTATTTTATTTTATTTTATTTTATTTTATTTTATTTTATTTTATTTTATTTTATTATTTTATTTATTTCTTCTCTCCTTAAACAAGTCAATCCAAGCAGGTGTTCTGGATGAGTCATCTTTATTTACAGAAGTACTAAGGATGTTTGGTTAATAGGTCATTGCCTTTCTTCCTTTCCCTTGCAAGGGAACGAAGAAGTACCTTTCTGAGTGTTTGCTCTCATGATCTTCACTCTACCTGTGCTGTGCTTCATCAATGCCTTCGGGGGGTGCCTGTGCTCCCCAGGGAGTTGCACCGCCCCCCCCCCCCCCCCCCCCCCCCCCCCCCCCGCCTTCCTCCCTCCCACAAATAAGCTGCTCAGAGAATGTGAACCCTGCTTTTTGTCCAAAGATGAAAGTCAAGTTGTGTTCATTTGGGCACCTTCTTAACCCTTTGATTGTAGTCTGTAACATTTGGAATTTCATTTTTGCAGAATCGTTATGTTCTGTTAAACGGATGTCTTTCCAGAATTCACACCTCTTTGTCACTGGAGCTATTCCTGTAGTAAGATTAGAAATTGAGTACAATGAAAAAGTGAGAAGAAATATGGAAAAAGGCACTAATTACTAAATATGAAGCTGGCCCCAGCTCTTCACTTAACTGCTGAGACAGATATCAACTGCACAGTTGAACACCTACTTGTTTTCTCCCTAAATGAATTATATTGTAAAAAAAAAAATAATAAAAAATAGCAAGAATCTGAAGACTGAATTATCTTTTTCTATTTTGACAGACCCTTTCTCTTTTCACTTATACTTTGAAAAATCAAGCAGAATTTTTGTCATGTGTAAAGGTAAACTAAACAATAATTAAATATGAAAATCTGTATTAACAGATAATTAGGTAAGTCAAGCACCTAGAAGTTATGAAGTACCAAACTGTGCAGCTATATACCACAATGTGAAGGTAGGAATTACCCAATAATCAGCTCATGAGCTCTTCATTAACAAAACATTCATTAATGAAATGCACACAGCAGGTCTAAATTACAATATAGAACAAATATGAAAGAACAACATAAATATGTAGGGAAACAACATCAGAAAAGTTAAGGCAAAAAAAAAAAAGTGCTGTGAGAAAGGACCATAAAATACAATAATTCCTCTGCTGGGCCAGTAAGTCAAGTCACAACACCATATTTCAGGAAAGATGTTGACTTTGTCCAACTCATCCACAGTACAGTGACAAAAGAGTTCAAAATATTTTCTATGAGGAAAAAGTTAATTAATTGTGTTTGATTTAATTTTAAGATTAAAGGGAAGGGAAAGGAAAACATAATAAGAGTTTTCAAACACATGCAAGTTACTTTTTAAAAGGATGGGCATAACGCTGTGACTACTGTGGATAGAATAAGATGTAACAGGCTTAACCTTTAGTGAGGAGATTTGGGTCAGAAGTCAAGAAAAACAACAACAACAACAACAAACCTTCTAGTGGTACAGGTAGTTAAACTGGGAAATAGATTGTCTAGGAGATTCCAGAAATTAGAGTCTTGGGAGTTTTAGAAGAAGTTGGACAGACATCTGCAGGAATGTTTAGATACAGTCAATACTGTTCACGGCAGAGGAATGGACTGAATTATCTCTGAAAAAAATGTACTTTAACTGTGGCTACATGCAATTAAGATCTGTATGGCATACCAATAAGTACAGGAGATAAGACTAAAGTATGATTTTTATAATTTCTGTCCAAAATAGATTAACAATATCTTTACACTCCTTGCAAGTTATAGGAAAACATTTACTTATTTACCATGTTTTGCAAGCTTCTATTTCATTATTTAAAGATAATGAAATTCTTAACTATGATGTTAATAGGTATGAACACTGATGATAAAATCTTTAATGTGTCACTCAGTGAGGACACCAAGAATTTCAGTACTCTAAGCTACTATATATTCACTATAAACTATACTATATATTCACTATATTTATATTCACTATAAACTATACTATATATTCACTATAAAATGAATATATATAAAACAGAAGCAGGAAACCTGTCTATTAAAAAACTCTAGTTAGCATTATATCAAAAACACATAGAAAAAAATAACAACTCTTATTTTCATCAGATAAATCGGGTTTTAATCCATAGGTACTAATGAAATGTTGTAGGAAAGTACAGAACAAAGCCTTCTTGTTAATATGTGACAGGCAAACAGGAAGGGGGTGAAAAAAAAAGGCGAAATAAAACTTGTCAGTTAACTGCTTTTGACTAGTAAAATATGTTTTTACTGATACTTTTACTTTTATCGAGCACCAAAACCATTGACCTACACAACTGTGAAAAGGTCATTTTTTAATTTTTCATAATTTCAGCAGGCATTTTTTTTCCTCTGTTCTCACAACATCTGTATATCCTATAGTTTATTTTACCCAAAAATTTTCTTCTAGGTCTGTCCTCTCTGAAAATGTCTGTACTTTATGAATATATACTTTAGATTTATTTGGGAATAGGAACGACTGTTTCCATGTTCTCATTCCCAAAGTATTTCCTTAATTCATTAAGATCATTGAGTGCTTTGATCAAGAAACCACAGAATTTTACACCCCTCTTCTAACTATCTTTGTGTTGTAAAAATATTTATATTTGGTTGTTATAGGTCATTATGTCAAGCCTTCAACATATTTTTGAAGATTTCCTTCTTACTGCTGTCTAACTTTTTTTTCAGTTAACACAGATTCCTGAAGATTTCAATGTGTTTTTCAGAATCTCAGATAGATATTTCAGTTGCTGTTTTTCTGACTTATGATATCAAGCCTGGTGTATGAGTGAGCACAGGAAGACAACAGGAGTGACTACAGACTCACAGCTAAAATGCAGAGTGGATTTATTCTTGTTACCTCGCCAACCAGGGGATCCCTGAAGCAGCACCTGAGTAGAGGTATACGAGCACAGGCACACAAGTGGGAACACAGGAACTGCTAAACAGGGTCCATGCTAGGAGATCTCAGGCCTGCTCGTTTCACCTGTTTTTATTAAGATTTCACTCAGGTGCAGTTTTTACCACCATGCTGTAATTCTCACTGTGCTGCTTTGATCTTCTCTGTACCAAGGCCGGGAGCTCGATCACCTCCAAGTCCACCAAACACCTATGTTATCTATGCACAGATGTGCTACTTGTCAAACATACAGAACACAAACAGCAGTAGACATAATTTATATGTTTTTTCTACATTACTGCTCCACAGACTTTATGCATTCCCAGCTGCAAGTTTACTTGAGTGTATTTGCAATCTTCCCTGCCAGTCTTCCATTCTGATCCCATTCTCCTTGCCAATCTTTCACTTTTAACCCATTCCTCCCAATACCTGCTTATGCACAGAAGACATTAACTATGTGTCTTCTTGTTAGAAGTGCTTTCTACCTGTAAAGTTCAGTATGTGTACACAAGCTAACACTTTAGAATTTAAAAAAAAAAAAAAAAAAAAAGAAGCCAATCATGATTCTCGTTTTCAAAAATTGCCTCATGAGATTTCTTCATTTACTATTGATTTTACAGTTACTCAGTTTTCAATGTATGTTGTTGATCAAAGCACTGCTGGGAGGGAGGGCTGTTTGCTGAAGGAAGGAGAATGGAATCTTTTCATGATATCTAAGCTAGATTTATGGAGTGAGGAAGTTATTTTCCTCTCTTAGGCACTTGAAAGAAGCTGCACTGCACTCTTTATGAGCCTCTGTGTTCTGTGTGTTTTACAGTTACCCAGATGAATATGAATATAGGAGGTGTGTGGGGGGAAGGTTAAGAGAGTTTCTTTTGAGCTTTGGATAGTCTTTTTTTTTTTTTTTCAACTCTGTACGTATGAAAAAATTGGTTCACTAGTCTTCATTTGAAAGAAAATGTATCACTTCTGTTCAGTATAGCAAGCAGAAAGTTTCAAAGAAAACACTCACTTTCCGACCAGCACAAACTGTGAAATGTATTAGAAAATAAAGGTTTTAATGTCAATTATCATTAAAAACCTTATTTTCAAAAGCACTTCACGGTTTATTCATGCTGAGAAGTGCTTCTTAGCTTTGAAATTTTCAGCCTGCTACACTGAGCAAAATGGGTGCAATTTTCTTTTAATTGTTTTGAACACCATGTGTGAGAGAACATGACAGAATGCAAATTGCTTCTACAAGTTTTAAGAGGGAAAGAAGGCTGTTGAATTTTGTGGCATCTCTCTGTGAGCTGAAAGCATGAGACACACAACCATTTTAACAATAGGTAAGAAACAAATGGCTTTATTTTCAAGATGATGCATGCTCTTACTCTAGTTTTAGTTCACAGTGCCAGACAAGACAGTGAAACTTTCATGGGCATAGTGCACCGACTGGTCTGTCCTCAGTAGCAATAGTTCAAACTCTGGGTCACAAATAAACAAGACTCGTAGCATTTGGGTTTTTCCCAGAGCAACCTGTCTGCCTCTCAGCTATGTACATAGGAAATATGGACTGCAAAACAATCTGTTTTCTTACCTCTTTCTAACAGACCTGATTGAACTCAGGCAAGAAAGCATTTTGGATTAAGCAGCACTGATGCAGTAAGCATAAAGTGGTGCTATAGAAAAATGGGCCATGGTATTTTACAGAACAGAGTGACATCTCATGAGGAAGTGATAATTTTCATGTGAAAATTAGATGACAAGAACAACAAAATAAATAATGAACTGTAGTGACTGACGGTGTGTTTGTTTTTTTTTCAGAACATTTCTATTTTGCAAAGCTATTAGAAACTTTACCCTACACATATACTATAGCAAAATCAAAATAGAAGAGAACAAAACTTATAAATTAGCAACAATGAAACAAGTGCTTTGATATTATCTCTTATGAACAATTATGGTGATGATGAGTCTAGCAGAAGAGGTAACACTCTGAAGTACTTACCTTTGTCTAGCTTTGTCTAGCCAGTTTGCTTTCTGTAGCATTGCAGTATAAGGCACAGAAGTCAGATTTGTCTTTGAAAGCCTCTAATGATCTGACAGAAGTTTTCAGTGGAGCTAGAATAGAAATTCCCCCAGGATAATTTGACATTGCATTATTATTGCAATAGTTTCTATAGATATTCCAAAGACAAATTAATGTAATTTTTTGGGGGGCAAGTGTGGTTTCTTTGTGAATTGTGACAGAACTGTCACTTTTTTTTCTTTTTTTTTTTTTTTTTGTGGTTTCAGACCTTTTCTCCTTTTCTTTCTTCCTATAGGGAAAAAATAAATAAATAAATCATGGACATCATCTTACACTTCAGCTGTTCAGGATAACTTTCATTTTATGAATTTTCATTCAGTTTCTGAGCTTCATCATGGAAGTTCCATGTGTATTTCCTGGTCCTAATGTTATGAAGTTGACTGAAATGGTACAAATAACAGTACCCAATTGTAAGAAAATCCACTGGGCCTAATATAATCTAGACCTTCATATATCTGAAAATCTATGTGAGGACTGCTAGAGGCATTCTGAGTACCACTAATGTCACAGGAAAGATCTTCTGAAGCATAGCACAGTAGAGGGATACTGTTCTAAGATTAAGGGGTAGGCCAGAAAAGGTCAAATCAGTCAATATTTTTGTAGAAATCTTAAGTACAAGAATGCTGCAGGTACAGTGGTGATCTTTTCCCCTTATTTCTCTCCTTCCCTAAGAGCCGAATAAGTGAGATCTATCCCTTTCCTTGTTCCGCATGCACAAAATTAGTGTTATTCTATTGTAAACCTGTTATTGTTTTACTTAAGCATGACTATTGTTCTTTTACTTTGTTTCTTGCCAAGACATGTCTGTAGTGCAGACGTTTGAAATCAGATTAGAAGCCTTGCACATTAACCATGGAAAGAAGCTCTATGCAGCATCAGCAAAGATGCCAAAGGCAGGTTTTCTCTTAAAATTCTCAAAGGTGAAACTGTTGAGGAACTTATTCTATTATGATTGTGAGGGTGAACAAAACATGATTCAGAAGCAACATAAGAGCTTCTGATATATCCATGTGGAATAGAAAATTTCTAATATCTAGTAAGACAAATGGAGATGAAACTTTGATTCTTCACAAGCACTAGCAAACAAAGAGATTATATATATATATATAAAAGGGCCCAGGTATCAAACACGCACATTCATGAGCAATTTGTTTTCTGAGCACTGTAAGTTGGAAAGATACATTCTTGCATACCATGTGTTTCTCATGTTTTAAGTATCAATATTTCTTGAAATTTTGGTTTGTCACCATGTGAAACTACTTCAGAAGAGTTTTCTAATACATTTTAAGATTGTATATTCAAAAGATGATATATCATAAAGGAATTCCAGCCACTCCAGCCAGTAAGTCAGCTTCACTGGGGCCCAACTTAAATGCCTCCATGCTAATGAATGTAGCATGGGGAATAAAGAAGAGGAGCTAGAGATGTACACATGCCTGAAGGGCTATGATCTCATTGAAATTATGGAGAAATGGTGGCATGACTCTTATATCTGGAGCATTGGAGTGGAAGGATAAAGTCTCTTCAGGAAGGACAGGCAGAGGAGACAAGGAGGGGTGTTACCCTCTATATCAGTGACAAGCTGAAATGCATGGAGCTCCACCTGGGAATGGATGAGAAGCCAAGTGAGATCTTACCGGTAAGGATGAAAGGGATATCAGGGACAGACGACATCATAGTCTGCTACAGGCCACCCAACCAGGAAGACTGAGCAGATGACATCTTCTACAGACAGATAGGAACAACCTCACATTCACAAGCTGTGGTCCTCATCGATCACATGAGGAACAACTCATGTTCATAGGAACAACCTCACATTCACAAGCTGTGGTCTTCATGGACCTCCTTCATCCACCCTGATATCTGTTGGAGGGACTGCACAGCAGAGCATAGGTAATCGAGGGGGTTCATGAAATGCATTGATGATAACATCCTTCTCCAAGTGCCAGACGAGCCAATGAGAAGAGGTGCTATGCTGGACCTCATTCTCACCAACAAGGAGAGAAGAGGGGCCTAAGAAAGCTGATTAATATCCAAGGATCACCTCCTCCAAGCTCAAGAGTGATGCCTTCTAACAAAGAGGAAGTCAGGCAAAAATGCCAGGAGGACTACATGGGTGAACAAGAAGCTCCTGGCCAAATTCAAGTAGAAAAAGGTGGAAGCAAGGAAAGATAACCTGTGAGGAATACAGAGAAACTGTGAGAATATCCAGGGATCAGTTAACAGCTAAAGCCCTCTTAGAATTAAATTTGGCCAGGGACATCAAGGGCAACAAGAAAGTCTTCTGTAAGTATGTGAATGATAAAAGGAAGAGTAGGGAAATTGTGAGCCCTGTCTGGTAGGAAACAGGAGATCTGGTTACCCAGGATATGCAGAAGGCTGAGATACTCAGTGATTTTTTTGCCTCAGTCTTTACTGGCAAGTGCTCTAGCCACATAGCCCAAGTCTCAGAAGGCAAAGGCAGGGACTGGAAGAAAGAAGAATCACCTACTGCAGATGAAGATCAGGTGCAACTCCATCTAAAGGATCTGAATGCTCACAAATCCATGGGACCTAATGAGGTGCATCCAAGGGTCCTAAGGGAACTGGCGAATAAAGCTGCCAAGCTTCATATTTCAGAAATTGTGGCAGCACTCTGTGGGTAAGGAATTGGCTTGATGGTCACTCTTAAAGTGTTGAAGTCAATGGATTGATGTCCAAGTGGAGATCAGTGATGAGTGGCATTCCTTAGGGGTTAGTACTGGGACCAGTGTTATTTAACATCTTTTTCAGCACCATGAACAGTAGGATCAAGAGCATTCTCAGCAAGTTTGCTGATGACACCAAGCTGTGTGGTGCAGTTGACAGGATGGAAGGAAGGGATGCCATCCAGAGGGACCTTTCCAAGTTCAAGAGGTGGTCCCATGCGAATCTCATGAAATTCAACAAGGCCAAGTGCAAGGTCCTGTATGTGGCTCGGGACAATCCTAAGCACAGATAGGGTCTGGGCAGAGAATGGATTGAGAGCAGCCCTGAGGAGAAGGATTTAAGGTTGTTGGTTGTTGAGAAGCTCAACATGAGCCAGTAATGCTAAGCTTACAGCCCAGAAAGCCAAACACATCCTGCTCTTCATCAAAAGAAACTTAGCCCACAGGTAGAGGGAGGTGATTCTTCCCCTCTGCTCTCATGAAACCCCAACTCAGGTATTCATTCAACTCTGGTGCCCCCAACATAAGAATGACTTGGACCTATTGGAGTGAGTCCAGAGGAATGCCACAAGGGTGATCAAAGAGCTGGAGCACCTCTCCTATGAAGACAGGCTGAGGGAATTGCTGCCATTTAACTTCAAGAAGAGAAGGCTCCAGGGAGACCGTATAGAAGCCTTTTGGTACCTAAAGGGGGCCTACAAGAAGGTTGGAGAGTGACTGTCAAGGAATGCAGTGATAGGATAAGGAGTAATGGTTTTAAACCAAAAAAAGGTAAATTTCAATCAGATATTAGGCTGGTTTTCTCAGAGGGTGGTGAGGCATTGGAACAGGTTGCCCAAAGAAGCTGTCGTTGCCCCATCCTTGGAAGTGTGCAAGGCCAAGTTGGATGGGGCTTTGGGCAACCTGGTCTGGTGGGAGCTGTCCCTGCTCGTGGCAGGGGGGGTAGAACTAGATGATGCTTAAGGGTCCCTTCCAACACAAAGCATTCTCTGATTCTGTGATTCTATAATTCTGTGTTCATGGGTTCAGACCACAGAGCTTTCCTTTCTTCACACACTCTCACAGATTTTAGTAACAGTTCAAATAACTGGACACTTCTCTCTGTGGTCTGTCTTATAAGTTCTTTGGGGGGAGAAAGGGAATGAATATTTCACTTTAAATAAAATCTTGCTTTCAAGCTAATCAAAGAAAAAGACATGTCCTGGAGGCACATCAAGACAAATGATACAGGAAACTGCCATGGATGAGTGCATGGCTGAAAAAGAAAGCATAGCAGAGTTTTAAAGGCTCTGTATAACCTCACTTATAAGTGCTGCTACATGCCTTTAGGTGGTGATAATGTGATCTTCGTATTGCCCTTCCAGATCATACCCTTGCTGATCATTTGCAATGAAAGAAATTAGCAAGCTTATGTTTCCTGTATGCTTTATACTGTACTCTTCTCTTTGGCATCTGAAGCTACATTGAGATTGTTGCTTTTAATAAGAAAAGAGAAAGTGTATAAGAAGAGAACAAAGAAGGAGATACAATTTATTCCAAATAAAATCATCTAATCAGATATCAATATATCACCAGACATAACTTTCAACTTTGTCATAGAATTATCAACAGCTTTTAGCATGTTTTTTGACAAATATTTAACCGTAAATATTGTGTTATTAATAGAATTCTATATCATATATAATTAATCATCATCATTAATATGAGATCCAATCATATTACACATACAATGAGAAGCTAACTACAATTTGGGTCCATCTTGATGCATAGGTATGAAAAAAAAAAAAGACAAAATATTGTATATATATAAATACCATAGAAAATGCATGTATCACGTTTTTGGAGCAGGGAGTGAACATGAGACTTGGGATTTCCAAATACTGAGAAGTGAAGATATATACAAAACATAAAGTAAGATTGAAAACAACATAAGTGTTGTCTCTAATGCAAATCTACCTTCTGTGACAGTAGCTTGCATGTTTATCATGTTCTACAAAACCACCATTCTCACCAATTACCAACACATATGTGGGTATGGAGTCTTGTAAGTAGCTCATGTAGCATTTATACTTTCAACAAATTATTAAAGATTTGGTAGAGTATGTGTGAATATGTAAACTATATGTCCAATTCTAGTAAAGCATACTTGAGAATGTGTGCTTTAAGAAGAGTGATGATTCAGGGAAATTTCAACGTAAAAATATGCCCTTGATGATGGGAAACTGAGCAGTATTCAGTGCTTCAATTGCTGCACACACCTTAGAGTGTCCTTCAGTTCAAATACCTTCTTAGATCACTAAAGGTCTATACTGTAAGTGACAGCACTGAACCTCCTATACATGCATGAATTATTCATTTCCTAAATAGACACATTAAAAGGAGAGCTATTTAGAATTTAATGAATATTAATAAGACCATTCACCAACATACCACATATATCTATGCTAAAGAAATCAATACACAAGGGTAGTTTATTACCACTGTGCCTGGAAACATACAACACTGTTTCACTAATGCCAGAAAAAAATCACTTTCAAGAATAAAATTACTTCATCTTCAGTATTCTGAAGGCACACAGGGGTTTTACTGAATTGAGAACAAATATTATAAAGAGAGAAACAATGGTAAAGAAAGGCCATGTTTGCTTACACTTTGTGCAGAAATTAGTCTCTAAAGGAAAATGTAATTTCAAAGTAAGTCACACTCATGATAAGATAAACATCCTAAACTACAGACTTCAGATACAAATATACAAGCCACAATTTTTCAGATCTAGAATTTTAGTTTATTTTACCACAGTCCTGCATTCCTTGCACTGAAATTGTCTGTCAATCAGACCATAATGATTACTAATTATTTAGCAAAAGATTGGTCTGTAGAAATATGCAGTGAATGAAGTTCAGTAGTGATCCCAAATAAAAAATATAATTTCTCAGTCAACTCTTTCTAAAAACTTAGTAGAGTGGAAATTGCCTTTGAATCTGCACAAGCATTTGTGACAACATTTTTTCTGCTGTTCATTCAGAACACTAAGATGCAGAAATCCCCAGCCTAGCATTTATTTGTCTCCTGAGTTAGACACAATGCTTTGAAACACTTCTGCATCCAAACAAAATAGTTATAATAATTAATACTGATACAACTTTCCACAATCACTGTACCATTTTTTGAACATAAATTCATATCAGTGCAGTTACATGAGCTTGATGGAAATTCCATAATTGCTCCATTGGAGGTGGTTGAATTGCCCATCAAGAAAGTGTTTGGCTTAGCAAATCTTTCTCCTTATTCCCTCGCCCAGCACCTCTTTTTTTTTTTTTTTTTTTTCTCTCTCCCTGCTCCAGTTTTAAGGCCGGTGTTTTGTCTTTGAAACAGATGCCCTCTACACTTTTACCTCAGATTGACCTTTATGTCTTCAGGTGTAGTAACTTACTGGCTCAATGTAAAGATGTTAAGATATCCACCTAGTTGTCTGGATTTCTTTTTTTATTGTCAGCATGGATTACAAGTTTGTCCCTTGTTAGTGACCATTAAACAAGCCATAATTAGTTATGTAGCACTCAGGTTGACTCAGATATAATGATCTAAATAATTTTATTGATATGCACACATTAAGAAATTGATTTTGTTGTGGTCCTAGCTGAATGAATGAAACTGATTCATCTAGTGCAAAGTAGCAATAGATGGCTACAATAAAAGTAACTAGGATTCATTTAAGTGCTGTCGTGGTTTTCTTAAAGTGACTCACTCACCTGCCAAAAAAGGCTGAGATCTCAGCAAGAAAAGATCACTGCATTCATCAGAAACTCTTACATTTTGCTTTCAAAATCTGTCACAAAGAGAAGAAAAATGATCAAATAGAAAGGCCAGCACTGTAACAAGGTCACAGGTATAAATCTTTCTTGCCAAAAAATTCTGTTCAAGCCCCTGCTGACATTATGCAGGATAAAAGTGAGGAGACACTTGACAGGACCAAGAGCACTCCAGATGTCATCTAGAAGAGCGTATTTATTTATTTATGAAAGAAAATATGAACCTTTTATTTTAAACAAATTCTCACCTTTAATAGCCTCAGGAATTATAACTCAGTTGTTTCCAAAATCTGCCCACGTATTGCCCTCTCTGTCTTTGTGCAAATCATATAACACTAATTTATAATCCCACAGTTAGTCCCTAGTCAGAAGTCTGCTGCTTAAGCATCCAGAGTTTAAAACCCCTCTGCCTTTTACCTCATTTCAGATAAAAAGAAAAACAAGAAAACAAAAAATATATTTGCTGGTTAAGGGCCTTTTATTTTATTGTTCTACCAGCTCATCCCCAGCTCAATGCAAGCGTAGGCACGGCTCTAAAGTTGTCTATACTCAGATCTGGCAAAGGCAATAACAATCTGTTAGCACAGCTTCCTTCCATGCATACAGGTTAGTAACATGAAGTAGAGGGGACTCTGACTCCATTTCTTGCCAACGTGTCCAGTTATGTCTGTGCCTTTGGGTGCTCCAAGTCAAATATTAGCTGTATGTAGAAGAGACATAACAACATGGCTTCAAACAATTAACATCCTCAAGGTGCTTTAATATATAATATACATTTAATAAATGTAAAGTGTTAATTACATTCCTTTTGTAATAATAAATCACTGAAATTTGGATTTAAAAAATCCTCCAAGGAAAACATTGCTGTTTCATTTAATCCAGAATACCTAGAGGAGATTCCATCTCATTGCTCTCAGTTACATTAAGCACTTGTTCTAGAAAACAATGGGGAATTTATGTTACACAGAATATTGAAGTATGTGGGGTTATCTCCAAGTATATTGGATTAAATGAAACATGAAAATATATGAATGACTTATACTAAAGTTTAAATAGGGATTGTTTATTTAATGGTCATTTTTTTTTAATTATTTTTTTTCTGCCACTAAATAATTGGAAGGCTCCCAATTGATTTAGATCACATGTGGTGGAAAACTGAAAAAGAAATGTTTAATGAAGCTAGTGTTGTCTTTCTTTTACAGTAGTTCCATTTTTCCTTGCTGTAGTGGTATGAATACATGTTCCTGTCTTGCTCTGTCCACTTAATAAACATCAGATAACTTTTTTTTTCTTTTTTTTTTTTTTTTTTTTTTTAAATGGGGAAATCGTTAATAAGCTAATTTTCTTTGGTATAATATATTTCCACCATTTTCATTTATTTAAAAACTGATTCCAGCTATGGCCAAGATATTTGGTTCCCCTGTTGGCAAATTCCCATCAGGTATTGCAACTCATCTTAACAGAACCATCAGTGACTCTTGGTCTCCAGTTGGACTCTGGACAGTGGTCAGATAATCACTTTCTTTTTGAAAAAAAAATAGACTGCTCATACAGTCTGCTTCTAACATTTTTTTATTTTTTATTTTTTACTTTCAAGATATTTTGCATATTCCATAGAGAATATATCTATATCTATATTTAATCTCTATCTCTATCTCTATCTATCTCTATCTCTATCTATATCAAAAGCTCTTGTAAAAAAGCATTTCACAAGAGGTACTTGACTGATTCTAAAAACTTCTACTTAGAGAAATTATTATCAGTATCGTTGGTGTTTCTTACTCAACTGAATTTTATCAAGGAATGATCAAATCAAGTAAATAAGAAGATCATGTATTTCAGTCTAGGTAGAATACCACAAAAGCTTCTAATCAGATGCATATCATGCAGAGGGTTAAGTGCCTGTGCTCAAATTTTAGCTCTTGAACTCATGCACTCTAACAGAAGCAATTATGCAAACATGCATGTGGGAAATCTTTCACTTTATTCTGTGCCCTAGGACCACTTTTTTAAATACATTACCTTATTTTTATTTTATTATTTTCAAGGCCATTTTGAGATGTCATTAGGATGTTAACGTGTGTTCTACAGTTAATATATTTTTGTTAGAATTGCAAAAAATATAGTTTCACCAACATATTGAAAACTAATATCTACTGTTTTATTTAAACATATTTTGAAAATGTTTCATTATATAAAGGTTTTAAAATCATGGATTTGTCAGATGGCTGATCTTGAAAGGCATTGCATTATTGTATATGAGGTAATTCATAGATATATCTGGAAAACTGAGCTGCAGAAGCTTTAGTCTCCAAATGTTACTTTAAACTTATTGAAATATTCAGGACACGAGCTGAATGAAATGGTAATTATTTCTATCATCATCTTTTCACATCAATACAGAAAACTTTGGATGTATGCTTTTTTTTATGTTGAACCAAAAACAATATTAGTGTGTTCAGAGCAAGGCATTGCTGGAGTCCTAACCATCAGAAATTAGTTTCTATCCACTGTATGATATATATTTAGATTTAATATACATATATATATATATTATCTGAACAATGGACAAAAGATCTATTAGGGAAATAAGTATATTGTGTCTCTGAATCTTAAACAGTATGGAGAGATCTTCCAGAATTCAGTATAAATGCAGAAAAGTTGATGTGTGGGTGCATACAATAGTATGACCTAGGTATCATCTTGTTAACTGTCACATTGATCAAAGTTTTTGTTAAGTCGTGGTGTTTCTCTAAGATGACTAAAATGACTCTCATGCTATGGTTTCCTTTCCAGCAATACACATACATAGGAAAGAGTATTCTTGCAGAACTGTCCTGTGCATGCAACAAGGATTTTCCAGGGCCACATTACCTCAGAAATGTCCCTAGGTCCTTTAACTTGGCTTTATCCACAGTTTCTATCTCTGCCACTAAGTAACATTAACTGAATCTAAATCATTATGCAGTCTGTGAAAAATATTCTTAAAAGCTTCCAGAAAGGTTTATTCCACTATCTCTACAGAAAATCTAGATAATTCTACTGTGGTCTTGGTCAGAGCTAAACCTCTCTGACTTGCTTGTTTCCAATGTATCTAAGAAATGTGGCAATAGTTCCATGTTAACAGGAATGAAATTTCCCATAAAGGGCATAGGGCTGCTAAGAAATTTGGAGAACATTGCATCCATGTAAGTGCCTGTAAAGATGTGAACCCAATTTGGCTTTGGAAGTTATTTGAGCAGCTATACTAAGCTATATGCAGCTCTGAAGTAGAGTTGTGTGAAAAGAAAACATCAGTGATAGAAATGGTATCTTATGGAAGGATGGAAACAGAATTCAAGTGGCCATGTTTATGAGAATTCAGGACATAGAAAATAGAAAAATATGATAGAGTCTTACCATTCAACACCCCCAGGCAGCTTCAATACAAAATAAAGCTTCTCCCTTTTCTAAAACTATTCCTGAAAGACTGAAAAGCATCTCAGCCACAGTCTTATCAAATTACACATTCACTTTAATTGATTCAAGAATTTTACTTTTGTTTTATGAATGTGGAATAATTGCTGCAGGTAACCTATTTAGACTAAACATTTGTCCACATCTTAAGAGAAGGTTCAGTGTTGAGAAAAATTTCCAGGGTGAAATACGGCAGATATGCAAGGAATCTGTTCCATGATAGTCCCCTTGGCAACATAGCATGCAACTTTAGTTATTGGTGATGCCAGGGAAGCTTGGTGTGCTGACTCTAAGAGATATAGTATGGAGCAAAGTGAAGATACCATGGCCAGGCTCTGTGCTATCACTACAGGCATGAGGAACCAGATGGTATTGCGGAACTTATGGACTGCATGACGAGCCCTGATTCTAACTGATAACCAAGTCATGTCCTTTGCATCGACTTTGCTCATTGTAATCTCATTATAATGCCAAAACACACATCCATCCCAAAGCCTATGTGCCTCCAAGGTGCGACCACCCCTCACTGAGCATGCACACTGAATTCCTCTGAGCCTATACCTTTAAACAAAAGCAAGAAAAAATGTATACCAATCACAATGAAGACATATATGACTAGTCATTCAAGCTCCACCTAAAAGTAAGAAAACAGTATAAAAATATCCCAACAAAAGGAAAATAAGAGGGAAGACAGCACCACAGACAAGTTGGAAGGACATCGCTGACTCCTGGCATCAGTCAATTGGCTGAACCTCTCTTTCCCCCCCTATAGGGATGCCTACTGGGTGAGATTCAAACTCTCACTTATAACAAGTACTTCCCTGAGAAACCTAAAAGTCTCTATAGAGTTATTTCATAAGTTAGCATGTGTAGTTAGTTGTTTTTGTCATATTCTTGGTATTTGCATGTGCTTTGCAGACAGTATATTTATCACTGGCAATCCAAAAGAACCTGTACTCCTGTTGCTTCAATAAACTGCACCAGTCATTTATTAGACTGAAAGTGTGTTATTTGTGAATCCGTGATTGTGATAATTCAATATACATTGAATGTGATCAGACTTATAATGCCAAACTGGGCATCACTCAAAATCTAAGCCCAGACACCCCCACCCCCTCTGATATCTGAGAGCAAGATGGAATGCAAGGGGATTAGGTCCTGCCAAACTTTCTTACTCTTTAACGCAACAATGAAGAAAATCAGAACAGAAAAAAAAAAAAAAAAAAAAGAAAAATAACACTGTAATGAACTCTAAGCTTCCTTACATTGTGAGAAACCTTCTCATGTAAGACCATTTCTATGGTAGTCTTACTTATTCTTCAGTTCTTTCAGTTAGCTCAAACAATATTGGATGAACATTTGGGGTATATCATACGATTGGGTTTATATCATAACCTCTCAAAATTAGTATTGATCTATTTGGGCGTATTTTGGACATGTGCTTGGTATGTGTACATGCAGTGCAATTTCATATGTATTCTGCTAAACTCCCTATAATGTGGAAATATATGATGTGGAATTAGAGTGGTGCTTGCCATACACCGTAAAAGTTCAGCAGTTTCCTCCTGCAGAATAGAGGTCTAGAGCAGTACATAATATGTAGCACATAAGTTGGATTTTATGCTTACTGCATCTACTTTTCTTCCTACCTTTTACTGGAGGAAAATGTGACATTTTTACAGTAATAAAGTATCTGCACCTGGCACTTATTAAAATATTTATTTTTCTGAATAAGCTTCAACATCCTTGTTAACATGGTTTAAAAATTCTAAACCTTACTGAAAAACCTTTTAAACAAATCAAATATTAATGCTTAATAAGAGGTAAGAAAATATTGAAAATTACAAAGTTTAATTTTTTAAAAATATGAAGTGTTAAAACCTAATTACCATTAAATATGTATGGCTAAATTATTAAAATCATTATTAAAACCAAAATGTCTAAGTCATCAATTCACAGACTGTGCAACATAACTTCACAACTTTTTTTTTTTTTTTTTCCAAAGGAAGGCCCAATAATTGCACAACTTGTTGAACTAGCTAATGCACTTGCTACAAGATGAGGGGTAGTTTGGTTTAAAGTAACCTATTGCCTGATTCATATAGGAATATATCTGGACTCACAGTGTAACTGTTTAAAACAATACAGTTATAACCTTAAGATACCAGAAAATCCATATTTCTTTCCTGAGTTCTTTCACATGCACCAGTGTATAGAGCAGAAATAAATCCTATTTGTATCTGGTCAGGCATCCTGACAGCTGCTTCCACTTTCTGGTAATCTATATTACTTGTGAAATAACTACAATGAACCATTATCCAAGATATTGAGAACACTTTGTTTTCTGGAAGTGATATAAGAAAGCAGCAGGAAAGTTACCTTTTGAATCTAACTCTCCGAATGAATAACAGAAAAAGGTTGTAAAGCAAATTCAAAAAATGCATGCAGAACTCCCAACACAGCTTTTTCTTGATTTTATTGTCCAGTATTGTCCATCTCAATTTAAAACAAAGACGTGGGGATCTGCATGGGCCATTTTTATGTTTCAATAGCATGGCAAACTTTTGCAATGGGAATTCAATGAATTATAGAGTCACTTCAAACATCAGCTACATTAATACCCAGCATAAAAGAGACTGCTCACTCAATACAAGAATTAGATTGGAGGTCATTAACAAGATAAGGAGATTTAACCAATGTATGAATGTTTTCCTTGTCATAATGTAAACTTTTGCTGAAAGGGGGGTGTGGGGACACAGAAGGTATGCTTTATCTGGCCTACAAGTTTTTATCAGGAAAAAATATATATATTCCTAAAAAATCATTATCTTTAAGCTGTCTGGCACATGACAATTTTTACAATGACACATTAGCACAAAGCAGTATTTGCAGTCTTCCTGCACAGTGCTCATTAAACTTTAATGAAGCAAAATATCCAAAATTCACTGCCAAATGCACTTAGCCCACAAATGTCACTATCAGCAATTTTGCATACTCTCCTTGCTAAGGAAAAAGTATTGACATACTTTTTGTTTTAAACACCTGAGAAAGGTCAGCTACAATATAGTATTTCTATGAGTAGTCCCAGTCACTGGGACTTGATTCTGCTTTTTCTGTCCTTGATTCTGACTACCAGTTAAGATAATTTCATCAATTTTAAATTTAGTTGGATGAACTTTCATGACAACTGCTAATGTAGGCTACATCATGTACTTTAGGGCCTTTAGTTACAGGAGTGGTGGCTTCTATATTTTTTTGTAGGGGGAAGAAAATACTTGATGCTTCACACTTTCACACTTTTCTTTTTTTTTTTTTTTCCTTAATTTTTATTACTAGCTTGAAGTGATACAGTGACTTTTCATCTGTACTGCACATATGTAAATGGTGAAAAATTAGGCTGGGGACTTAGCAGATAATATTCCAGTCCATACAGACACACAAAAACATGGCTTAGTAAAGTGCCTACTGGCAGCTCATTTCTCAACATCTTTCTCCTGTAGGTGTTTTTCCCAGAGATAATTTCCAGGTCCTTCTTAAGACCTGAGAAATAGTCTCTGACATTAGAAGTTCTGTTACTCACTTCTGCAGTAGCATTATACCCAGACATGATCTACTGAGAACCCCATCAGTTCCACAGGAAACTTTTATATTTGTGCAAGTTTTCTGTCATGTACAAAATGTGTGACTATTAGCCTGTGTTAGGAATGGTAGATACAGGAAAAAAAAAAAAAAAAAAAATCTGTTTTGTTCAGTGATATAAATGCTAATTCTGTTTCCACTCTTCAGTATGTGGCACCTGAGCAGATAGAGTGGTTGCAAATTTTACTCAAATCTAAAAGACTAATATAGATATGAAGACTAAACAAAATGCAAGGTATAGCTATTTGTATAGAAGTACTTTGCTATTTGAGAATGATGACATCTTCCTCCCTTCCTTCCTTCCTTCCTTCCTTCCTTCCTTCCTTCCTTCCTTCCTTCCTTCCTTCCTTCCTTCCTTCCTTCCTTCCTTCCTTCTCTCTTTCTCTCTTTCTCTCTCTCTTTCTCTCTCTCTCTCTTTCTCTTTCTTTCTTTCTTTCTTTCTTTCTTTCTTTCTTTCTTTCTTTCTTTCTTTCTTTCTTTCTTTCTTTCTTTCTTTCTTTCTTTCTTTCTTTCTTTCTTTCTTTCTTTCTTTCTTTCTTTCTTTCTTTCTTTCTTTCTTTCTTTCTTTCTTTCTTTCTTTCTTTCTTTCTCTTTCCTCTCTCTCTCTCTTTCTCTCTTTTTCTCTCTTTCTTTCTTTCTCTCTTTCTTTCTCTCTTTCTCTCTTTCTTTCTCTCTTTCGCTTTCTCTCTCTCTTTCTTCCTCTCTTTCTCTCTTTCTTTCTTTGTTTTACACTGTCAGTCTGAAGAGTAGAACTAAATGCACAGTTCATTCATTTTTCTACAAGGTATTCAGTGTGCCCTGTATTTATTGTAAATCTAGTTAAAACAATATTTTTTTCCCCTTCCTGTTAATTTCCCACTAAGTTGGTTTAAATGAGACTACCAAAGGGAGCGTGTTTTGTACAATGTGCCTGTCTCTTTCTCCCTAGCAGCTTCAAGTTAAACACCAGAGAATGTTTTCTTTCAGTTTCTTTATGCATGTGATGAGATGAAGACAGAATTTGATCAATAGAACCTAGCGTTCTTCTTCACTTACACTCTCTGTTTTGTTTAGTGTCATATATTTGACAGTTCTTGGTTTTTGCCTCGTTACCTCTTGAATTTTAAACACTGAATTGCATAAGGCACTAAACATGCTGTCACTCCTAATTTTTATTCACTTTCTTAATGTAAATACCATATGCATTAGAATAGATGTTTATGATTCTTCAGCACTTTTGTACCACCATTACTTTACATTACCTTACTCAGCATAAATTAGCAGCAGAAGCAGCATCATTTTAAGTCCCTAATGTCAGCCATGTTACAGTAACAAATCTTTTGCTGACTCCTTGAACCAATAAATAGAAAAATCTCTTAATATCATCTGGCATTCCTTTGTAGAGCAGTCTCCTATTACTGCTATTAGATCTGCAATTCATATCAATATAACCACAACTAGTTTCATAATTTAAATGTAGTTCTCAGTGTACATATATTAGTAATACAAATTGATATAAGAAACATTTGCACATTAGGTAAAACAAACATTTCTATGTGGTGATTTTTTTTTTCTTTTTTCAAAAGCAAGTGCTTAAAGCTAACTGCTAGTTACAATCCCATATGGCTCAAAAAAAAAAAAAAATTATGCCAATGAAACTATAGAAAGTGTTCACATTCTCACAAAAAGATGAAATACAACAAAGTTACTAACATCAAAATATACATTGTGAAGTAAGCTTCTAATATTTACCAATCATTAAAATATTTTAAGAAAATTCTTCAAGCTTTTTATTTTGTAAAAAATTCCACTTTCACATTTCTTCTTTGTAAAAAAAAAAAAAAAGAAAAAAAGAAAAAAAAAGCCTCTATCACTTAACGTGCATTCTTCAAGCTAGATATTTCTTTCAAAGAATAAACACCAAAATGAAATAAAAATGTATGCTGAGACTTTTGCAAGAAAGAACAGCATTAAAATGTGAACACAAAGAGCATTATTTACACTCATCACCAGATCCATGTCTGGGTACAACATAGGTCTACATTAACATAATTTGTACACTCCCTAAACTCACTACACCAAGCTGAGAGACACTCTCTAAGGAAGTAAAGTACTAAACTGGAATTAGATTTAAGTGTTTAGAACTTACAAAATTATCTCAAAAATAAAAGGAAAGAAAGTCTCATCTTTAGGTACATTTACAGGCTTGCCATCTGTAAGTATGTATAGTTAACATACCAACAAAACAGATAACGTTAAGAGGAACACACATCCCTGTCTAAAATGTAGCTTCCTTTTATGGGAATATCAGTGTTTTATATTCATAGACAACTCTTACTAAAGTTGTTGTAATAACTGCTACAGTAGCACTTTGTATCAGTACAGTGCCTTCTGAAATTTCATCAAAATCAAGAGAACATAACCATGAAAAGTGTTATATCTACCTTTACATCTTCTACAGGTGAATGGCGAAACTAAACTAGTTCAGTATCATCTCTCTTCTCAGTGATGCATTTGTAGATTACCTACTAGACTTGACATAACAAGGTCTTACAGCACAAACAATCAGAGCTTTGTGAATTGTTCTCTTTTTTCACTTCTATGTTTATTATTGGCTAGGAATTCTTCAACATCTCATCTACTTGTCCAATATTATAAATCAAATAATTTTTCATTTTATTTATCACTTTTGAATTTGGCACCACAGATGTCAATTAATTATTAGAAAATTCAGGCCAGGTTTTTGTTCTGAAATTCCTAGAAGTATTTCCTAGGTAACAACCTACTGTATCAGTATGGTATGCTATAATCCCCCTGATACTCTAGACTACAGAAATATTTAACGATCAGAAAATCCACCCACACATAGGTTTTCCAGTTTTTCCCAGGTAGAAGACGCATCTCTTAAATTGCTCTCCTTTTGAAATGAAAAGATTTTCATTCATTTGCATTCTCTTTGAGGCACAGTTTTTGTTATGTTGGATAACAATACAGACGGGAAAACAAGATGAACTCATTTATTTTCAAATCAGAATGGTTAAAGATATTCAAGTTATTGGAAACGTTTATGTATTCTTCTTGAAGTGATTTCTACTGCTTAAGTTTTGTTCATTCTGTAAATTTTGAAATAGAAATTGGATTCACACTGAAACCTTAAGTTACAGATTTCCTGAAAACATTCAAAGGTAAGTGTAGATATTTGCATCTTCCTGCAGCTAGAGTTAGTTTTTATGGCTTATCATGTTAAAAGCTGCATTAATTATTCCTTTATTTTGCCTTCTTATCTCAATAAGAAGATGGCCCGTGTTACACCAGTTAACCTTCTTTTCACATGGCAGACAATTCTTGAATGGTATGAAAGCAAGAGAAAAGTTCTAACCTTCAACAAAAATAGAAGTTGCGTTTTTTGTTTGGTTTTCTTTTTTTTTTGTTTGTTTGTTTCTTTGTTTCTTTTTTCTCCATCCTCCCGTCCCTCCCCATTTGAAATACAAGTTAAGGATGGAATTCACTTCACCATTAGTAGGCTGGAACAGACACTCAGTAGATATTAACTGACACAGCTGAATCTAATCTAATGGAATGTACTTGATTATACTATGAAACAACATTTTTTTTGAGTGTATGCCAGTATATATAAAGGAATATAAGGTGCTGAAATACACTTCACACCATAAAAAGTAGAAGCAAAGCTGCTATATCACAACCTTTTCATTGCTATTATCCATCAATAGGCTGGAAGGATTTATAAGTGTATTCCAGCTCCATTGTAAGACATTAATGACCGCTAAATTTATATACATGAACAGCACATAAGGAAAATGAATTTCGTTGTATTTCAAATTGCAATTTGAGTCCTACCACAAGAAAGAAGTGTAATTTTGTATTCTGAATAACTTAATGCTTATTACACTAATTTCAAAATACGGAGATTTTATTTCTAATGCAGGTTTTGACAGGAAAAAAAAAGAAAAAAAGAAAAAAAAAAGAATGGAATCCATGTTGATACATGGGCTGTAAGTAAAGTAATGATCAAATTACAGATTGCAAAATAACTATGCAGTGAGGTTTTGCAGGTGCCAATGTAGCGATATACCTCCGCAATGTACGTTAGGCTTGCTTTTAAAGGCTAGAAACTTAGAAAGAAAACAAGAAATGAAAAAAATTGTTGAAATTTCTGATAGGACTTTAGAGGATCTAGGTTTCAGTCAGCAAACATCTGCTCAAAAGACTCTATGACATTTTCAGGCTGACAGGAAGATGAGTGTGTTCACCAGCTGGACAATCAACCTATTCCTGTAACTGTGAATAAACTTCTCCCGTCATTTTCAGTATCCTTTCCTAACTGCTGCCTGCAATATTTTATTGCATATAGCATATTGTGTCTAAATTAAACAGCATATCTACTATGATCTGTACAGAAGACCAAGTCTTTTCCCTATGGAGGTTAGCATAGCCAGTGCTAAAGTCAACAAGTTTCAGAGTCTTGTGCTACAAAGCCCTGTTCAGTCTCAAGGCCTGAATCCCATACATGATATATAATATCTAAAGGGTGTTGCTGATACCAGCAACTACATTCAGGATATATCCTTTTCTAAACTGTGAAGGGAAGGAAAAGTAACAGTAAGATTCCTTGTGGTTGAAATAAAACCTAGAAGAACTTCCTGCATGTGACATATAATGTGAATATATCATGAAAAGTTCTGTTGCTGTGAACAATCATCTATTCTGGATGGACCTACCCACATGGCCAAGGGAGGGAGAGACGAGTGGGAACTGTTGCTGCTGCTTTACTATATGTACCTATTGTAGACTCATTTTTCTCCAGGGTGGTTACTTTGACTATTCTATCAACAGTAGCAGTACAAATCTGTAATTCTACTCCTTTCCGTTACTTTTTAAAAGGTTGATAACCTTTTAAAAATAAAGCCAGTGATGATTTGGTATTGCAGATGTAGCACTAGACAAAGCTGTAATGTAAACAGTGAGAAATCAAATACAGAAGTTATGCAACTTGGCTTGTGTTTTTGTGAAATAGAATAAACAAACAAACAAACAAACAAACAAAAAAGAAGGGGAGAAGGGGTACAGAATTCAGAGATTCACAGGAAGTAAAGCAGCTCTGAAAATTCTGAGTTTAATTTGTTCTTTAAATACATGATAGTAACCAGTTATGGTTATGTTCTGTGATCTCAGAAAAAATGTTGAATGTGTAGATTCCAGTTCGGACAGGAAACGTTACGCACGATACCCGTAGATGTGTCAGAAATGAAGTTTAAACAAAACACTCTTCTTCCAATTTGGAAAGAAAGATGTAAAGATTTAGCCTTCAAATACAAGTAGACACTAGCTCTCCTTGTTGAGAACGCTACAACATACAGCTGAACTGTAAACTGATATACCTTAGATTTTACAAGTATGAAAGTAGAAACAGAAGATAAATGGAAGGAATCAACAGGTTCCTAAAAGACTGATACAATCAAATAATACTAAGATTTATTTTTTGTTTTCTAAAAATGTTTCAACATAGATTTTTTAGAGAATATGAACTCTCTTCCAATGAGTAGCAGATGACCATATGTATTGTATAAATTTTTTACACATAAGAACAGTATACAAACATGCTTAGATTGCAGCCTACATTTGATCTGTTTCTACAACACCAAGCACAACAGAATCTCTGTTGTATTAGCTAGTCACACATTTTGTTTTGTAGAGAGGATATAATGAGTAATCTTGGAACTGAAAATCTGAAAATGAATGTGTCCATAATTTTGGTGTACCCTGGGTATAAATTGTATTTTGCCAAGACAAACTACCCAACATGGTTTGTAGTACTTGACAAAATGGGTTGGCCAAAATCCTACAACTATCCAGAGCATTTCATAATGATCTGTTAAACTATCTCTCACCTTCTGCTTATGCTACAGTTTCTGCTGCAAAACCTGTGTCTGAAATACATTGTGAGATGTAAACTAAATGTACATATTGATACAATTTTACAGTGGCATTCCTTGGCATAATTTTTTCACAGAGACTTTTAATTTGCCTGTTTGACCTTTGCTAAATACTGCTCCAGAGTTCAAGCCAGCACCCATGACAATACAGAAGGTAAATTTGACAGCTACTGAATTCACAAGTACTCATATAAACCTTTCATGGCCACATAGTAGATGTTTATAAGATAACACTTATGAAATTTATATTCTGCAAAAAGAAGGAGAAAAGTGATTACAAAATGACAGTTTCTCATTAAAGCTGTCTATTTTTGATTGCTAAGAAAAAGGGATGTAGGTCATTCAGAATTCAGTGCAAGTGAAGCAGAGCAAAATCCTTCACAATTATTCCTTGTGACATAAAATATAGTATCTAATGGGTGCTGCTGATACTGAGAGCTACATTCAGGATATATCCTTTCCTAAATTGTGAAGGGAAATAAAAAAGAACTATAAGATTCCTTGAGGATGAAACATTAGCTGTGTCCTGCTGCAGTATACAAATCTGACATATTGACAGACGTAGAAGTATTGTTTTATTAAAAAGGGAGGCAAGTGGGGAGGGGAAGTGATTTTTGCATAAAGGTGAACTCCACTAAGCACAGCCTTGAGTCCAAGGGAGAAAAAACACAGAAGCAGGACACAAGTTACTGTCCATCAACATGTCTCTCAGAAAACCTTTGCTAGCAGGGCTTCTCATCTAATAAATCATCCAAGTCTCTTACAATGCTGCTATAATGACTATACATTTCTTTCTTCCTTCAGATGGAATTTCCAGAAAATATTAGTTGCAAATCAAAAATAAATAGTATTTTCCTTGAGATTAAACTGTTATATTTGTTGTATTAATGCATAAAAATAAAACAGTAGACAGTCCCTGACTTCAAAGATGGAGTAAAAAAGATTTTTTTTCTCTTTTTGGTTTAGAAATTTGAAATATAATCTCAGTTTCCTGTGAATTTCTAAAGAATGTCTCTCATAATCAATTTTTAATTCTAAGGCTACCTTTTGTTTTGACAATGCATAACAGTGAGGGTATAAATATGAGTACTTTTGCTTAATCTCCTATGAAATAATGTAAAATACATCTATTTATATCATTTGTCAGCTTTGGCAAGACCTACAATTGCAAAATAATTATAGTTTTCAATATAATTTAAAACTGCTTAAACCTTCCAATCCCATCTTTATTTTCTCACAAAAAAAAAAATAATGGAGCCTGCTTCAATGCATGTAAATTTCACTGTGAGGTGATGGCTCATCAATGTAGTCAGAGCAGGCAAGTGAAATAGGTGACTTTTTAATGTGTTCTTAAACTTGTCAGCTTGTCTCTTGAGCATCGATCAACAGGATTTATATGGCTAAATGATGGGAAAACTGATTTTAACAAAAATTCCCATCTCGAATTCTCACAGGTTCTACTCAACTGTTTCAGTTCTGATTTGGGAAATTCTCTTACCTCTACATCTCCTAAATTATCCTACTCTCCGAACAATGGGTTTTAATCTCAGCACTGAAATGTGAGGATATTCAAAGCTCCTGACTGGGAAGTTCTTCAAAATCTTATGCATTTGGTCCAAGCTTTGTTTTCATTACTATAAATAAAGTTACTGCATTATAATAAACTAGTAGTTTTCAGCTCAGAGGAAATGCTTTTGGCCAAGTTAAAAAGTTCTGAATTAGACATATATAATAAAATTGCTGAGATAGATGTGCCATTCATGATATGATCTATATTAGATAAACTGTTATGCTGCTGTGGGCAGTTCAGGTTCTTATATCGAAGTTTCCTAATGCTGTCTTAGGCTTATTATTCTTCATATCTTAAAATCAAATCTATTTAATGTAACATGAGGAAAACAAACAAGCAAAACTCTTTTATTGAAGTCTGTGTAAATGTTGAAAACACTGAAGTTTTGTGATATCTGATCTTCTGACTAGACAGCTTTTCCAGTGATACATTTGCATGAGCTTGCAGTTCTTAAATATAGAATTTCAATATATTTCTTGTTGGGTTAGGAAGAAAATTTGTATCATGTTAATTTATTTAAACTCTCAAAGTTGAGAAAAAGGCTATACAGGATTAAACACCTGGAATGTGGTCCAGTCAAGGGTATGTGTCAGTGAGCATCTAACAAGGAGTGTTCTTATGCAGAGATGGGAAGAGTTGGAGATATATTTAGCAGAAATTATTTTATCTCAGTTGTTTTGCCCAGTGTTTTTTGATTCAACCTGTATTTGAAAGGTTTAATAACATAAACCTTTCCTCTGACCTGCCACTTGGCTTAAAAGGAAGCAGTTTGAGAAAGCCATGGGGTTGTGGTTGATTTTTTTTTCCCCTTTATCTATATTCCTAAGATTATAAACAAAGTGGCAAAGTTATACTATTTCAGCAGTATTATGTTTAGATTTTTGTTTGTTCACAAGTGAAAACTGAGAGTAAAGCTGGAATCATGGCCTTTTGTACCGTAAGGTATTGGCTCCAAACATAATGATAAATTTTCATGTTGCAGCCTTTATTGCCTCCAGAGGCATATGATTGTACAGCTCTACCCACCTCTGTCTTTTCTTTTTCTACCTTTAAATATCTCCTGGACAAATAAATAAATAAATAAATAATAATAATAATATTAATAATAATAATAATAATAAAATCCTGCATCCTGATCTAAACACTGTTTAAACTGTTAAGGTCATTTTAGAAATAAATAAAATTATTGCAAACTTTTTTTTTTAATCAAATATTTAACTAGTATAGACAACATTTTAAGGTGACTAATAGGGAATAATCTACCACACTGGAAAGCCACATTTGTTAATGCTGACATTTCTGAAAGCACAGAGCTACTGCATCTGTCATGCAATCTTGTCACAAGAAGTAAGATTTTTTTCTCTTTTCATTTATAATATGTGTATAATAATTTAAATTGCGTTATAAGATTTTTAATTCACAGTAGATTGAAAGTTTTTTTTCTCCCTTTTTACTTTCTTTGAAAATGTTTAATTTCAGTTATTCAGCCTAAAGAAGAGAAGGATCAAGGGTGACCTCATTGCAGCTTTTCAATACTCAAAAAGGGTTGTAAAAAAGATGGAGAGCAACATTTTGCTGAGGCAGACTGACAGGACAAGGGGGAACAGCTTTGAACTGAAAGAGGGGATATTTAGATTAGATGCTAGAAGGAAATTCTTCACTCAGAGGGTGGTGGGGCACTGGAACAGGTTGCCCAGAGAAGTTGTGGATGCCCAATCCCTGGAAGTGTTCAAGGCCAGATTGGATGACCAACCTGGTCTAGAGGGTGGCATCCCTGTCCACTGCAGGAAGGTTGAAATTAAATTATCTTTAAGATCCCTTCCAACCCAAACTATTTAATGATTCTTTGGTTCTATGAATTGGAACCTATAATTGCCCAGTCAGTATGTGAAATGACTTCTGACTGGTTCTATTCCAAACATGTAGTATTTTGTGTCATATGAGTATATTTCAGTTTATTTTTGATAAAGATTCATTGAAATGTTTGTTATCTCTGTTCTTAATGAAAATGTTAAAAAGACCCATCCTGAATTTTCTGTATGAAAAGTCATTCAGAAGGAGTTCTTGATTGGGTGTTATAAACTGTATAAATAAATGCTGTATAAACTGTATAAATAAATGCTTTTTGATTCTTTGGTAACAGTGAAAAATCAAAACCAGTTTTGAGTTGACTGCATATCTCATTGATTTAAAACAGACTATAACATATATTTTAGAAGAAGGATGATCATTTTATTACTTCTTTTTGTTGTTCTTGCTACATACGGACAATTGTTGAAACAATTGTACTGAAAAAGAAAATTGGAATGATTTATGTCTAAAATGTCAAAATGAAACTTTTTTTTATTATTATTTGCCCTTTTTTAATAATATGTTTTCTCCCTTACTTGCTCTATTTAATGTCAACATTTGGTCAATGATTTATGATTTTTCATCTAAGTCTTGTTTATATGCGATATTATAGGCAGGGAAAGGTAAATCAATGTTTTTCCTGTGTACTGCATGAAGTGGGATATCCAACCCTATAACTCATTTTTTTAATTGGGAAAGCAGATGTATAAGACATCTCATGGCTAAAAGTAAGAACCATATTGAATGGGACATTGAACTATACATTGTTCTCTTCTAGTTCTCCTAAAACTAAGGTTGGTCCTAAGTTTCATTCTCATCTTTTTTGTTGTTTTTGTTTGTTTGTTTGTTTTAAATCATTGTGCATGACCTCAGCAAACATATTTCTAAATAAACATGAAGCTATTTTTCCATCCTCTTGAATGTGAAGTAAGGCTGTCCCAGATGATATGAATCCTATCATCTAACTTAAGACTTAATTCACATAGTTGTTTTTTTTTTACCTATCTACAAAAGATCTTTGTAATTTTATATAGACTTAAATTCACAACCACAATGCTGTTTATAGACAGATTTACTTCTCTAGCAACCTTTATTTTTTCCCTGATGTACATCCATGCTTGTGTATTGTGATAGATAAAAATGTTCTTATTTGGGAGGATGTTTTGTCTTTGCTTTTGGTATACATACACAAGATGTTTAAATGCATAACTCTTGATCACTGCTTAGGCTCTTAGTCTGAAATCTCTGATATTTATAAATATTTTCTGTCAAATTCAATGTCAACATTGATTAGAAAGAGTTGACATCCATTTATTGAGTCTATACTGATTGACAGCAATTGATTGAGTCTATTGCTGATTGACACAATAAATAACCTACTTTTTATCTCAAATCTCTTCCTCCCCCCGCTCCCCCCCCCCCCCCCCCCGCCACCCGGGGTAATTTTTTTTTCTAAATATAAAGTGCTACTGCTATCAAATTTTCCTTATTGCCTTATGCACATATGATTTTATAATATATTGCATAGGATAAAATCCATAACTATAAAAAATAATTAAAAAAAATAATATAGTCACTATAAAAAATAATTTATCATTTCTAATCTAGTTGCATAAATTAGTTGCTTGAAGAAAGACCCCCAAGGCATTATAGAGTGTTAGACATTGCTACAATTTGTGAGGTAGAGAAATTGTTTTCCCTTTCTGTACACTGGGTTATCGAATGCATAAAGAAATAAATAAAAATAAAACCAGCCCAACCACGATAAAGCAGAATTTCTATGTAAAATATATTTAAAACTTTTTTTTTTTTAATCGATTTGCTTTTGGAATATATACTGTGGTATTGGCATAAGTTTCAAAGAGCAGGTTTTCAGAGCACCATCAATCCTGTTTACGATTGGGAAGATGAGACTGTTTGCCTGTCAGCATTTGAAACTAACAAACCTTGTTTTTAGCATTCTGCTGATCACAATGCCAGGATCAATATATTAGAGATCTCCAAAATATTTTGCTAGATGAACTTTAGGAGAAAGAACCTTTTATTTAACATGTGTATGAAGATCAAACAGGAACATTCTTAAATTTCTGTAATTCTGTAAATGCTAGTTTGATAAATGAAAATACTTCCAATGTGAAAAATTTATATATCTTTTAAAAATTACTTCAAATTTATTTTATCTAGAAAGGAATATATCTAATAGTCAAATGGCAGGAAAAAATACTAATTAAAGAAAATTTGCTATGATTATTTATATTGTTTGTATGAATAGAATAAATAAAGAGGAATAAATACTAGAAGCTCAAATAAGGGAAGTCAAGTGCTTCATATTTATCAGCGCTGTGGACAGAGATGTCGAATTGAGATCGTTCTGCAGTGTGAAATATCCTCTTATTCTGCTATGGAAGAGTGGCTCCTTTAGAATGGTATTTCCTTTGCCTCATTAAATTGTGTGTTATTTTACATTCAAAGCTATTTTCAAGTGCACCTGTGCAGATTTTTGGTGTGTACCCTGCTAGCAGAAACTCTAAGTCAATATACTTACTTTTGAAAACACTGCAGCAGAGGTGCAGGGACACATACAAAAGTATCCTTGTGGCTGATGTAGCTTCTTCTTTGGATAAGCAAACTGATTAATTATGCCTGCTAAATACCTTTTAGTTGATATAATCTCTTCCTTTATGAGCAGTGTTTTCTGGAATGATGACACTAGTTTATCTATGCTCATAAATCTCTTTAGGACAACTTTCTGAGTAATTTTGTTAACACCAGTGAGACTTCTCATAGATTAACTTGCTATCAAACAGATATACAGGCAAAAAAAATCACAATAGAAGGATGAAGAATCAAGAGGAGAGGTGCTAAAAATGTGTTTTGGAGCAAAGCAAACTATTCACCCAACAAATAACATAGCCAAGTGACCAACTTAGAGGGAACTGAAGCTGTCAGTGAAGCGACCTGAAAAGTCTGCCAAAAAGCCAGATGCTTCTACTGAAAAACTACCTCCCACAAATTGGCAAGGGTATCTTACAGAGCTGGCACTCAATAGTACCTGATTTGCTAAACCACAGTCTGTCTTGAACACATTATTTTACTACCCTTGCCTGTTATCAATAAATGGATAATATTATTCTGCTTTCACTTATTAAATTCTCCTTGGCAACTGTTGTTCTTTTGACAAATGAAAGCAAAAAGAAAGTAAATTTGAACACCATATTTTTTTTTGTGGGGAAAAATAGGGTGATTTTGTTTAAAAACACTGCACAGGGCATATGATCCCCAAACTTCGTTGTTTGCTTACTGGTGTAATTTATTTCCTCAATATTTTGACATTATCCAGGGATGACTGCTGGCACTGGAGTTGTTACTAGTTGAAGAAAATGAGCAATTTAATGAATTTCTGTTCTCTGAGCCACTGACAATTATAGTTGTTGAGTCTGCTAGATGTGGAAAGGAAGTTTATCTATTTCCCCTGCATATAAGAAGAACGAACTCCATCTTTATGTTGTTCTTTATGCAGAAAACTTATAGGAAAGACTTGTGAAGGAAAAAATTACACACAAAAAAAGGAAAACAACAACAACAACAACAAACTAGATTTGAAAGAACTCCTGTATTTTATTGAGAAGGGAACTTTTTTTTTTTTTTCCAAGTAGTAATCCTTGCTAATGTGAGGCTAATTTTTCTACTCATCATGAAGTCCCACTATGTCAAACAGAACTCTCGTTCATAAAACATGTATTGGTCATATTTCATTCGTCTCTTTCATGCTCCAACAACCAGAGCTATTTCTAATGCATCCATGGATATTTCTTTTTTTGGAAAATCACTCCAGTGGAATATATCTTCTCTCCTATTATTATTGAAAATACAGAATATTTGATCTTTGCTGAACTAAAGTGAAGAATGAAACTGTCTGAATTATTAGGCTATGATACTTACCCTTGTACTTTGTTAGCCTTGGGAGAGCTCAGGTACATCAGCACAAAGGGATTCACAGTAGCATTTTTTTGAGAGACCTCCTAGTTTTCTACTCAGGAAGCTATTCAGAAACCTTCAAGAACAGCGGTGGACATAACTAGCTAAATTTTTCATACTGGAATACAGTTAATCAAATTAATTCTGCACTTGAATTTTTTTATATAAGGAAAAAACAAAGATTCTTGTCTCACTTAGAAGAGAATTTGTCTTAATTTTATTTTGAAAAGAAATGTTGACCTCTTTATTACGGCGCCTGTCAGTCTTAATTTTGAATAATTCATTCTTTTTGATATGTCAAAAATCTCCTGGTAAACATAGAGTCATTGTGCATGCTTTCAACAGCAGTTTAGACGGTTTCTTCCTAAAATTTAATCATAAATGTCTTTTTTTTTTTTTTTTTTTTTTGCACAGAAATTACTCCAACAATCACATAAACGTTGAAAGCTTAAAACTGAATTCTAGAATTGGCTTACTCCATATTTGCAACACTTTGATATCAAAATTAAGAGTCTTAATGCATTTTTTTTCCATGCATTAGAGAGTGATTCTATAGGTTACGGTATATATTGGGCCTTGGGAAAATGTGTATTGGAGAGCTGATATGACTGCAACAGAGGATACCCAAAGTATTACTCATTTTGGACTGACTTGTGTAAATACGTGCATTTCATTATGTCAGGTCTATTAAAGTAATGTCCAAACAACAAATCTGCATACAGCTCCTTAATTCAACAGAATGAATGGAGAAATTATTCCTCATGAATTGGTAAATATAGAATATAAATAATTAGACAGGTTTTCTGTTATTTTCTCTGAAGAAAATTCTCAGTTTTTCATAGTCAACAAAAACTATGCAAATGGAGGCCATCATAAAATAACTCTAACAAGTATTCTCAGAATAAAACTGTTGATGCTTTGCCATTGCCAAGCATTAGAAGTTACTGAAGAAAATGATGTCACGGCTGCAAAAGTAGGGAAAGCACAGTACAATCAGTTGGCACTCATATAGATCAATTATTTATGAGAGCAAATTAAATACTGTACTGAACTTCTGATAATGCATTAAATTTTGCTTCCATTGGCAAAAAAAAACAAAACAAAACAAAACAAAAAACAAACAAACAAAAAAAAACAGATACCCAGTTACAGGTTGAGTTAAAAAAAAAAATGTGTTTTTCCCCATTGCTATTGATGTCTCAATCCACAGCCATATTAAAATTCTTCTGTTAGTAGTTCATTATTACATAATGGAAAGGGAATATCTGGTGCTTGTTTCATTATTTTCAATACAACATTGGGATTGCATTAGGAATACAAGAAATATGCTATAGTCAAAGGTTTCAAACTTTGCCGTCTTATTTTAAATTAACTGAAGATACTTCATATATTTGGCATGCTCTGCTGCTTTCCGTGTTTCATTGGGAGATCCCATGTACTGGGTGACCATGGGAGATGATTTTTCCACTAAAATCCTTTTGGGCAGTGTGTGTCAGGAAGCAACAGGGGCAGGTGTGTCCGTGAAGGAGGAAAGCTGGCAGCCACAATTCATCAATTGTGGCAGGGCAGGGACGTCACTGAGGTCGTATACAGTTTGGGTCATACAGCTCCTGAGCAAGAGGGGAAGATCAGTGCTGATGCTGAGAACCAGGGCCAGAAGCAGCTGTGGGATGGCCGGGTATGGTTGGAGAGAACAAGGTTGTGTGTTAAGTTGGTGGCTTCAGTTAATGAAGAGATCGTGCAGTACAGGTACCTGAGCCTGAGCTCCAGCAGTCCCTCTGGGTGGAAGAGAGACCCCCACAGAGGCAGCTCCCAGACCTTGTTTGATTGGTTCATTCTCAAAACTACCACTTCACAGATGAACTGGACCCACCACCCACACGCCTAGACCAGAAGGGGGAAAATGTTGTATGTAACTTGTCATGTGACCTTAGAAGTTGTGAAACAGTTTTTCATGTCTCCCAAGAGGGTCTGAAAATCACAGGTTACATTTTGTCTTCACAAAACTGAATGAATCAAAATATTGGGGTATGTTCCTGAAGAATCTTCATTGTTATTATTTTTCCTTCTTTCTTTCTTTCTAGGAGGGCCACAAAGTTGATCAGAGGGCTGGAGCACCTCTTCTACGAAAAAAGGCTGAGAAAGCTGGGGATGTTCAGCCTGAAGAAGAGAAGGATCCAGGGAAAGAGACCTCATAGCAGCCTTTCAGTACTTAAAGGGGTCTTTAAAAAAAAAGAAAAAAAGATGGAGAACAATTTTTTGTACACGCAGACAATAACAGGAATGGTTTTAAACTAAAGGAGGGGAGATTTAGACTGGATGTTAGGAGGAAATTCTTCACTCAGAGGGTGGTGAAAAACTGGAACAGGTCGCCCAGAGAATTGTGGATGTCCCATTCCTGGATGTGTTCAAGGCCAGGTCGAATGGGGCCCTGGGAAACCTGATCTAGTAGGTGGAATCCCTGCCTATGGCAGAATGGTTAGAACTAGATGGTCTTTAAGGTCTTTCTAACCCAAGCTGTTCTATGATTTTATGATATATTTTTTTTTTTTATTTTAAAGAGTGTTCTAAAAATTTCCTCTGTTTCAGTCTTGAAATTAAGTAGGTAAATCTTGTATTGGCTGATGTTTATGGTGTTGTCCATTTGTTGAAACATGTTCTTTAACATGTTAAAAAAAATAATAATAACAAAAAAAATAGTTAATCATAAATTATACCTTCATTTTGGCTTAGTCAGTTTTCTTGTGTTTGTTTGTTGTTTTTTTTTTTGATATGATAAAACTTACTGAAAGATTAAAAATGTCATTTCTGTGTGATACAGAGTAGTACTCAAGTGCAAATATATTTTGTGAATGTTGGAAATACGAATAGGAAATTGTTAGAAATTTAATCTTCAATCTTCCTTCCAAGGAATTCTCACACACCTAACACATCTTAGAAAGAAATATTTTCTTTATGCATTCAGATAGAAATCTATATTGTTGTAAATTCATTGAATTCTAATAAAGTTATGGAATGTGTAAAAATAATTAATTTAATTTAAAAGCAAACATAAAGTCAAACGTAGAAAATGCAATATTTGATGACAGTGAGAAATACACAGAAGAGAAAAACAGATGTTATGCTAAAATGAATGGCATTTTCTTAATGTATCCCCCAAGGAAATTGTTGTCTATTGCTTTTAATGTAGATTTCCTTTATTTCATTTTCTGAATTAAGACTTAGAAGACAAAAAGAAGTATGCCACAAAAACTTCCTTTTGAACATTAGCAAATGGTTTGTATTCAAATGCAGAACGGTTTAGCACCATTTCACTATATTTATTGGAAGAATTATTCTGTAAAAAGTAGAAAAGTGTTCACAGCCTATAGCAGCGTGGGAGAAAAACAAACAAAGAAAAAAGCTATATTTAAAGTTCAATTCTATTAAAAGTTTAATATTAAAGAAAATGTTCTACTATGGTTCCTCAGGCATTTTCTATCACATTCATTTTCTTAAGAAAACAAACAAACAAACAAACAAAAAACCCATAATTTTCACATTATTATCATCTTCCAAAAGAGATTTTAATTTCTTCTGTGTGTTTTCATTTTCCACTGGGAAATAGAAAGTGAAATATTTAACATATTCTGATAACATAAACTTGGATAATATTTTGTAAAAAACAAACAAACAAACAAAACCAAATATTTCTTCTAAAACAATTTCACAAAACAAAAAACTATTTCTTTATGTTCTTTGCATTCTTTGTGTTATGGAAATTGTTCTGAATTTAATTCTTTTATGTAGGTAGATTTGTGTCCCATAAGAAAGTTTTTCCTGTATTTTTCTAATGAAGTGGTGGAGATTTTGTTTGGTTGTTTGTTTTTGTTTGCTTGTTTTTTTTTTTTTCCCATATTATTTTTTTCCCATATTATTCTGAACCTAGTGCTAAACTCTAGCATATTATGGTAATCTGCGAGCTTTTCCGTTTTCCAGTAGTTCCTAGATGCTCTGCCCACATAATCCTCCTGCATGTTCTGTACTGATAAATACTTTCTCAGCATATGATGGAGGTCAGCGGCGTAACTTACAGAAAGCAAAGAAGAGAATCATGTGCTTGGAGGACTGAAAGAAGGAAAATAAAACATCCCTTTGTACTTATCTGCTCTGACCCTTACTTCCACAGCAACATTAAGTAATAAGTGTGGACCAGTAGCACATAAACTAGCTATTTAATCTTGTGTCAACCCCTCCCCCAGTCATGGACCCTCTCCAGGAGAAATCAACTGTAAATTATCTACCATGAAAGTTATAGGAACATTAACTGAAAAAATAAAACTGTACGAGAATTTGTTTATTTGGACCAGAGATTCACACAAATTATAGCATAGAGACAGTTATCAGAAAAATATTTGTGTCACTGCCACAGAGGTTTTTATCTAGAAAGAGATTATTCTGCAGTTTGAAAAGTAGTTACCTGCAATATTGACAGCAGATTGTGCTGATAATATTAATGGAATGATACCCAGCAGAAGAAAATTCAAAAGCTTGGGGAAAATGCACAGTAGATGTGACTTACTTTATTTAACTTAAATGAAAATATTCCACTTACATGTAGCTTCATATACTCCAATTACGTGGCTTTATATAGCCAGACTATATGAAAATACAACACAAATCAATAAGTAAACCAGTATACAGATCTCAATATAAAGAGTGGGCATGTACACAACTTAATTATTTAACAGATTAATACATTCTGAATATCTTTTATCCACACAGACATATGTATGAATAAAACAGATGAATAAAGCAGATGGTCAGTTCCTTCTTAGATACACACTGGACTGAATTTCTGAATGCAATGTCAACTCATAATTAAGTTGAAAATCTATAATACTATTTTTTTAAAGGAATCTGTTTTTTTTTTTTCTTTCTTTTTTTTTCCCCCTCATTATCAGTTCCTGATTTAAATTTCCAGAAAATGGTTCCCTGCAATTTAAAAAAGAAGATATCCCACAACTATTAAGATAGGAAATTTCCAGTAATGCATAGAATGCAATTTGCAACATACTTTGACCTACTGTTAAGCAGAATATTGTCCTATCATGGTTAGATTCTTTTTTCCTCCTGGACATCCTGCCATCTAGTTTTTGTAAACCCTTATCACTTAAGTAAATGTATAAATAGCTTTAATATGTGGAATATGTCAAATAAAAATGTTGGAACATGGGTAATTCTGACCAGAAAATTCAGGATGATTTTTCAGATGGAATTATATATGATTTTAATCTCTCCCTCATCCCGCATGACAGAACTCAGATTGCCAACTTCATACTTTGGAGGAGACATACTTCAGAGATACTCATGGGCATTTTGTTTGTCATTCTATGCAAATTAAGGTTGTGATGTCCTCTGAACTAAGGCAAGGCATTTAAGACAAGTTAACTCCTGTATTTTGCATTGTGCATGTGGTATGTCTACAGAATTATTATTATTTTTTTTTTTCCCACCGTTGCTTGTTTCTTATTTCTTCGCGTCAGTCAAGGATAACTGGTGTGTTTCACAGGGGGTATAGGTTAATTAGTGGCTTAAGCACCAGTTCTATTGCACATGATGCAATAGAGTCACAGTGTCTGCTCTGCAATTTCATAAAAATGCAGCAGGCAACATGTAGTGCCATGCTGAAGTAATGGTCTAAAACAACAGAAGCACCTGCTTCATCCTAGGTATCTCCTGGATGTGTCACTGTATACATCAACTGCAGTTTGCTGTAACTGGTAATTGTCCACTTAATAACCACATAGTCAGCATGGGTCTCATGACCACTGGTTGGGCTCAAATCAGTGGCCATAGTCTTTGGCATCACTTCCAAAATTAAAACAGTTGCTTATATTGGCTGTCATTTATGTCCTATGGGTTGCCATCTGTCATTCCTATATCAGATGCAAATTTAATTAGTAGGTTATTTTGTCCATAAACTAGGTACACACTCAAACTTCAGTCACTATTGGAACAATGTATAAAGTTGAAACGCTACTTTTGGACAATTCCTGGCTTGCATTTCCTCACAATGCCACTATTGTCTTATACAGATCTCCTTTGGTTCTGTGTTAGACTGTATACATCCAGCTCATTATTCTCATACCTAGCTGCTTGAAAACATTTACATAAGCACTGTCCCATTGCAATGATTTTCCCAGCAGTAATAGGTCACATTTTAATATCTAAAAGCTTTCCTGTAGCTTCTTATTTAATGACTGTCTTACATACACTTTAATTTTTAAAGGCCTTTTCAGATTTTAGAAGAGGTATTGTTTTTGCGAAATGGCTTAAGTACTTGAATTTTTGCTACTAATGTTGTTATGCTGATGAGATCAATGATGAAAAAATAAAAGACAATTACAAAGATTACATTCTTCAGTGACTGGCTATATAGCAGTAGCTCTCTATAACTGGAATGGAACAGAAAGAAAAGTTGGTTCCTCATTTCCATCCTTGATTCTGTGAATGGAAACATTTATTTTAATGTACTGCTGACAGAAAATATTGTAAAGTAGATATAGACAGGACAAGTCTGGATATATTCCTGGATATATCTTCTACTCTACAGAGATTTTCTCATAATTTGATCTGTTTACCTGTCAAAAATACTATTATCTTCTTTTTTAACTCTTCTTTTCATGAAGCCCAGGGTACTATTGCTTTCCTGAGCTGCAAGTGCACATTGTTGGTTGAAGTCAAGCTGTTTATCCACGAGTCTCTTCAGGGATGTTCTCTATCCACTCATTGCCCAGTCTGTATTCATGTCTGGCATTGTCCCAAGCCAGGTGCAGGACCTTGCAGTTGGCTTTGCTGAACTTCATGAGATTCTCACAGGCCCACATCTTGAACTTGTCAAGGTCCCTCTGGATGTCATCCCTTTCCTCCAGCATGTCAACTGTACCACACAGCTTGCAGTCATCATCAAACTTGCTGAGGGTGCACTCAATCCCACTGCCCATGTCACCAACTAAGATATTAAACAGCACCAGTCCCAATACTGAACCCTGAGGAATACCACACATCACTGTTCTTTACCTGGACATCAAGCAATTGACCACAACACTTTGAATGCAAACATCCAGCTTTTTGCTTATCCGCCAAGTGGTCCATCTGCCAAATTCATGTCTCTACATTTGGAGACAAGGATGTCATGTGGGACAGTTTTAAATGCTTTGCACAAATACAGGTAGATGATGTAAATTGGTCTTCCCTTATCCACCAATGCTGTAATCCCATTGAAGAAGACCCCAAATTCCTAATTTTAAACTGTATATGTTTATGTTTTTTGTGTCCTTTCAAGTAAGAGCGCTAAGGATAACTTTTTTTTTTTTTTTTCACAGCTACATTTTTTTTGTCTTCCTCAAAAATAATGCAATAAAACTGAAAGAAGAGGTTAAGGTAATTCAGCTTTAAAGATAAGTAAAATGTCTTCATATATATATGGGCTGTGAAGATTCCAACTAAGAAAAGTTTTTGTCAGCAGGTGGAAGCTAGATATTGATAAACCTAACTGAGGTACAGACACTCTGCAAAAGCCTGGATGGCTTCAAGGACAGTAACCAAGGAGCCCAACAGCAGTGAATACTCACCTTGTAAAGCTCATAGACAAAATTTTGTCTTTAGGATATATTCTTCAAAGCAGTTACTGCTGCTTGTAGCCCAAGCACCTCACTCAGAAATAGCTGTCCCTACATGACATGAGCTTCCAAGTTCCTCGTGTGAGATCTTTTGATCTCATCACACAAAGGGATAAATATTAATGGGGGTAGTTAGTCTTATGAAAAGTAGACCATATTTTTGAAGATATCAGACTGTATCATCTCAGTGATATCTTTCAGCATTTAAGTCTTTGGCTAAATTAATGCTTTCAGATATTCAGTACAAATTCTCAACACCATGTGCCCCAAAACCCTTGAAAATTAAAGTGTTTCATTTTTTTTTTTACGTTTTGAATTTTTTAAGTCCAAGAGATGCTCTGAAAATTCTATCATTAAATCCATGAAAAAGCATTGACATTTGATTTCCCTTATATATGCCAGTAACAGGTGACATGGAATTTAATTTTTACAATGTCCTTCTGAAAGTTGTGGTTTTTTTTTTTTTTTTTTTTCAGTTCACTGTGGGATACTGATGTCAATATTTGCAATAAGACACTGAAGACAATTAATTATCAGATGTCTATTTTTTATTTTTTAGTGCATTACTGCATGTTTTAAAGTGGCACTGTGGTCCAGCAGACAGAAAGGGAAAATGAAATTCTACCTGTTAGACAACCTGTTCTAGTTAGTTAGTTTTGATCAGCCAACATCACTTTGGGATGGAATCTGAATGCACTCCATCCTTTCAGTCAAGAAGTTATGAATCATCTGAAGATTCAAACTCGTTATGAAGATGTCTGTCCTCCCAAACAATAGCTACGCATATTGAGGCCCCACTTCCCAGCATGTGGCAGAACACCACTTGTTGATGGCAAGTAGAGGATATATATTCTTCTCTCTCTGTGCTTCTGCACAAGCCTTTGCTTGATTTTTTTTTTGTTGTTATTATTATTTTTTTTTCCTCTTCCTTTTAATTAAATTATCCTTATCTAGACCCATGATACCACCCCCCCCCCCTTTCTTTTTTTCTTTCCAGCATACTTTCTTCTGAGGAGAGGGAATGAAAGAGCAGTTGTGGTGGAGTTTAGCTGCCCAGCAGGGTAAAACCACCACAAGAGATTAAATATTTATACCAACTTTGGTTTGCTCACATAAACACTGGCCAGTTGAGGATTCCCAGGATGGTGGGGTGTACTTTTTGTCATTTACAAAGGATTATGTAAACTTTAAGGCTTAAGTAATTAAATTAAACCATAAAACATTAAGTCTTTCTTGATAGGATGACATTAGAGAGAAAATGTTGAGGACATGGCTGTAAGACTGGGAGAAAGAGATCTTCAAGTTTTTAGTCTCACTAAGCTGCTACACTCCATAGGTAAAATATTAGGGGAAAAGACCCTCCTTTTCCGTAATGTCAGTCTGCTTTTACTTGACAACCCTTCATTCATTTCAAATACAGCCAAAGTAGCCAAGTTCCATATACCTGATAAGACTGCCTGTACCCTTACCAGGAAATTTTGCAATTTGTCTGAAATCTCTGCAACAGCACATAATTGTTAACAACTAAGTTGTTAAACAGGTTACACTGCTTTCTAGGGTGAAAATTTACATTATCTGTGAAAACAGTCATTTTATGAGATCTGTGAAGAAATTCACATGAACTAAAAACCTTTGCACTTAGTAAAGCTTGTGGAAGGCATTTAATCTTGTAAAAAATACAAAATAAAATTACAGGTGATCAAATAACCCATGATTGAGTAGATTCTAGAGAGACAAAGAATATTACTGAGTTTCAAAAAGAAAACACTTCACAAAAGAATGTCACATGGAATGAAATATAAAAGCAAGAGAAAGGATATATAAACATCTTGTTGCAATGATAAATATTAATTTCAGACTTAGCACGCCAATGCAATAGAAGATATTTATTCTAAAAGAAAATGGGACAAAGAGAAGGGGAATGAGGAAGTGAGAGAAGTGCTTACCCTTAAGATTTTTTTTCTTATATTGCAGAATTTTCTGGATAATGATTTAAATTATTGTGTGGCAGGATGAAAAACAACAGAAATAACATTTTCATACATTATACCACTGAGCTGTGGAATTCTGCCACAGAATAATTTAAGGGCTGAAACTATAAACAGTTCAAAACAGTTCAGACAATTTTATGAAAGATAAGTCTTATCAGATACCTCATATATAAGAGCTTATAGAATCACACAATGATAAAATCACAGAATCATAGAATGGCTTGGGTTGGAAGGGATCTTAAAAATCATCTAGTTCCAAGCCTCCTGCCATAGGCAAGGATGCCACCCACTAGATCAGGCTGGCCAAAGCTCAATCCAACCTCGCCTTGAACACCTTCAGAGATCATCTACAACTTTTAGATGTACAACAAAGTAGATGGCATCAGTCAGTCTTCCGCTGTCGACTGATGCAGTCACTCCATCATACAAGGCCACCACATTGGTAAGGCACAATTTGTCCTTGCACGAAGCCATGCTGGCTCTCCTGGCTCACCTCCTTGTCCTGCACATATCTTAACTTTTCCTCCAGGAGGATCTGTTCCATGATCTTCCCAGGCACAGAGGTGAGGCTCACCAGTCTGTAGTTCCCCAGGTCTTTCTTTCTACCCTTTTTAAAAATGGGAGTGATGTTTCCCTTTTTTGAGTCACTGGGGACTTCACCTGACTGCCATGATTTTTCAAATATGATGGAGAGTGGCTTGGCGACTTCATCAGCCAACTCCCTCAGGACCCTGGGGTGCCTGTCATCAGGTCCCATAGGCTTGTAGTTGTTAAGTTGCATCAGGAGGTCCCGAAGTTGTTCTTCGCTTACAGTGGGAGGGACTCTGCTCCCCCAGCCTCTGCCTACAGGTTTAGGGACTCAAGAGTTGTGGAAGCCTGGCCACCAGTGAAGACTAAGGAAAAGAAGTTTTTAAGTACCGTTGCCTTCTCCACGTCTGTTGTTACCAGCTCTCCATCTTCATTTTTCACAGGTGGTATGCTCTCCCTAGTCTTTGTTTGTGGCCAATATACCTGTAGAACCCCTTCTTGTTATTCTTGGCATCCCTCACCAAGTTTAGCTTTGCCAGTGCCTTGGCTTTCCTGATCACATCCCTGCACATCTGGACAGTGCTTCTGTACACTTCCTAGGCCACACGGCCCTGTTTCCACCATCTGTGCATTTCTTTCTTTTGCCTAAGTTTGACCAGCAGATCCTTATTCAACCATGCTGGCTTTCTACCTTCCCTGCTTGATTTATTACATATGGAAATAAAGAGCTCTTGTGCACTAAGAAAAATATCCTTAAAGAGTTGCCAGCTCTTATCAGATCTTCTGTCCCTAAGGACAGTTATATACAAACTAGTACCACTGAGAAGCCAAGTGGGTATACCATTGGCAAATAACCTTAACATTGGTAACCTTACCATTGGTAAGATTATTTTAAATGCTTAAAAAATGGTATGGCAATGATGGGAACCAGATATCAAGCAGGAGTTTTGGTGATACTGTTTGTCACTGATCACATATGAGTGGAGCACGGTCTGGTAGATTACAATGGATTATAGCCTGGATTTAGAGGTCACAAACTCTTGAGTTTTAATGCTGAATTTTCTCTGGAAAACTCCAGTGGAATTTGAAAGGAATACATTTGCATATAATTACCTCCAAAATATATCTTTTGATGAAGAAATCATAGTCCTTCTGCTGAACTTTTAAAATACGCAACAAAATTTCATGGCAGTGACATTGTTCTAAGTGTCAAAGGTGATTATTTTGTATTAAATTAATGAACGTAATGGAATGAAGAAATTAATTTAACCTAGTGGAATAGCCAAACTATTAAATAATTTATTCTCAGATGACTTGACAAAAATTCAACTCAAATTTGGGAGTTGCCCAAATCTAATGAAGCCAAAAAGAGACTTCTGACTGATTGTACCTTGAGGTAGGTCTCCTGTCTATGTCTCCAATAAGGTGATTTATCATAGTGTCCTGTTTTTAGCTAGGATAGAGTTAATTTTCCTCCTAGTAGCTGGTAGGGTGCTATGTTTTGGATTAGGATGAGAAGAGTGCTGATAACATGCTGATGTTTTAATTGTTGCAGAGCAGTGCTTACACTAAGCCAAGGACTTTTCAGCTTCTCGCTCTGTCCTGCCAGTGGGCAGGCTAGGGGTGCAGCAGGAGCTGGGAGGGGACAGACCCAGGACAGCTGACCCAAACTGGCCAAAGGGGTATTCTATACCATCTGACGTCATGCTAAACAATATATAGGGGTGGCTGGCTGGGGTGGGGGGGGCTGGCTGCTCAGGGATAGGCTGGGCATCGGTCAGTGGGTGGTGAGCAATTGTATTGTGCATCACTTGTTTTGTACATATTATTATTATTATTATTATTTTCTGTCCTAATAAACTTAAACTGTCTCTATCTCAACCCACAGGCTTCAGTTTTCTCTTTTCTCTCCCCCATCCCAGAGAGGGAGGGGGGAGGGTGAGCGAACGGCTGTGTGGTGTTTAGCTGCCAGCCGGGTTAAACCACAACACATAGAATCATATAACCTTAGAATATCCTGTGCTGGAAGGAACCGAAAAGGATCATTGAGTTAAACTCCTGGCTCCACACAGCACCACCCAGAAATCAGACCCTATGACTGAGAGCATTGTCCGAATGCTTCTTGAACTCCAGCAGGCTCAGTGCCATGACCACTTCTCTGGGGAACCTTTTCCAGTACTCAGTCACCCTCTCAGTGAAGAACCTTTCCTGATATCCAACCTGAACCTCCCCTGTCATAGCTTCATGCCATTCCCTCACATCCAACTGCTGATCAACAGAGAGAAAAGATCAGCACCTGTCCCTTCACTCCCCCTCATGAGAAAACTGTAGGATGCAGTGACATCCCCCCTCAAGTCTACCCTTCTCTAGGCCGAACAATCCAAGAGACCCGAGCTGCTCATTGTATGTCTTCCTCTCTAGACCTTTCATCATCTTTATTGCCCTCCTTTGGACAGTCTAATACTTTTACATCCTTCTTATATGTGGTGCCGAAAACTGTACACAGTACTCAAGGTGAGGCCACCTGCAGAGTAGAGTGAGACTGTCACTTCCCTTGACTGGCTAGCAATGCTGTGCCCAATGTACCCTGGGATATGGTTGGCCCTCCTGGCCACCAGGGCAAACTGTTGACTCATATTCAACTTCTCATTGACCAAAACGCCCTTTCTGTGGGGCTCCTCTTCAGTATCTCGTCCCCGGTCTCTACAGCCAGGGTTGCCCCAGGTGCAGAATTTGGCACTTGATCTTGTTAAACTTCATATTGTTAGTGATTGCCCAGATTTCTAATTTTTCAAGATCTCTCTGCAAGGCCTCATTACCCTTGATGAAGTTAACAGCTCTTCCCAATTTAGTGTCATCTGCAGTCTTACTCAAAACACCTTCTAGTCCTACATCCAAATCATTTATGAAAACATCCAAGAGAACTGGCCATAAAATGAAGCCCTGCTAGTGACTGTCTTCCAGCCTGATGTAACCCCATTTACTATAATCATCTGAGCCTGATCCCTCACCTGATTGTTCACCTATCATGTTATGTTTTTATCTAGCTGCATGCTCGACATTTTGCCCAGAAGGATGCTATGAGAAACTGTATTGAAAGATTTACTGAAATCCCCCCCAAAAATTACATCAACTGGCTTCCCTTGGTCAACTAGAGGGGTGACCGTGTCATAAAAGAAAATCAAGTTTTTTAAGCAGGACCTTCCCCTCGTCAACATGTTTTCGCTATGACCAATGACCACATTGTCCTTTGGTGTTTTTCAGTAACTCCCAATAATTTTACCAAGCATTGAAGTGACACTGACAGGCCTGTAATTACCAGGGTATTCTTTCTTGCCCTTCTTGAAAATTGGACCACTGTTTGCCAGATTCCAGTCAACTGGGACCTCTCCGGATTCCCAACACTATTGAATAATAATTAAGAGAAGTATATTGCAATGACATCAGCCAGCTCTCTGAGTACCCTGGAGTGAATTCCATCAGTTTCCATAGACTTATATGCATCCAGGTGGAGCAGCAAGTCCTGCACAGGGTTGAGGTTGACTAGGACTTTATTGTTCCTGCAGTAATGGTCCTCCAATTTAGGGCACCTGAGGTCCCAGATCCCATCATCATTGGTGTTGAAGACAGAGGCAAAGAAGGCATTAAATGTCTCTGTTTTGTCTATGTCCCTGTTTGTGAGGTGACCATCCTTATCAAGTAATGGACCAATGTTTTCTCTGGTCCTCCCTTTGCTATTAACATATTTTAAAAAAGCAAACAAACAAAAACCTGACAACTTTTATTCTCCCCTTACAGTACTGGCCAGCTTCAGTTCTCATTGAGCTTTGGACACACAAATTTTCTCCCTATAAAGGCAAACAGCATGCCTGTAGTCCTCTCATGTTTCCTCTCATGTTGCCTGACTTCTTTTTCAGAGGCCATACACTTTGTTTTTTCACCTAAGCTCTAGAAGATTCCTGCTTGGCCAAGCCAACCTTCTGCCCTGCCTGCTCGTCTTCCAACATTTTGCAATTGCCAGTTCTTGTGCTCTTAGGAGGTGGTACTTAAAAATTGACCAGCACTGAGGGAACCTAAGGTCTTCAAAAGCAGTTTCTCAGAGGACCTTATTAACTAGTTCCCTGAGCAGCCTGAAGTCTGCTCTCCTCATATCCAGGGTTGAAGTTTTGCTGGCACTTTTCTTCCTCTCAGCAAAAAAACTCGACTACTTTATGGTCACTATGGCCAAGATGACCACCAATAGCTACTTCACCCACAAGACCTCTGTTTTGGTGTTGTTATCTTGCCTGGGTTGTCTGTATTAGACTCCCACAATGACTTCTGCTTTATTTGCTTGTCCCTTAACTAACTGCAAGCTCTGTATAGTCCATCCCCTCCATTATGTACAGCACCACCCCTCTGACTCACCTGCCCTGCCTATCCCTTCTGAAGAGCCTATAACTGTCCATCATAACACAGCAATCACAGTAATCTCCCCACCAAGTTTCATTTATGCCAATGATGTCGTAGCTCTGGGACTGAGCCAAGGCTTCTAGCTCCTCTTGCTTGTTCCTCATGCTGTGTGCATTGGTGTAGAAACATTTCAAATGTGCTTCATTGTACCCAGAACTTTGTGAAGCAGACTGAAGGATTTCACTAACATGCAGTTCCCCTGATTTTGGCCTGCTGTCCTATATCTAGCTTATTACCAGCAGGCCTAGTATTATTCCTTTCCCCCTTCAAATCTAGTTTAAAGCCCTATTGATCAGCCTTGCTACCTCCTGCACAAAAATCCTTTTTCCCTTCCGAGAAAGGTGCATTCCAGCAGGTGCCAGCAGGCCTGGTGTAGTGTAGACCTTCCCATGACTGAGAAACCCAAAATTCTGCCAGTGGCACCAGCCTTGAAGCCACATTTAGATCTGATGGGTCTTCCTGTTCCTTTCAGTATTGTTCCCTGCTACTGGAAAAATCAAGGAAAATATTACCTGTGCACCTGATCCTTTATCCCATCACCTCAAAGCCCTGAAGCCCCTTTTGATCACCCTTGGACTTTTCTTTGCTACTTCATCACTGCCAATATGAAAAAAAAAAAAAAAAAAAAGTAAGCAATAACAGAGGGCCGTACAAGGTGAGTGACTTTTCTAGTGATGTCCTTAAAATCATACAAAACTTCAGCTGGATTCTCCAACTTTTCAGAGTTTTCCTTACTGTGAAGACCATCATGGGTATTCCAGTATAAACCAAAATGATTCAATGAGCAAAGAAATGTAGAGAGTGCCCTGAGTGACAGTTATTTATTCCCAACACATTTAATCTGATATTAATAAAGCACCAGAAATTGCTACTATTACTGCAATTATTTCTTAAGTTTGTGTGTTCAAGCTGGAATTAAAAGTTTCTTAAGCTAGAGAGCTGAGCACATAAATGTTAACCATATATGGTTGGCTTGTGAAATCTAACTAATGCTTTTTCCCTAGCAGAAGTATTTTATTGATGTCGTTATATTGAGTTTATGTGGCAAGGTTTTGGTAGCAGGGGCTGCCAGGGTGGCCTCTGTGAGAAGAATCCAGAAGCTGGGCGAGTTTCAGCTGGCTCCAAAAGAGACCTGCCGCTGGCAAGAGCTGAGCTAATAAGTGATGTGTTTTGTGCTTAAAAACCTGCTGCACAACAGTAGCTGGAAGAGAGAGGAGTGAGAACCAGCCCTGCAAACACCAAGGTCAGTGCAGAAGGAGGGCAGGAGGTGTTCCAAGCATGCAGCAGAAGTTCCCCTGCGGCCTGTGGAGAGGCCCCTGGTGGAGCAGGCTGTCCCCCCGCAGCCCATGGGTCCCACATGGAGCAGATCTCCACGCTGCAGCCCGTGGAGGAGCCCCCAGTGGAGCAGGTGGATGTGGCCTGGAGGAGGCTGCGGTCCATGGAGAGCCCCCGCAGGAGCAGGCCCCGGGCCGGAGCTGCAGCCCGTGGAGAGGAGTCCACGCAGGAGCAGGGGTCTGGGGGGAGCTGCTGCCTGTGGGGGACCTGTGCTGGAGCAGTTTGCTCCTGGGGGATGGACCCTGTGGTACGGAGCCGTGTGGGAGCAGTTTTTGAAGAGCTGCTGCCTGTGGGGAGCCCCCACAGGATCAGTTTGGGAAGGATGGCATCCTGTGGGAGGGACCCCATGTGGAGCAGGGGCAGAGAGTGACCGTGAAGGAGTGGCAGAGATGAAGGGTTAGGGACTGACCACAGCCCCCATTCCCCATTCCCCTGTGCCACTTGTGGGAGGAGGAGGTAGAAAGGGGGAGGGGGGAGAAAGAGGTGTTTGTGTGGAGTTTCCCATGTTCTAGTCTGCTACTGATAGGTAATAAACTATATTAATCTCTTTGTGCTAAGTCTGTTTTTCCCATGATGATAATTGGTGGGTGATCTCCCTGTCCTTATCTCAACCCTTGAGCCCATTCCATCATATTTTCTCCCCCTTTCCCTTTGAGGAAGGGAGTGAGAGAGTGGTTGTGGTGGGGTTTGGCTGTCCACCTGAGTAAAACCACCACAGTCATGTAACCTGTTTTAATCTCTAGAAGACAGATCTCTGAAGGCTATTAGAATTTAACAGAGATTTACATACCTTCTTCAGTAATTTAATTATCTCTAGGTACAAACAACCTAAACTTATGGTACAATTCAGCATTTCATTACACAGGGTTTTCAACAAAAGATGTTAAATCTTGACAACTTTGCTTAGTAATAGCTTTAATAATAGTCCGTAAAATACTTCCATACAGGCTGACCAGAAAGAGAAAAAAATGAAATTAAAATGAAATGAATAAAATAAAATAAAATAAATAAAATAAAATAGAATAAAATAAAATAAAATAGAAATAAAATAAAATAAAATAAAATAAAATAAAATAAAATAAAATAAAATAAAATAAAATAAAAATAAAACAGTTTAAAGTCTCTTGTGACACTTCTATTTAAAACAGTTTTGTTATCCAAAGAAAATGCAGTTTTCTTTCTGTTAGCAGTAGGTTTCTCTCTGCCATCTCCAGTGTGTCTTATCCTATGGTGACTAAGACTGATAGGAGAATTAGACAAAGAGGACGTTAGAACACAGGTATGGCAGCATAGGGCTAGAAAAAAGTAAACTTCTAATTCCTTAATTTGGGTGGAAATGACACCGCAAATAAGCCAGGAGCAAAGCCTCCTTGATGAACAAGAGCTGAATGAGCAATCAGGCTTCTGTGTTTGTAATACATAATGGCTGTTTAACAAATGGTGCCACTGATTTTTGTTTAGTGTTTTTTCTTGACTCCATAAGCTCCACTAAACACTTTGCAGTCCTTCATCATGATTCATTTTAAATACATTTTTTTTTTTAAATGGTCAGACTGAGAAGGTCATACTTTTTCTATTCTTTGTGCTTGTCTGTGAGAATGCATACTGTAGACAATGAGAAATATGTCTTGCATTTCTACAAGAGACTAAGTCTTTTTTTTAGAATCAATAAGGCAAATTCATTCTTCCATCTAAAGTGTTTGCACTGGGGATGAATTTGACTCTGGCGTTTTGCAAATAAAATGTAGCTGAAAATTAAGAATTGCTGCTGACTGTTCAACATCCAAAAAAAGCAGTACATTTTAATGTGATTTTAATTCGTCTTTTTTTTTTCTTTTTTTTTTCCTTGTAGCTTGTGTGATCCAGAGCTTTAAAAGTAAAAAGTAGTAATAAAAAGATGCTATGTAATGTCGTAAAATTCCATTATAATAGTATGCTAAACAGTTGGTTGCATAAAAAAAAAAAAAAAAAAAGAGAGAAAGAGAGAAGGGATCAATAAAAATGAAAGTGACTGAACAGTGGTAGTTTAATTTGTTTGCTCTATGAATATGAAGAAAATCCACTAGCTATTTTTCACTTCAAGAGCATAAACAGTAGAAAGAAGACAGCGTGATATGAATTTACAGGTATGTTGTTTTGGTGGGAAATTGGATATTCTGTTGAGTGATTGAACTATACAACTATATCATTTGGTTTTGTATAGATCTTTATATTAATTACATGTTTGGTGCATTTTGGGAACACTATTATATTTTTTTATTTTTTCCCACTGAATGTGTTATTGAACGACAAATAGATTTTTCAACCTTATATCAAATTTTTAGTAAAACCTTGCTTTGTTGCCTTTCTGGAAAAAAAAAAAAAAAACTGGTCAGTTTTCAAAATAAAACTGCTCAGTAATGTTGGCGTAGCTGAGGAGACCAAGATACTCTTCTTCCTGCATAGCCTTACTTTAACACTCAAGTTTCATCACAATTCCGGTAGCTGAGAGATGACTAAACAAAATCTTGTAATGAGAGTTTTGGGTAGAAAACTTTAAAATGATATTTCTAGTAAGCTTTCAAAAAGTTACATTTTGTCATTGGGGAAAGTGGCTGAAACAGGTATTGTGTTCTTCTGGCTGGTGTGACTGGCTCAGAATTTCTGTCTTAGGATGTTGTGTGAGCAAAATATATGCAGGTACTTTACAAAGGAAACAAGGTATGCAAAGTTAGACAAAGGAGTAAATGTCTTAGTATTTGTTACTTGTTTTTGTGTATCCCATTAGTGTATGTAAACATGTTATTCGCTTATACTCTGGTTAACTGTACACTACTGCTCCTGTGAGATAAAGACATAGAATGCTGCCAGTTTACTGACATATCCAAACTGACAGAGATATTAGTAACTGAAGTCTTAAATCCTTTTAGTGCTTCTTCACCTGAAAAACTTGCCTAAAGTCATGAAGGAAATCAGAGCAGGCAACTGATTCTACATTCACCAAGCTCCACAACCTCTTAACAGAATCCCCTTTTCCTCTGATCCATAAGCTCCATTTGAGAGTGCCACCTATATTTGCATAATATGAGACTGAAGGGCAAAGCATTGAAACATTTGCTTCTCATTCAGAGCTATGTTAACAGAATTCAAGTGCCCAGATAAAGTAATTGAAAGGGGTCACTCATACCGATGGATGCAATTTTGTCTGTTAAATTGACCAAATAGCCGTGGACACCTTGCTGATCAGTTGTAAATGGTATATGAAGGCATTACTGCTTGTTCTTAAAATCTGTCACTGTCTCCAGAGATTTTACAGCCAAAGTAGGTCAAAACCAGTGAGAAGACACTTATAGATGGTCCTACATCTGCTTAGGGAAAAGCACAAAATGAGAATTGCTGAAGATGTGTCTTCATTGCAATCATTAATACTGTCCATGACTACTGTGTTATTCTTGAATAATATAAGCATTCCCAATCACATTTTAAATGAGTTTCTTTCAAATTGTGGCTTGGGAACAACTGTGAGAAATGCATACTGCCAACCCATATTTCACCTGCTTTATGCAGGTGATTTTTTTTTTAATGCAATATTTTTTCTTTTGCAAAAAAATTCCTCACATACCATTCAATTCTTTGTATTTGTTGGAATATCCGATGATCACTAAACCTCTGCTATCTACGAGGTACAACCCGCATGAAGTTTTGGAGCACTTCTGCTGGGGTGGTCCTTAATGCAGATGGTGAGAGTGATATACATATATATTATTCATTAGATTAAGAAAAAATAAAGGTCACATAAGCCACAGAAAATCAGAGAAGCATATTATACACCATAATTTTTCATTAAGTAAGTCCATATGGCTCTGCTTTGGTTTTGCTTTTCTTCCAAAAAATAATTGTGACTAAAAATTTGTTTCTCTATTGGTGCTGTTTGCTAATTCATATGCTGCTCACTGTGAACTGGAGCAGTGTCAGATTTCTGTTTTTCAAAAGTGTTTTCCAGATTTATTTAATCAAACACCTCAATATGTATTATCTATTTATTTATTTATTTTTCTTTTTTTCCCTTGCTAGTAGGAGACAATGTCCTTACGGAAAACAGATTATCTCCTGGGTACTTCCTAGTATCACCTTAGATTTCACAGTCACAGAATCACAGAATCGCAGAATTGTAGGGGTTGGAAGGGACCTCGAAAGATCATCGGGTCCAACCCCCCTGCCAAAGCAGGTTCCTTAGAGTAGGCTGCCCAGGTAGGCGTCCAGACGGGCCTTGAATATCTCCAGAGAAGGAGACTCCACAACCTCCTCCCTGGGCAGCCTGTTCCAGTGCTCCGTCACCCTTATCGTGAAGAAGTTCTGTCGCATATTGGTGCGGAACTTCCTGTGCTCCATCTTGTGGCCATTACCCCTTGTCCTGTCCCCACAAACTAGTGAAAAGAGGTTGGCCAAATCCCTCTGTCTCCCACACCTCAGGTATTTATACACATTGATGAGATCCCCTCTCAGTCTTCTTTTCTCCAGGCTGAACAGACCCTGGTCTCTCAGCCTTTCCTCATAGGGAAGATGCTCCAGGCCCCGTATCATCTTTGCGGCCCTCCGCTGAACTCTTTCCGGGAGAATACAACTTGAATACAACAGAATACAACTCCTTCCAGTCCATACAACTTGTAAGGTAGCAGTCAAGAAACTATACATATATGTATTACAATGTCAGTGCAGTCTTGTCTGTACTGACCATCTGTATATCCACTGTTAAAGAGTGTTAAGCAGCAGGGGTGAAATCCTGACTAAGTCAGTGGCAAAATTCCCACTGAGTAAAGAAATTCCAGGATCTTACTCTCAATTTTTATTTCTGTTGCCTTTGCCTTTATAGAAATAGGCATAAAGCTAAATGATCTAATTAAGTCTAGCAAAGACTATAACAAATAAAATGTAATTGATGAGTTACTTGAGATTTAGGAATGCATAATGATGACTATTCTTATATGTTGAATATTTATACTAGTTCCTCAGCTTTTCTTAAAATGATGTGTGTGAGAAGATGGCTGCACAGGTAGGCTGCACATCCTATTCAGATTTTCTGATCTAGACACTGTCCCAGTGGCAGTTGTTATTTTGTTTTCTCTTGCTGTGTTTTTTCTGCATCAAAAGTTTATCAGCTGCAAATGGCATACCAAGGGAAGCAAGAGAGAGAGGATGAAAGGAAGCAGTGGAGAAGGCCAGTGGTAAGTATTGCATTGTTCCATCTTTTGATTTATGTATAAGAACACCTTCCACTGATCTTTACCTGCGTTGGAAGAAAATATGGTTTTAATTCTGCCCTCAGAATGTTGAAGTGATTTTGCCAGCATGCTGTTGCTGTCAAAAATTTCAGACTCAGAGTATGTACGCAGTTTAAAAACTTTCTAATAATAATAAAAAGACATATTTTTGCTTTCATTATCTTTTTGTATTTTTCAAGTAAGAGGTATGGATTTTTATGAATCTGTACTTAATTTCCTTTTCTATTCAAATAAAACAGATAATTCTACCACATTCGTAATAAAATATTACATCAAATTTATGTTACTACTTAGTGGTCTGCCTCAGATCAGTATTGCATAACAGTTTGTGCATCTGTCTTTTTTTTTTTTTTGTGCATCTGTCTTTAAAATTTTTTCCCTAGAGTCAACCTTAGGGTGTCACTAACTGGATTTTTTTTTTCTTTCTTCACTATGTACATAACTGGAAATTCTGCAAGATTTTTAGAAAATGCGTTTTTCAATAATGTAGATAGAGTAAAAATTACTGCTACTAGTGACACTTTCATGCTATTTATTTTTATATAAAAATAAAATATTATTGTATTTAGTAAGTGAGATTGTTGTTTATGTTTTTGCTGAGGTGGGGAGCAATAAAAGAAATGATGATCCGAGTCTTTTTTTCTGAATCTAGTTCTTTTAGTTATTTTAGTTTTGTGTGAATGTTTTTAAACAGTCAACAGTTGCTTGATAATTCATTTTAAGTATTTAATTGAATCTTCCTATCATTCAAATTTCTGTAAACCAAAGGAATAAAATGAACCATATAAAACAAAGAATTGTAAATGGACAAAGCAAGTTTTACATATTAAAAAATATATTTCTCATTTCTTTCAAACATTATATACACTTCTTTTGATTTTGTTGTATATCTCTTTAAACTGCAACCTTACCTTACAATAATTGTCCAGAATAAGTTGTATTTTTTAGAGAATATTAAAATCTTGAAATATAAGACATACGTTTCATACTCTGGTTCATATATACATGTTCTGTGTACTAAATATGGTCCACTGAGCTCAAACTTCCATTTTTTTTTGTTCAATATTTTAATTATTTTATTGTAGGAATTGTGTGTAAGTAGTTCTAAGTTGGAAAGCTTTTGCCAGGTGAAATCTGTATAAATGAACTCCAGGGAATCACTGGGAACAGTTCAAAATGATGAGCCCTGTTAAAGTATGTTCTAACTGTAAAGACTGCACAATCCCGTTAAGGTTCAGTATCAGGATAGGAACCTGAACCTGTTTCTGATCTGTATTTCTAAGTTGCTTTTTTTTTTCTGGGGGGTGATTCCTTTCCTGACTGTTGATGGTATAAAACTGAAGTATAACACGATTTTCTTTTATATTTTATTTTTATGTCTGAGGGGTAGACTTCAAAATCCATTAGTGGAATAGGAAATCTTACTGAAAGTGCAATACATATACAACCCAGTGTGGGCAACTTTTGGAAAACCAAAAGTTCTCCAGTTTCTTCCTACTTGCATACAAAGGCAACAAAGTGAATCTAGTCCAATTTCAAATACAAAAATGCTAGGGAAAAGAAACGGAACTAAGGAATTTAGAAGTGTTCTTTTGTTGCAACAATTTTTGCAGAAGCAAAATCAAAAGAATGCTAAAATAAGAAAAATAAATAAATAAAAAACAGTGAAGCATGTTATCTTTCCAGTCACTGAGAATATGAGAGGGATGGCATTTTACAAATAAGAGGGAAACACAGAGAAGAGCTGATCTCAGCATCTTTGGCTATGAAGGGTACCTTTGCAGTCACACCCACTAGTAATTTGGAATGGAGACCCCAGCAGAGACAGAGCTGGAAGATATGGAAATCACAGGAAACAGACAAGTTTGTAATTACCTCCTGAAAGTGGTTATCTCAGATAGTCAAAACCACTTGCTACTCCTGCTTTGTAATGAGAGGTGAACTATGTGAGTAAGTGGAGAAAAGCCTCTCTGGAAAAAATGGGAAACATTAGAGAGCTCTCAGCAAGCCCTCAGCAAATATCTGTGGGTGACAACAAAGTCTACCTGGCTTTTCAAAAGGCTTTTAACAAGGTATCTCATTAAAGGGACCAGTAGTGTAGAAGTTACTACTGCATAGCTCCCACATGAATTGGATAAAACTTCAGCTAATTAAATCATGTATCTTGCTTCTTAGTTTCCTTGTTATGTACCAGAGGCATTTTGCACCTGAATGTTATTGCATATTGTAGGCACAACATGGTGAGGTACATTTAATTTTGTCTGAAAACAGGTGAAATATTTACGAATACTTAAGGTTTTATTTATTTTATAGAATCATAGAATCATTAAGGTTGAAAAAGACCTCCATCTACTCCAACCATCCCCCTACCACCAACATTACCCACAAAACCATGTCCCTAAGTATCACATCCAACGTTTCCTTAAAAACCCCCATTTATTTATTTATTTATTTATTTATTTATTTATTTATTTATTTATTGTGGAAACAGACATATCTATTGCATTTTCATTCACGTTGGGCTTAGTAAAAAATACAAATCAGAAAGTTTGCAAGGGTGATGACTGCACTGTGTGTTTGTAGCCTCACATCCCTGTGAAATGTTAAAATGTAGTCAAAAATAGCATAGTGAGAAAAGCACAGAAGGTATGGTGTAGTGAAACTTTGCATTTGAATTACATTATTTTTTGAGGTTCTACAAACTCTTAGTCCCCTTTGGCCTCTGCATCACTATATGAAGTAGTAGAATAAGATGTGCCACTCAGACATTGTCTCTTTTTATTTTTTTTTCCTTCATTTTAAAGCAAAATTAAAAATAAAAAGCAAGTTTGGGGAATCATTGCTAAATGAATCAGCGGTAAAAATTGAATGGAAAAAGTGTGTTTAAATGTGTATAAAATTTGTAGTTCACCTATAGAATTTATCTATTTTATATCAAAAACATAACCCATTGATTTTTTTCATAAATGACAAAAAATACATTAAAAAAAAATAAATCAAGATTACAAAAGCAAAATCAGAACTGTTAATTATACTTTGTGACAACAATCAAGAAAATTATTATTCTCAGAGACAATATGCATCTCTCATATCTCCCATTGCAAAATTATGTGAATGACTAAAATAAGCATAATCTAAATGAATCCACTTGGAAAGAAATATCTGTTGTTAAATGCATTGAAATATCAGTGGGACAAAGCAAAACTTATCCCTAACAGAGTAAGAGTGAGAACCCATACATCTCTGTCTGAAGTGACAACAGACGGCAATATAGGATGAAGAAAGACAAATATTTTAATACATAAAACCATGACATCCTTCCTGATTCTTTCTGAGTTAAGGGCTCCTTAAAATCCTCAGTGCTTCAACTTCTTCCAGAACAAATGGATGTAGTTTAGATATCTCTAGCAGCAGGCCTGGGACTTATTTTCATTGCTCCCAACTGTACTGAAGGAAGACTGTGTCCTGCCAGCTGGATGTGGACCTCCAAGGCATCCCTAGGAGCTTGGTACCTTCACACCTAGGGAATTGCACCCACAGAAGCTCTTCAGACAGCACACAGAAAACTTGCTGACAGACTAAGAAGAAAGGCTGCTGTTTCCAGATGAAGTACAGAAATTAAACAGAGAAAATTAAATATGACCAGCACATCAACTTTTCCAAAGCACAGCTATGAAACCTCTAATAACTGTGAGTGGTCAAGACCTCAATTATACACAGCTCATGAGAAAAGAATAAAGTCCGTTCAACAGAGCATTTTCTTTTAACACCACGCTCTGGAATTTCACCAGTACTGCCAAAAAGAAGTGTTACCTACTGAATCACAAACATCTGTGGTACCTGTTGTTTTCTTAGAGTTTGTTTTTTTTTTTTTTTTTTTTTTTTTACCTGAAGTATAGATCATATCCAGACTAATTTTGTCATGTGAAATCTGAAAAGATCTGAGGGAAAGATCCTTTGTTAATCACAATTTATTGATTACATTATTTTAGAAATTAAGAAAGAGGATTTGTAACTCAAAATAAGATAAAATACTAAATCATTCCCAAATGCCAGGATTTAGTCTCTTTAGGATTTGCTTTACAGCCAGTGTTAGTTGTATTTTTTTATTTCAATTTTTAAGTATGTGTTTTGAAACCTGATACCACGAGGTGGTCCAAGTGACTTCTTCATAATAACACCACTTTTCTTTATGCAAGCTGGAGAAATCTTTTTGTGCAGAGTATGTGAATTATTAATTTTATGCATGTGAGTTTCCTTCGGTAAGATTAAGCACATCTTTTATTGTTTTACTGAACTAGGCTAGAGGCAGCTTCTTACAGAGTGCATAATGTAGATATGTCAGAAATATTTGATATATTTTTTATGCCATATTCCTGTAAATATTTGAACTACTATCTTTCCTTTTGTTTACATGGCTCAGAGGTTTAATTAATACAAGAGAGTTAATCTGGATTTCCACAAATAGCATAAATGTCAAACATCAAGAAAATGCTTCATTTTTTTACTTGTTTGCTTCTTTCTTTTCCTTCTCCATTTCTTTCTTTCTATTTCTTGTTTCTTCACTGGTTTATATCAAACTCTTTGTGAGCCTGATTTTTTTATTATTATTACTACATGAATCTGTTTCTCCATTTACTCACGAGACTGGAATTTAAGAATATCGTATACATATTAGTTTACTCAACTGTCATTATAAAGATCAGTAAGTATCTTTCAAGCCCTTTCAAAAAGACCACCAATAATCTACTAACAGCCAAGAGATGGAGTAAGACAGGATCATCAAAAGACTTCACATCCTCTCTGGGCAGCCTGTTCTAATGATCTGTCACCCTCACAGTAAAGTGCCCCCTCATATGCAGCCAGAACTTCCTGTGCCTCAGTTTGTGCCCGTTGCCTCTCATCCTGTCACTGGGCACAACTGAAAAGAGCCTGGTTCCATCCTCTTGACACCCTCCCTTCAGATATTTAGACTCATTGATGAGGTCACCCCTTGGTCTTCTCTTTTCCAAACTAAACAGGCCCAGCTCTCAGCCTGTCCTCATACGACAGTGCTCCAGTCCTCTGATCATCTTAGCAGTCCTCCTCTGGACTTGCTCTAGTAGCTCCATGTCCCTCTTGTACTGGGGAGCCCAGAACTGGACACAATAATCCAAGTGTGGCCTTACCAGGGCTGAGTAGAAGGGGAGGATCTTGACCCTTGACCTGCTGGCAACACTCTTCCGAATGCACCCCAGAATACCCTTGGCCTTCTTGGCCACAAGGACACATTTCTAACTCATGGTTAACCTGCTGTCCACCAGGACACCCAGGTCTCTCTGCAAAACTGCTCTCCAGCAGGTCAGCCCCCAGCCTGTACTGGTACTTGGGGTTATTCCTCCCGAGGTGAGGACCCTGCACTTGCCCTTGTTGAACTTCATGAAGTTCCTCTCGGCCCCTATCTAAAATAAGTTCAGAGTAGTTACATTTAAGTAATACTTAAATATGTATTTTAAGATTTTACTCAATTTTATGTCTTTACAAGTGATCAAATGTACAACTTTTTCGATCGTACCTGTGAATAACTGAATATCTACAGATATGAACTGAACATTTATTTTCATTAAGTATTTTTCATTAATGCTTGATTAAAACTTCCCATCAGTCTACCTATCTGTAGCCATACAAAAATAATTGGAATGGATTGTGAATAGTTAAATATCTGTATTATTTTATGTATTTATATTTCACTTTAAAAAATTGCCTATGAAACTTATGGAATATACCTGTGGATAATTATTGATAGAGTAAATGCTATTGTTATTGGACTTCTAAACTATTAGTGATTTATTGTTTTCATAAGGCTGTTATTTGCCTCTTAAAAATCAGAGAAGATAGTTCCAGTAAGGCAAAAACTAATGGGTATTTTCCAAATGTACTCCGAAATCAATGAATGTTCATAGGCTGGACTCAGAAAGCATTGCATTCCACAGCAACATTTTTTTAATTTTATTTTAGCTTGGTTTGGCTTCAACAGTTTTCAGCTAAAACAAATAATTCCTTCAGGCCACAGTTCTAATGTTATTCACCCTGTCATAATTTCATTTTGAAGGCTTCTGTTTCCACCCCACCCCTCACCCCCCCCCCCCCAGTGTCAGCACTGTGATCCACATGAGAACTGATGCTAGTGGAGAGTAAGTGGGACTTTTCAGCAATGAAGAGCAGAACCTTAGACCTAAAAGTTGTTTGTAAATTCAAGTGAACATGACTTGGTAGGTCCCTGCCTCTCTTTTCTGCATCTTCTTACCTGTAAGCATCAAAACAACCTAGTCAAATATCACAAGTTATTGCACATTTATGATATCCTACTTCTTGAAGTTAGTTTTATTGCTTTTCTAAATACTCATTTTCCATGAATAACAACAACATTTGCTTGTGACAATCTTGACATCCACAGCACTTAGTCTATGCAAGTGATGGGTGATGCAGTGAATGAATCTGAATTGTAATGATCTCCTTGACTATTTTGTTCAGTTAAAGTAGAGAGCACAAAACACATTTGCATTAAGCATAGTCTCTCTCAGAAGAAGAAATGAGCATTTGGAATTTGAAAACTGTCAAAAGAATATTTTGTTGAAAGAAAGCCTTTTGATTTTTGTATGTTTCACTAATGGTTTTTACTGACAAAATTTCTTTCTGAGCATCCATTTTCTACTTTTGAATGTCTTGACACTTGGGCTTTAAATCTTGCATATTGTCCTTTTCCCTGAAGTTAGAGATTACTGTTGGCTTGGCTGTTAAATTTTACAGCTCATTGATAATAAAATATCAAAGAAGCTATTTCATGGCCTTTTAGCAATGTAGATGGATGTATTCAGATCAGAGAAATGTATTTGGTCGTAGAACTCACCTAACATATGCCCTTATTTAATTGATGATAGATCTATTAGCTACAAAATACAGGACTGAAAATTAGTTTTGTACTTTAATCCCAGTTATGTGGCTTTTTATTTTTCTTCTTTTCCTGTCACTGAAACATTTAAAAGATACTGACTCTTAAACCACTGGTCTTACTTTTTAATAATGTGTATTACAGGGCTTTATTTATTTATTTATTTCATCCTTTTAAAACAAACATACTTTAGATTTTTATTTTTACCACACAGCTGTATCTTTTGGACATTTTAGAAACTGTGGATAAGCAACACTGACTCCATTGTGAGGCAAGAGGCCTTCAAATTTATTTTATCCTCCATTTAAGTCTAATAACATCTTTTCTCTATGATATATTTCATATATCAGCATGCTGAATTATATAGGGAAAACATAAAATATATTGAAATAAATGTATCTGTGCCAATGAAGCCGCTATCTTTCTGACACCTCAAAACTTTGTGTCCAGGTTTTAGGAATCGATGCAGCAATATTACTCTAAAAATAAAAATTACTGCTCTCTCTCATCATTTGATTGAAATGACAGAATCAAAGTTAATATTGGTAACATTAGATCCAGGCTCCTTAGCACATTTATTCTGGAGGGATTGTAACTTCACTCTGAAGAAATAGTCTTTAAGTAAAATCCAATTAGAAGGTACTTGAAATTAAAAACATTCACACTTTACCTTTCCAACATGAATGCAGAGGAATTTTAAAGAGGAAATTAAGAATTATTTTATGTGTTACCTTTGAAGTATTATGACATCAGCACAGACAAATGTTCTTTCACCTTTCATAAAAATATGGTTTTTTGTTGTTTTGTTCTATTTTTTTTTGTTTTTACATTCAGCGTAGCAATAAATATTAACATAAATAAAACAACCTGGAATTGCCCTATCTCTGATATCTTCATAAAGACACACTTGCCAATCTTTTTTTTTTTCTTTTTTCTTTTTCTTCCTGATGTCTTCTAACAAAATATTATATATTGATTTCTTTTGGAACAATGCCTAGTAATTTCACCTTTGAGGAACTGACAACTTCCAAATGAAAACATATTTCACTGCAGAAGTACACAGGTCTTCACAGCAGGTAAAATGTAATTTAAAGTACACTATTTGTAAGGTAGCATTCTTCATGTGAGTGAACAAAAATGCCACAGGCACTATGCCTGTGCATAGTTCTCTTTGAGGTGCAGCTAGTGAAATTAAGCTGACCTCTTCATTCTGTGTTAAGGAACAATGCTTTACGGAGTTGCAAAATTCTTTAGTTAAAAATGCAATGTTAATAAAGGCCACCACTTCTCCAGGCTTCAGAAAGAATAGCTGATGACAGCTTAGTTTTCAAAGTTGTCTTATCATATACAGATAGATTGCTTAGATATTAAGCAGGTTCCTTCACATAATAAATTATATATTTGAAACCTAGTAGAAATGGTATATTACAAACAAGTGCTAGATGTATGCTAATGAGGGCGGGCAAATGAGGAAATTAAGGAGTTTTCATGGCAATCTTGTTGTCTTACAGTTTAACAAAAAATCTTCCACAGTTTGAGAATTCATCCTTCCAGCTCACCTTTTTGCATCCTTCAGCTGACAGTTTTACTATCCTTCAAGAACAGGAGGCAGGATTGCACCAGGTTATCAGCATCCCAAGTGTTGAAGTATGATGAGAAGTATGTGGAAGTATGATGTTCATTGTGAGGTTTTCTTGATCTCTATTTTGCCTCTGCTTGGGGCGATTATTATTTTTTTTTCTCTCTCAACTCCCTTCTAAGTGGAGCTACTGTTTGTCACCTTCCGACTCCCCACCTTAGGTATCACACAGAAAGCTGAAACGGGAGAGCAAACAGGCACTGCTTTTCTTGGCAGCTGTTAGAACTTTCAGAAAAAAACAACCTAGATTTGTCTTAGACAAGGCCAAGAAAGCCCAGAGATCAGCATTGTCAGATCAATACACAGACCATAGCCTTTGACTAGTGATGGCAAAATCATATCCAAAATCACATATACTGGGCCCTTTGTAATTAATCTACTGCAGATTATTATTTTATTTATTTATTTATTTATTTTTGAGACTTGTCATATCCCAGTGTAGAACAAAGTTCCATGCCATGAAAGAGATTTCTTGTTTTCTTGTATTCTTCTGATTTCTTGTTTTCTGAAACATATTTTGAAAAACTGCAAAATAAGTAGATATTTTGACAGATATATTCTTTTATTTAACTGTTTTCGTATTTATTTTATGCAATTTTAAACCTAAAATCATAACTTAGTCCAAAGGCATGTAAAACAGGAAGTCAGAGTAAGAAAATGGCTGAATCAGTTTCTCTGCCTACCACTTAAAACAGTGGTGTCTAGAGCCATACGTCAGCATTTTGGATGGTTCCTTGAATCATTCCAAGTTTTAAATTTCTGTATTTCTTATTCTTGTCAAGTTTTCAAATAGTAAAAGAATCAGCTTCTCAGCTAAATAAGGCAATTGAAGATTTTGGGACTTGCGGAAATCAAAAGAATATCTACCCAAGTTAGTCAGTAGTTTCAGAAAGAGCAGACAGGGAGAAATCTTTGCTTTGTAACTGGTACCAAATGAATTTTAAAAAGTGTTGTAAGCACATTACTTTTTGTGTCAGCCCAAATCTGTGTCAGTGCCAAAGGTTCACTGCTTCTGCTTCACAGAAAGCAGAATCGTGTGGATCCCAATTACAGGCTTTTTTCTGTAGGCTAGCATCACAGAAACTGAAAATTGGGAGTCACCTACTTTATCTCTGCTTTGAATCTCGTCTTTGAACTATACTAATAAAGGGCGTTTTCTGTCATTATTTCTTAACAAGTGTCTGCAGAGTGTAGGAAATTTTTGAAGACAAGTCAGTTTCCTGTAGAGTTAAATAGAATAATTCAGCTGCAGAGGCTGTACTGTGAATATAGATGTACACATTTTTTTCTTGGTGCAGCTTGGTGAGAAATGACTGAAACTCAAAACTTGGTAATCTCATACTGGCTTGACAAGTGCTATGGGTTTCCTACTATTGCCCAAATTAATTAAAAGAAGAAAAAAAGAGAAAAATGTGTTGAAGACAGCAAAATATTGAACTTTGGTGGATCTTCATCATCAAGCCACTTGGGTCTTTGCCAGCATCTGAAAGACTAATAATCTTTCTCACAAATGTGTTCAAGCTACAATAATTTAGTATTGCTATGCATCTGTAACTTTTAATTATCTGTTTAATCAGGCTGTGAATAAACTAAAGTAGGTTAATTTGAAAAATCCTACTTGGAGCAAGTGGCTCCAGACAGAGCCAGCACCCTGTGAGATTACAGAAATGAGAAAAGATGGAAAATAGATAAAATATCTGAAATTTGTGATATTCATTTGGATATCCCACAACACCATTTTGCATATATCAGCAAACTCACTAGTATTATTTGCAATTAATGTGTCACATCATCACACACACACAAAAACATAAAACTGGTGAAAGTCTGGACATGACTGAGATATTTATGGTTTTGTATCTTCCACAGTCTTGCATTCCAAAAATTCCCCCTTCAAGATAGTCTGCTAGCTGAATCTGTGCTGTGCATCTATGTGAACAAGCACTTTATTTTTCTAATACCGTTTATAGCTTTGAGAAGTCCATTATTACACAGCATCTTTTGACTACTTGAAGACTATTTGTTTGCATGTCATTAAGATGTAATAATAGCCTGGTGTCTGTAATGTGTATTGTTAATCTTGGTATTCATTATCTCTACTGCATGCCTCCAGGGACTGATATTTACACTGTTATGGAAATACTAATTAATTTCTATATTCAATGTGTCAGCAACTAGTTGACACTCCCCACCACCCCCCCCCAAAAAAAAAAAAAAAGTGTACCACTCACATCGTCTTGCAAGAAAACTAAGGAAACTAAGAAGACTGTGGGGAAAAAAAGAAGTTTTCTGAACTGCAGGGTGGAGAGGAATATTGAAGTTTAAATCACTCTGCACTATGTTTAAATCTACACTATGCTGAGCATTCAGTACAGTACAAAATGCTGTGAAGCTCCATTTTTGGATTGAAGACCATCGTTGTGCTTTCCAGTCACTTTTCAGGCTGCAGGAATTGAACATGCTTCACTGAATATATCTGTGTGTGACTGTAAATTTATGAATATAAGAAAATGGCTGGGAATGTATATCAGCTAAATTCCTTCTTCCGGTATTAGAGACTACTCTCATATTTTTTCAGCTACCACTGGGTATATCAAATAATGATAAAAATCCACCTCAGGGTTGAGATAAATAATCCACTCAAAGTATTGGTGTGTGCAAGTATTTGGGGAATAGGGATTTGTAGTTTTCTGGTATATATATGAATAGCTTCACTGGGCCATTATGCAAAAAAAAAATGTTCTTTTTAACCTTGAAAAGACTGGAAATTTGTTATTTCTCACATCACTACAGTTGTATCTTATAGTTGTTCCACACAGAAAGTTGAGAGTTTGCAACCCAGGAAGCATACAGATATTTAAAACTCTAGGCTGAAAAAAAAAAAAAAAAAAAAAGTCTTTAAAATATTGGAACAATCTCCCTTGATATTTTACTATCAGATTTGCAAAGAGGATTATCAGAAACTTTAAAAACAGAGACTTCACAGATGTTGCAAGGTAATCATTTAAAAGCTGAGTAACTCCACATTTCTGGGGTTTTTTATTTGTATAATATGTACAGGAATAACATATAGTAACTTACTAGCTTTACTAGCATATATTTGTGATTAGCAAAGATTTGATCTCCTGTATAATTTTTACTCTACTAGATGTAGTGACATAATGAAATTCTCAAATGAGAAGCAGCACATGCAAATGGAAGTAATAATGAACACTTCTGATATGTTTTATCAAACACAAAACTTACAAGCTATATTCCAAGTTAGTGTATAATATAGCTTAGTTTGGTTTCATCTACATCACCAGAAGGACTGACTTAGGATCCTTGCTGGCTAGAAGTTTGTTTCTGGCAGTTTGTTTCTTATGAGAATGAAATTCACGGAATGAAATGGATGGGATGTCAGACAAGGTAAGTCAAAATTTACTGTCTTCTAAAATGTTTCAATCTCTTGAATATGCAAGTAGCTGTGAAGAAAAGGAATCTAATAATTTTTTTTTCTTTTTTTTTTTTTCCTAGCTCGCAAAAGTGCCCAGTAATGGAAAGGGCTTGATGGAAGCCAAATACCAGGCATTTCTGGAGTATTAATTCTTTTAGCATGTAACAGACTGGGGAAGTTTTTTAGTGCATAAAACAGGAAATAATTTTGGGGGAAAACCTCTTGTACTACTTTACAAGCCCTTTAATTGTGACTATAAAATAGTTGCATAAACAGGACCATAATTCATATGTGCATGATTTTCAAATGTATAGAAGTGGAGGTGGACACTCAGTTGATACTGCTTTTCACTAAATGACCTTGTGAATATGAAGAGGAAAAAAAAAACTGTAATCATCTATACAAAGGAAAAGTAAGACCAAATATGTCCTATATGACAGTATAACAAAATAGAAACTAATATGCAACTCAGAGACAACTGAGAAAAGAGACAGCTTTTCTCCAGATACTCTCATAGTATAGAATGAAATGCTTTGCTGTGACCTTATCTATGCAGGGAAAAAAAAAAAAACACGAGTGTGATGTTGTGAAAAACCATAAAATGCTACATCATGTTATACAGTAGATATGGACCGGATTTGAGTTATTTACACATAGAAGGTGCCTAATGCATTAAATTGAAAGAGAAAGAGAAAGAGAAAGAGAAAGAGAGGGAGAGAGAGAGAGAGAGGGAGAGAGAGAGAGAGAGAAATAACTATATAGTGTAATCTGATTAGCATGCACTTTAAATGCTGTCTCTCCATGGTATATGCAATTCTGGCATCTATTTTTCTGAAAGGTTATGTATTATGCATTTTTACTTATCCCATTTTCTATTGTGTTGGTCCATAATGGAAGGGTTTTACAATGGAATTGATTAATCCAACAGAGAGATGCTTTGTGAAGAGGTTTTATGAAAAAAAAGCTTTACTGAATATAATCTGCAGCTAGGTCTGCTGTTTGCCTTAAGAGGTGCAGTAACTTATTTGTGAAGAGAAAGATTTTCCACAGTCAAAGTTAGAGATAGTTTATGATCATTAGTTGAACTTAGTTGGTGTGTTGTGTATTTGAGCGCTTTTCTAATCTCTGCAAGGTGATGGTGTTATGACAAACTGATAGGACAAAGAACATGAGGAAAAGCAAATTTCAAATGCTCATGTAATCCTCCAGGTCTCATGTGACTTCAGAAGCTAAGATTGGCTGAAAATCATCTTCAGTGTTGGCTTTTAAGAGGACTTGTATACACGGAGTTTAAAGACACAGTTTTAGTAAGATTAACTGTCTGGACAGTTTGATTTAAAGCTTCTGCTTTACAAGAATTCTTTCTCTGACAATTTGCAGTAACTTCTCTGCCATTAAACTGTCATAAAAAAGCGTTTACACATTCTTTATTGAATCATACAGCTGCATTTGCTTTAATATTTCAGACATCTTGTTTAAAAAGAATTGAACATTCTAGGGAAAATGCAAAACATAGAGCTTATTGCCACAAGGGAACCTGTGGCAGTTGTTTTCATCCTGTCTTTTAACGTTCAAGATTAGAATGTAACAGGAAGCTTTGAGTGCTTGTTTCACTACAGCTGCACGCATCTAAATCATATTCAGCAGTTGTCACATTTGCAGAATGCTAGATTGAATATGAATGTTCATGATGAAATAGAGACAGAAAGGACTGGCTTTGTAGGGCTGTGGGGGGACTCAGGAACCTGCCTGCAAATGGCTGAGTCATAGATTTTGTAGTAGAAGGAATGGAGTGAAGAATGTGGTTGGATTTCAGAAGGAGGTTTGCTATGATAACTGAGATTAATAATGGTTACAGACTGTGATGGTTTTACTCGGGTAGGCATCCGAGCTCCACCACAACTGCCCTCTCACTTCCCCACTCCCCCTCCTCAAAGCGGAAGGGGGAGAAAATACAATGCAAAGGGCTCAAGTGTTGAGATAAGGACGGGGATATCACTCAGCAGTTATCGTGATGGTCAAAACAGACTCAGAGTAGGGAGATAGTAAGAGTTATTGCCTATTACTAACAAGCTAGAGAAGTGAGAAACAAAGAAAAGAAACCAAAAACACATTCCCCCCCTCTTCTACATCCTCCCCCTGAGCGGTGCAGGTCCAGCCTGGAATCTGCTCTGGCAGGAGTTCTCCACAGGCTGCAGCCTCCTTCAGGGTGGATCCACTTGCTCCACCGTGGTCTACTCCACAGGCTGCAGTATGGAAATCTGCTCCACTGTGGTACATCAGAGCTGCAGGTGGACAACCTACTTCACCATGGTCCTCAACAAAGGTCGCAGGGGAACTTCTGCTCCGGCATCTGGAGTACCTCTTTCCCATCCTTCTTCACTGACCTTGGTATCTGCAAGGCCGTTTCTTACTCCTCTCTCTCCCAGCTGCTGTTCCCCAGCGGTTTGTTCGTTTTCTTTCTTTTTCTTTCTTCCTTCCTTCCTTCTCTTTCCTTCTTTCTTTCCTTCTTTCTTTCCTTCTTTCTTTCCTTCTTTCTTTCCTTCTTTCTTTCCTTCTTTCTTTCTTTCTTTCTTTCTTTCTTTCTTTCTTTCTTTCTTTCTTTCTTTCTTTCTTTCTTTCTTTCCTTCTTTCCTTCTTTCCTTCTTTCCTTCTTTCCTTCTTTCCTTTCTTTCTTTCTTTCTTTCTTTCTTTCTTTCTTTCTTTCTTTCTTTCTTTCTTTCTTCCTTCCTTCCTTCCTTCCTTCCTTCCTTCCTTCCTTCCTTCTTCCTTCCTTCCTTCCTTCCTTTCTTCCTTCCTTCCTTCCTTCCTTCCTTCCCTTCCTACCTTCTTTTCTTCTTTCTTTCTTCCTTTCTTTTTCTTTCTTTCTCTTTCTTTTTCTTTCTTTTTCTTTCTCTTTTTCTTTCTTTCTTTCTTTCTTTCTTCTTTCTTTCTTTCTTTCTTTCTTTCTTCTTTCTTTCTTTCTTCCTTCTTTCCTTCCTTCCTTCCTTCCTTCCTTCCTTCTTTCCTTCTTCTTTCTTTCTCTTTCTTTCTTTCCTTTCTTTCCTTTCTTTCTTTCTTTCTTTCTTTCTTTCTTTCTTTCTTTCTTTCTTTCTTTCTTTCTTTCTTTCTTTCTTTCTTCTTTCTTTTTCCTTCCTTCCTTCCTTCCTTCCTTCCTTCCTTCCTTCCTTCCTTTCCTTCCTTCCTTCCTTCCTTCCTTCCTTCCTTCCTTCCTTCCTTCCTTCCTTCCTTCCTTCCTTCCTTTTCTTCTTTCTTTCTTCCTTTCTTTTTCTTTCTTTCTCTTTCTTTCTTTCTTTCTTTCTTTCTTCTCCTTTCTTTCTTTCTTTCTTTCTTTCCTTCCTTCCTTCCTTCCTTCCTTCCTTCCTTCCTTCCTTCCTTCCTTCCTTCTTTCCTTCCTTCCTTCCTTCTTTCCTTCCTTCCTTCCTGCCTGCCTTCCTGCCTTCCTTCCTTCCTTCTTTCCTTCTTTCTTTCTTTCCTTCTTCTTTCTTTCTTTCTTTCTTTCTTTCTTTCTTTCTTTCTTTCTTTCTTTCTTTCTTTCTTTCTTTCTTTCTTTCTTTCTTTCTTTCTTTCTTTCTTTCTTTCTTTCTTTCTTTCTTTCTTTCTTTCTTTCTTTCTTTCTTTCTTTCTTTCTTTCTTTCTTTCTTTCTTTCTTTTTCTCTTTTTTTTCCCCCTTTCTTAAATATGCTTTCACAGAGGCACAAACAACATGAATTATTGGCTCGACTCTGGCCAGCAGTGGGCCCCTTATCTAACATGGGGCTGCTTCTGGATTCTTCTTGCAGAAGCCACCCCTATGGCCCCCTGCTACCCAAACCTTGACATGTAAACCCACTACACAGACACAGTCCTAACTACCAATACAATACCTAAGAATATAAGGCATAAATGTTGCTCTGTCTAACCCTGAATTCTGCCTCAGACACTTGCAATAGAAAACACTGTTTAGGGGGGGGTGTAATTTCTCCCATTTTCTGTGGTCCCTTAGCATCCAGAAGTGATGTTTTATGGACAATATTTCAGTATTTGTTTTCAAACTTGTCTGCAAATTTCTCTTGTCCCTTTATGAACCTGCAGATATTGCATACCTCTGCAACCTGTTGTGAAACCAAGCTCCAGAAATTCATTACCCACTACGTAAAGAAGTAATTTCTTTTATCAGTTTCAAACTACTCTCCAACTAGTCTTAAAAAGGGCTTCCTACTTCTTGTACTCTATGATTTGGAGTACATCAGTCCTGCATTCATCCTATCTGCTGTAATAATGATTTTGAAAACCTCAGTAGACCATGTCCCCTCTATCCTCTCCTTTCTAAACTGCAGCCTACCCTCATAGGACACCTTCTCCCTCCTTGGGTAGCTGCCCTTCTCTGTATCTTCTCTACTACCACTGCAGGATGAGGTCACCCTGAAGGATGTTGTCATCCTTTCCAAGCTGTGCTCTTGAAAGGTCCATAATTCGGTTTGTGTGCATTGCTTTTAGTTAATTGGCTTTCCTATTTATGATATTCATTCACAGGGCTCTTCTTATCATAGATGACACTAGTTCAATCTTTATTATCTTTTTGACGTAAAGCAGTACCAACATCCCCATTTAGAAGATAGGACATTGAGGCACAGAGAGACTGGTAGCTGCTGGCACAGTTATTAATTGAATATAAGCCTCTTAAGCTTATGCCATCATCAGGGGCGCATGTTCCCGTAGCCAAGTAAATATGATTTTGGCATTACCAGAAGAAAGACATAGGCCTATTAACCTGGCATCTCAGGGTTTTTCTGAACTTGCTTTGCCTGAACTAATTTTCACTTGTTTTCATAATTACCTAGTCATTAAGTGGCTATTTTCCCACCTGTTTTAGCTTAACATCTCTAAATACCTTAAATAGTAAGGGCTTGGTAGACCTAGGTAGTTGGTATATGACAAAAATGCGCTTTAGGACTTTAGGAGATTTAGTACTGGAAAAGGCAGCTGTGTAATTATAAAAGTTATAAAAGTCTATCTGGGAACCATTGAGAAGAAAGAAGACTGTGTTAAGACAAATATATATATATATATACATACATATATAAAAGCCCCAGGCAAACTCAATGTTGAGAAAAGTGGTACTAACAGAACATCCCGTTCCTCCTAGAAAAGATGTTTGTAGAAACCCTTCTTCCTTTCTTTCTGAGGAAGACTAAGGCTGTCAACCTTTCACTGGGGACAGTGCAAAGGTAGGCAAAACACCAGAGAAAAAGGGGAGGTGCTAGGAATTTTCTGAATATCAATTTAACCATGTTAATAATAAGAATTTTCCATATTAATTAGATAATATAGACCCTTAGACTGTTAAGATATTAACCGGACTAATAATACATTCTTAGCTGCATTATCTCCATGGGTGCACCCATAACAAGATTCAGTGTGTAACATTGCTTTCTTCATGTGGATTCCAGCATCAAATAATATTTAGCTTTAATTGGCTTTAATCATTAAGTCTGGCTAGAATCATATATATAAAATATGTGCCCACCTTGATCACAAATTCTAAATGAGTCTGACTGTAATTAACTTGTGATATTTGAGTGATATATGGCTAGCTCTAACCGGTGATGTCGTAAGCAGTGTTTGCTCTAGTTTGTAGTTTTAGATTAGTTTTGGGGACAACTTTTTGAAAATGGAGTGTTTCCTGAAAATCAATTGAATGAGGTATAGATTCTGTTAATATGATTATCCTGCTAAATAAAGGGCTCAAAGTTGTGACTAATTAAAATCATATGGCTTACATTTTCACATTTTTGAAAAGCTCTTTCCAAGATTAAATTCTATGAAGCTATCAATTTTTATGCTACATTGCAATGCCAGCTCTGTGATGAGTTAAATTAACAAATTGACAGTTATATTAACAAATTGTCTCCTGAAACAGCAGAGCCAATGTATCTCAAGCTTTCTAATTTACAGATGCTTCCTGTACTTATCTGTTACTCTGACAAGAGCAATATATGTCCAAAGGTTAGTGGTCAAAGATCAAGAAGGAGAAAAAAAAAATGAGAAAGCGAGAAAGCGAGAAAGCGAGAGAAAGAAAGAGAGAAAGAGAAAGAGAGAAAGAGAGAAAAGAAAAGAAAGAAAGAAAGAAAGAAAGAAAGAAAGAAAGAAAGAAAGAAAGAAAGAAAGAAAGAAAGAAAGAAAGAAAGAAAGAAAGAAAGAAAAGAAAGAAAGAGAGAGAAAGAAAGAAAGAATTGCATTAACTTTCTATCTTTCTTATTTATGGTTCAATAAACTTCATACTCTGGTGTTCCTTTGCTGTATTGGGTTTAGTGTTGGAGTATTCATAGTAAACAGTAGAATAAATACCTTTTGAAATCTCTGACTTCATCAAATACCTTTCCACAGTAACATTTTATAAATGTCATTCACATATACCGTCTTCACGGACATTGAGCCCTCTGATCCATTTTAAGTTGATAAGCATTGACCATTCTGAATAAGTACTAGAATGATGTACCTTTATTTTTGTAGAAAACTAGCAAAAACAATAAAAGTAATAATCAGAAGCATAGCTTACCTACATTGTCAGGCAGATACTGAGCTATTTGGTCTGGAGACGTTCTGTTATCTGACAGAGTTGTATAGGTGCAAGCAAAGAGGAGTCACAGAAAATATTCAAGAAAATTAACAGATAATAGTCTGGAGCAGGACCTAGAGTATCATTCCTATATTGTAATCTTATTGACAGCTGGAGTCCTTAATAGGGTCTCTCATAATTTCTGAGTTCCTCTTCACTTAAACACAGTTTCTGATTAGGCTTTGGCAGTGTATTTGAATGATTAATGAAGTATTTGACCTACTTTGACCAAGCTGTAAAGAATCTTGTAGACCAAACTCAGTATTAATTTTACAATGAAAAAATGTGACTGTTACCATCAAAATATTCATTTATTCATTACTTATTCATTTATAGTATTTACACACTATGATTATTAGTGCACTCTGATGAATAATATAAAAATCCATTGCCATGGATTAGCCATTTTAAACTAATGGAAATACTGTCCTGATCATCATTCAAAGTTTGCTAGGCCTGTTCACTATGGCATTCACTATGGCATAAGCATATTTTTAAATAAGGCATATTTCTATCTGATCTACTATCCTATTGAACATGCCGATGTTTTAACATGTGGTGTGTACATATTGGATTAATTTTCCTATGTCAATTATAGTGCAGTCAAGGTTATTAGATTTTTTTTTGTTATTATTATTATTTTTTTAAACTAACAATACACAAAATACAGTACATTGACTCTAAAAAGTTATTTATGTCTGAAACACTATGCTCATAAGCATTTTTCTCTATTAAGATTTGGAAGTTCATTGGTATGCTTATATTTTAGTATTTCTTCATTGATCTGGTTGTTGAACTGATTGTTTCTGGAAGCTTTTAACATTTGTTCACTAAAAGGGTGATTTGTGATGGCTTATAAAGCTTTCTGGTTCTACTCAGGTTTATATGTATATACAGAAGCTAAGGATTACATGGCCTGTATTTTTTCTCAGACATACATTTCTTTTGAGCTCTTACATTTGTATAAATCATATCAAATGTTAAATAAGTTGCTGCTTCAGACTTAGATTAGAAACATATTTCGTATGTGCACTTATAATGCTAAAACTCATCCAATCAGTGTTTTACTGGAATCTATATTAGAGAAAAAGAAACCTCCAAACTGGGGTGACCAACTGTGGTGGTTTTACTCGGGTGGGCGGCTGAGCTCCACCACAACCACTCTCTCACTCCTCCTCCTCAAAGAGGAACAGGGAGAAAATACGATGAAAAGGGCTCAAAGGTTGAGATAACGATGAGGAGATCGCACAGTAATTATCGTGACAGGCAAAACAGACTCAGAGTAGGGAGGTAGTAAGGTTTACTACCTATTACTAACAAGCTAGAGAAGTGAGATACAAAGGAAAGAAACCAAAAGCACCTTCCCCCCCAATCCACCCTCTTCTACCTCCTCCCCCCGAGCGGCGCAGGGGAACGGGGGAGAGGGGGTTGTGGTCAGTCTATAGCACTTCGTCTCCACCGCTCCTTCTCAGTCACTCTCATCCCCTGTGCTGTGGAGTCCCTCCCACGGGATGCAGTCCTTGCTGAACCAATCCGACATGGGCTTCCCACAGGCAGCAGCTCTTCAAGAACTGCTCCACATATGGGTCCGTATCACAGTGTCCATCCCTCAGGAGCAAACTGCTCCAACCTGGGTCCCCCACAGGCAGCAGCTCCTGCCAGGTCACCTGCTCCTGCGTGGTCTCCTCTCCACAGGATACAGGTCCAGCCCAGAATCTGCTCCGGCAGGGGTCCTCCACAGGCCACAGCCTCCATCATTGCAGGTCCACCTGCTCCACTGTGGTCTCTTCCACAGGCTGCAGCATGGAACCCTGCTCCACCGTGGTACTCCATGGGCTGCAGGGGGACAGCCTGCTTCACCATGGTCCTCACCACAGGCCACAGGGGATTTCCACTCCAGCGCCTGGAGCACCTCTCCCCCTCCTTCTTCACTGACCTTGACGCCTGCAAGGTTGTTCCTCACTCCTCTCACTCTCCCAGCTGCTGTGTGGTACAGCGTTTTTTTTTTTTTTTTCTCCCTATCTTAAATATACTCTCACAGAGGCACAAACAACATCACTTATTGGCTTGGCTCTGGTCAGCAGCAGGGCCCTTACCTAACATGGGGCAGCTTCTAGATCCTTCTCACAGAAGCCACCCCTATGGCCCCCTGCTACCAAAAACTTGACATGTAAACCCACTACACCAACATCATGAATATTACTCTCTTCCTAGCTTCAGTAACTGCTTGTAAGGCTTCTTGTGCCCTCTGAGCAAATATTGCTGTAGGTGATACTCTTCAGGCACACATTCCACTAAACAGTTGTGTTTACTGTCTTTCAAATTTCTTGATTCATACCTTGGATGTAGTAGCATACAGAGGGGTTTATTTTATCTGATTTAAACTTTCTAGAAGTTCAAGCATTCTTCTACAAATAAAACAAATAGAATACATTCTAAGATCATAGCAACTGTTACAGCAACCAACATGAAAACAGTAGCTATTCCTTAAAATTTCATTTTTAAGTACCACAACTTTGTACGTTTGTTAATGTTTAATACAGAGGATATTAATTGAATTTAACTTGTTCTTTACCATGGACATTTTAATATGATCACCATGGATATGGTAATTTTACTTATTTCTATGAAAGCGTTGTTCCTCTGTTTAGAAGTTCTTGGTCTTCAGGAATGCAAGGAAAGAAATTCAGACAAGGCCTTGTTGGCATTTTCATGTGGAGTAGTTGAAAGGAATGCAAACTGAAAAACAACCACAACAACATCAAACAGCACACCAAAAACAGTGGCTATTATGATTCTTGTCATTTTTATGTGAAAAAAAAAAATCCTTTAATATTTCCTAATTAAAATATAAGGTGAGGGCACAGAAATCATAACATATAAGAGAATTTTCAGGTTCACCTGTGTGGCAGAGGCAATGTGCATACTGAATGTCTGTTAAAAGAAATGGTACATACTAATGTGGGAAACTCAGTGTCCTGGTTCCAGTTAGGACAGAGTTAAGTAGCTCATAGTAGCTGGTAGGGTGCTATGTTTTGGATTAGGATGAGAAGAGCGCTGATAACATGCTGATGTTTTAATTGTTGCAGAGCAGTGTTTACACCAGGCCAAGGACTTTTCGGCTTCTTGCTCTGTCCTGCCAGCGAGCAGGCTGGGGGTGCAGCAGGAGCTGGGAGGGGACAGACCCAGGACAGCTCACCCAAACTGGCCAAAGGGGTATTCCATACCATCTGACGTCATGCTAAACAATATATAGGGGTGGCTGGCCGGGGTGGGGGGGCCGGCTGCTCGGGAATAGGCTGGGCATCGGTCAGCGGGTGGTGAGCAATTGCATTGTGCATCACTTGTTTTCTTACACATTATTATTGTTAATACTATTACCATTATCACTATTATTATTATTATTGTTATTATTATTTTCCTGTCTTAATAAACTGTCTTTATCTCAACTCACAGGCTTCACTTTCCCGTTTCTCTCCCCCATCCCAGAGAGGGAGGGGGGAGGGTGAGCGAACGGCTGTGTGGTGTTTAGCTGCCAGCCGGGTTAAACCACAACACTCAGTCTCTTGAATAGGATGAACAGTCACCATGTGGATGGTGACAGAGGTCCTCACTATAAGTGTCCTTGATGAGACATCCCTGAACTGTTCTGATGATTTCTTATAACTCAGTTAGCCCTTGGTCCCGTGCAGTAACATAAACATATGTTTTAGCATTTGTTACAAATTATCTTAAACTATGTTAAGAACATCTCCTAACTGTCTAAACTACGTTCAAAAAAAAAAAAAAAAAAAAAAAAAAAAGCTCCTGAGGTGTCCTTATTCCTTATTCTCTATCCATGATGTTACCAACAATGCATGTAAACATACAAAATAAAACTTGAAACTGCCCTGGGAAATCTCTGGGACTATCTTAATTTACTACCTGTAGAGCTCTTGTAATAATAATAATAATTAGTAAGTTCCTTGTCAAGAAGTATAGGAGTCCAGAGAGCCCATTGTCTTCAACCAGCCCATTGTTTTGTCCATGCAGACAATACCGAGGATGCTCCTGCACTACTCAGGAAGTTGGTAACTAAGGGTTTGGGGTACGCACATAAACACAACTTTGATACCCAGCTTTATTATAACTGTAAATTCAAGGCAAACTGGAATTTCAACCTTATATAGTAAATATGCCTTAAATTTCACAGATCTTGCAACCCCAGTGAATTAGGTTTTCCTTTTGATTAAAGAGATATAGTAGGTTATCTTATTTTCAGAAGTAAAATTAAAAAAAAATAATAAAAAAAATCCATTATTTTCAAGTGAGTTACTTATCTTGAAGCTCATTTTTTCTGTTTATTCCACCATTTTTTATCCCTTTTACGTTTGAAATGTTTGACCAGAGAGAGTGCATTAAAAGTTCTGTATGATACATGCTAATATTTCAAGTTATATCTCTTTTCTATTAGTTTTTAGTCAAATAAATAAATAAATAAATCCTTCAGTACATCTTTACCTGCTAATATACTGAATAAAAATATGAAAGTATCCACAATAATCTTACCAATAGGACCCTTTTATTTATTTACTTTGCTGCTCCGAGATTTTTATCCTTATATATACATCCTTATATATCCTTATATATCCTTATATACAGTAAGTCCAGTAAAGGAGAATGTTTTTAGAAGAAATCACTCAGAACCTGAAAAGCAGCCAAATCAAGACTCTGAGATACTTTTCTATATGATACAAGACAATACAAGACAATAAAATATACTATTAGATGTTTAACATTCAAGTTTACATATTCCTCTTGCCGTGTTCCATCTATGTTAAAAAACATTTCTCTTGGATATCTCACTGACAAAAAAAGTGTTTTGTAGCTTGAGTATTTGCCAATGGAAAGAACTTTCCTCTCCCAACCTTGACTTAATTTTAGTAGCCTAGCCTGGTAATTCAGAAGACTTTATTTAGGAAACATGAACCTCGCTATCCCCTTCATCTCTTACCTGAGGAACCTATTCCTGGACATTCCACTCCTTTACTCATAATAATTTCTTTGTTATTATTATTACTTTTTATAATAACAAAAATAAACAAAATAAAAACTTGGCATATGGGCAACAAGGCTTAGGGCAACAAGGCAACAAGGCAACAAGGTTTAAGGAACCAAAATGCAAACTGTATGTGGAGAATGGTCACTATATTCTAGTGACCATTAAAGAGAATCATATTTCAATACTTTTGCTAGTCGGAAATGTTCTTACCACAGATTGCTTACACCAGCTATAGTACTATTTAAGGCTGTCATTACAGAGACCTTGGCAGAAGTCCAGTCCCACAGAACAATAAATATAATGCTTGTGTCAGAAAACTAAGAACATTTACAAAATAGTAAACCAATATTATATTTCCTCTCCTAAACATGTCATTAATCATTATGGTAAAAAATTAGTCATGCTTATCATCTGGACAGCTATGAACACATGAATCTTCTTTTTAAAATTCTAACTTTGAGCTATTCTATAATTGCTCTAAGACACTCCAAGGCATATGTCACTGTGCCTCTGAGATGCACGTTATCTCACAGTAACACACACCTTGTCATGTATTATTTATTATGCTAAAGTGTCGTGTAATTTTCATTAACAGTTAGATGCCTAGCTTTAAGAAACAGGAAGATACTTCATTTTAACTGTTTCAGTGATAAAATATCACTGATAGAAACTTCAGGATATTGGCATCAGAATGTGCCATGCTCACTGACATGCTGCAGAAAATGCTAAACAGAAAAAAAAAAAAAAAATAGAAAAAAAAAGTGCAAACCCTTCCTTCACCAGGAAAGGAGAACAATCCCTCCGCCCCCCCCCCCCCCCCCCCCCTTTAGCATAGGTGAATTATGCTAACATTTCCAATGGCTTCACATACTGTGCTGTCCCCAAGGTCTCATTCTTGTCTTTTACTTGTTGTTTACTTACACAGATGCAATGTCTGATATATGACTGCTGACTAACTATAAGCCAAAATTCACTTAGAGAAAAGAAGGTGGGGGAGTGTAACTATGAGAAAATGGAAAGAAGGTGACAATTAAACCAAAGAGAGTTCATTTCAACTGGGAATTTTAGGTCGTCACAGAGGTGAATGAAACAAACCAAAAGAGGGTGGTCCAGTATTTTAGTAGAGGAATACTGGAGAATGTGGAACAAACATTATTGCAACTGAAAGCAAACAAAAGATTATTTGAGCTGTAGCTTAGGTACTAGGTGAACTGAAGACCACAGTTTTTTTGGTTGTGCGGGTTTGTTTTGTTTTAGTGCCTTTTTAATTATATTGCCATAGAATACACTGTGTATTCAAATGTAATTGTAACATTATTAAAGTGAAAGATCCTCTAGGTTTAACTTTTGTTGTCTTTGAAACAGTAAAATAAACTGCAAGAAAAGGGGACTAAACATAAAATTTTCCACATGACAAAGTAACTTAATAACTTTAGCTTCTTAATTATGTCAACACTGTATGGAAAAACCTTCTATACAGATAAATTATAGAGCATTACATTAGTTTTCAGTGCAGAACAGCTTCCATCTTGTATGCAATTAAGCAGATTTGTTCTCAGCCATGCAACCAAAACATGCAGCCATATTCCTGTTCATAACAACAGATGTTGTTTGAAAGAGTTACAGGAACAAATGTATTCTCAGAATAACTATTGGTCTGTGATATCTCCGTAGTAGCCATTTGGCTGATAAACAGATATGTTTTATCTCCACCTACGTGTATCATTAGAATTACAGTTAAAATCTATTTTATGACAAGAAATATCTCTGCCACCTAAATACTCTAAAGGGGTGAGAAAATAAGATTTTTTATTTGCAGTAAAACAAACAAACAAAAAACCCCAACGCATATATATGTGAATGTAAATATTCTGGGAATCCACTTTCCATTTTCCTTCATAATCTATATTTGAAAGCTGTCCCAACATTTACTATGGTGGCAGAAAAAGTCATATTTTGCAATAATAGTATTTAGAACTTAAGTTTAATTGTTCATTCAGAAAATTATATCTATACATTCCTTACCTGTGCAAATGAGATTAAAGAAATGCAAAATTGCAATTAAAGTGATTAAATATTATTTAGTTTCTCTTACTATTTAATTTTTCTTTTTCTAGAGAGGAATAGCATAATGATGTTATTTGGTATCTGTAAATCATCAGTCTTATTTAAAAGCTTTAAAAGATGAAATATTAGTAACATGTTAACGTTTACTCTTCAATATCATCTCTCTTGAAGATTTACATTCATATACTCCTGTGGTGCTTTCACACTGATGGGTAGCTGAATTCCACCACAACTGCTCTCTCACTCCACTCCTTAAAGAAAAATGGGCAAAAAATACAATGAAATAGGGCTTAAGGGTTGAGATAAAGACAGGGAGATCACTGAACAATTACTGTTGAAGGCAAAACAGACTCAGCATGGGGAGATTAATATAATATATTGCCTATCGCTAGCAGACCAGAATAGCGAGAACTAAAAGCATCCCCCTTCCCCACCCCCCCATCCACCCTCTCCTACCTCCTCCCACTGAGCAACGCAGAGGAACAGGGAATGGGTGTTGTGGTCAGTCCCTAACACTATGTCTCTGCCTCTCCTTCATGGTCACCGTCTGTCCCTGCTCCACTCTGGGTTTCATCCCACAGGATGCCATCCTACCCGAACTGATACTATGTGGGGTAGGCTTATAACATCAAACAAGTGTTTTTATATTATTGCCCCTCAAAATATCCTGTAAAAGGGCTAATATTAACTCTGTGTCATACAAATAAGGCAGCTATGCAATTCAAAGAGGATGTGTAAGTCATATTTTTATATTGCTTAAAGGATAAATATAAGGAATTCATAAAATTTGTTGAAAGTATAAAAAAGTGTATTCAAATGTTTACTTCTAATTTCCTGAGCTAGAACTGCCTGTGAAAATAGAATTTTCTGATCTTAATAAAAACTTCACAAGTGAGAGGAGAATTCAAAGATAATTAAAAAAAATCAGATTAATTTATCTGAACTTTTTTTTCTCTGCGGAACTAAGTTAGGTTGCTGATTATTAAAGGAGAAACAACATTGCACGGTATAAATGAAACAAGCAACACTTTTCTTAATCTTGATTTACAGTAATTCAAAAGTGTATGCTATGCACACGGTTAAACTGATGATCTTTTCTTTCATTACTTACGTCTGAGCCCTGTAATGTGCTACAACCTATAATATCATCAGATATCTTTGCAATAGATGATGTGCTTCTATAAAGATTTCTAGACAGTTTTGAAATATCATCCACTTTATCCAGAAGAGACAGATTATTGCATTTCTCTTGGAACAACAAAATTCCAATCTGAGAGAAAGTATGCAGACTGAGACTATTCATTATTAACAAATGTTAAGAGTTGGATCTCCTCCTAGGCTTGCACCTGTGGAATGGATGACTTTTCTGACCTTTTTACATTTTGATGTAATGAAAGTTTGAGCTCTTAACAGTGTGACCGGAACCACCTGACAATTTTAAGACATTTCTGTGACTGAAAGGTAGTTAAGAAATAAATTTGGAGGAAAAGAATTTGGGTGGCCTTCTGTTAAGTTTGAAATCACCATAGTTCCCATCAAGTGTTTCTCTATAAAAGGAGGGCATTCAGTCATAAATCTTCTCAAAGTTTGTCTTCAGGGATGGTTTTCTTGATATTGTAGTTTGCGGTTTTAATAGCAGAATCTTTTCAAGAATGATGTTACATATTTTAAGGGGATGATGAAGAACATTTTCCTATTTAAGCTAGAGAGCTATGGCAAAAACAAACAAAAAAATAGCTGACCAAAAAATCCCAGATTTGTTTCAACTCTGATATTTTTTATAGATTTTTTATAGGTTTATAGATGAGAAGGAAAGATCTTGTATGATGTCCTCTGCATCTCTCTCTCTCTTCCCTATATTTTCAGCCAAACAATCAGATCTTAATCCTTTAAGGAAATATGCTCTTTGGTATTTCGGAGATTAACTTCTGTTATTACAAACTTGTTTTGAATACAACCCCTGAGAGCAACAGGTTAGGAAGTTGCTGAGACAAGAAAAGCCACCTTTGTAACATCTATTCTGTATCTGTGGCAGCTGAACTCCACCACAACTGCTCTCTCACTCCCCTCCTCAAATGAAAACGGTGAGAAAATAGGGCTCAAGGGCTGAGATAAGGACAGGGAGATCAACAATTATCATGATGGGCAAAATAGATTCAGCACAGGCAGGGTCAATATAATTTATTGTTTATTACCAACAGACTAGAGCACTGAGAAATTAAAGCAAACAAACAAACAAACAAAAAAACACCTTCCCCCACCATGCCTTCTTACACATCTTTCCCCGGAGCAGCTCAGGGCAACAGAGAATGGGGGCTGCAGTCAGTCGTCTCTGCCACTCCTTCACAGTCACTCCCTGCCCCTGCTCCACGTGGGGTCCCTCCCGCGGGATGCCATCCTTCCCAAACTGATCCTGTGTGGGCTTCCCACGGGCAGCAGCTCTTCAAGAACTGCTCCAAAATGGGTCCGTACCACAGGGTTCATCCATCAGGAGCAAACTGCTCCAGCATGGGTCCCCCAGGGGCGGCAGCTCCCCCCAGACCCCCTGCTCCTGCGTGGGCTCCTCTCCACGGGCTGCAGCTCTGGCCGGGGCCCTGCTCCTGCGGGGGCTCTCCATGGGCCGCAGCCTCCTCCAGGCCACATCCACCTGCTCCACCGGGGGCTCCTCCACGGGCTGCAGCGTGGAGATCTGCTCCATGTGGGACCCATGGGCTGCAGGGGGACAGCCTGCTCCACCAGGGGCCTCTCCACAGGCCGCAGGGGAACTTCTGCTGCATGACTGGAGCACCTCCTGCCCTCCTGCTGCACTGACCTTGGGGTCTGCAGGGCTGCTTCTCACTCCTTTCTCTCCTAGCTGCTGTTGCATTTTTTTTTATTTATTTATTTTTTCCTTTTCTAAATCTGCTCTTCCAGAGGCCCAACCAGCATCACTCACATGCTGAGCTCTGGCCAGCGATGGGTCCCTTTGGGAGCCGGCTGGAGCTGGCTCTGATCTGACATGGGGCAGCTGCTGGGCTCTGCTCACAGAGGCCACCCCTGCAGCCCCCTGCTACCAAACTCCTGCCACATAAACTTAATAGAATGTCACTGTTAAGCTAACGTGATAAAAAGTTTTAAAATTTATTTTGAAGGAAATACTTTAAAAAAATTCCAACATAGTGTAATAAAGACATTATTTAAGAACACTTGCTCTAAAATGATTAATAATTATTATTGTTTTGTTTGTTTGTTTGTTTTATAATATAATAATGAGGGTCTGCACTTGTAAGAGGTCACATCTTATAGTTATTAAAAATTCTTTAGGTATGAATGAGACATTATATGCTTCTTGCTAAAGAGGGATTCCATAAATCAGTTAGTATGTCACTATAGATAGCAGCATTGCCATGGGAAATATAATATCCTTGCAGAGTAGGTAAAGTATCTGGGAAACTCGGAGAAGAAGGTATTTTATGGCTTTGTAATGAGGGCTTGAAGTGGATGTATAGGACTATCTCCAATTTATCTTGAGATGGTAAAGTAAACCTACATTCAAATAATGCCATTAGGGACTTTATATCTTTTTCTCTCTAGCGGGTTGACCTTGGCCAGCAGCCAGATGCTCATCCATTCTTTCTCACTCCCTCTCCCCATGAGGACAAAGGGGGAGAAAATAAGGTGGGAAAAATAAATAAATAAATAAATAAATCTCATGGGTCAAGATAAAAACAATTTCATAGGAAAAACAAAACCTGTGTAAGAAGCAAGGCAAAAAGAGGAACTCATTTACTACTTCCCATCAGTAGGCAAATATCCAGTGACTTCCTAGAAAGGAGGGTGTCCTGATTTTAGCTGGGATAGAGTTAATTTTCCTCCTAGAAGCTGGTATGGTGCTGTGTTTTGGATTTAGGATGAGACTAATGTTGATAACACAACAATGTTTTAGTTGTTGCAGAGCAGTGCCTACACCTATACTGCTCTGCCAGAGAGGAGGCTGGGAGTGTACAAGACGCTGTAAGGAGACACAGCCAGGACAGGTGACACAGGCTGGACAGCAAGATACTCCATACATGGCTTTTTCCGGAATTTCTTATCCACCAAATAGTCCACCCTTCAAAACTATCTCTCTCCAATTAGAGATAAAGATATCATGTGGGACGGTGTCAAAGGCCTTCCAGAAGTCCAGCTAGATTACATTGGTTGGTCTTCCCTTGTTGACTGATGCAGTCACTCCATTGTAGAAGGCCACCAGATGGGTCAAGCAACATTTGCCCTTTGGGAAGCCATGCTGGCTGTCTCAGATCACCTCCTTGTCTTGCATATGGCTTATCATTGCTTCCAGCAGGATCTGTTTCATGATCTTGGCAGGCACAGAGGTGAGGCTCACCAGTCTGTAGTTCCCTGGGTCTTCATTTCTACCCTGTTTCAAAATGGGAGTGATGTTTCCCTTTTTCCAGCCACAAGGGATGGCTGCCATGACTTTTCAGATACAATGGAGATGGGCTTGGTACCTACATCAGCCAGTTCCCTCAGGACCCTGGCATTTATGTTATCATGCCCCATAGACTTGGAGCTGTTCACTTTCATCAGGTGGTCTCAGATCTGCTCTTTGCTTACTATGGGAGGGACATTCCTCCCCCAGCCCCTGCCTACAGGTTCTGGGACTCAAGATCTGTGGACGCCTGACTGGCTGTGAAGACTGAGGTAAAGAAGTTCACAGAACCACAGAATCGTCTAGGTTAGAAGAGATCTCCAAGATCACCTAGTCCAACCTCTTACCTAATACTAACAAGTCCTCCACTAAACCGTATCACTAAGCTCAACATCTAAACATCTCTTAAAGACCTCCAGGGATGGTGACTCAACCACTTCCCTGGGCAGCTATTCCAATGCTTAACAACCCTTTCAGTAAAGAAGTTCTTCCTAATATCCAACATAAACCTCCCCTAGCACAACTTTAGCCCATTCCCCCTCGTCCTGTCACCAGGCACTTGGGAGAATAGACCAACCCCTACCTCACTACAGCCTCCTTTAAGGTAACTGTAGAGAGCGATAAGGTCGCCCTTGAGCCTCCTCTTCTCCAGGCTGAACAATCCCAGCTCCCTCAGCCGCTCCTCATAAGACTTGTTCTCCAGACCCCTCACCAGCTTGGTCGCCCTTCTCTGGACTCTCTCGAGCACCTCCATGTCCTTCTTGTAGCGAGGGGCCCAAAACTGAACACAGTACTCGAGGTGTGGCCTCACCAGAGCCGAGTACAGGGGGACAATCACTTCCCTAGACCTGCTGGCCACACTGCTTCTTATACAAGCCAGGATGCTGTTGCCTTCTTGGCCATCTGAGCACACTGCTGGCTCATATTCAGCTGCCTATCAACCAGTATTCCCAGGTCCTTCTCTGCCAGGCAGCTTTCCAACCACTCCTCTCCCAGCCTGTAGCGCTGCTTGGGGTTGTTGCGCCCCAGGTGCAGGACCCGGCACTTGGCCTTGTTGAACTTCATACAGTTGACCTCAGCCCATCGGTCCAGCCTATCCAGATCCTCCTGCAGAGCCTTCCTTCCCTCGAGCAGATTGACACATGCACCTAACTTGGTGTCGTCTGCAAACTTACTGAGGGTGCACTCAATCCCCTCATCCAGATCATTGATAAAGATATTGAAGAGGACTGGCCCCAGTACTGAGCCCTGGGGGACTCCACTAGTGACTGGCCTCCAACTGGATTTGACTCCATTCACCACAACTCTTTGGGCCCGGCTATCAAGCCAGTTTTTAACCCAACGAAGCGTACGCCTGTCCGAGCCACGAGCAGACAGTTTTTTGAGGAGAATGTTGTGGGAAACGGTGTCAAAAGCCTTACTGAAGTCAAGGTAGACCACATCCACAGCCTTTCCCTCATCCACTAAGCGTGTCACCTTGTCATAGAAGGAGATCAGGTTTGTCAAGCAGGACCTGCCCTTCATAAACCCTTGCTGACTGGGCCTGATCGCCTGGTTGCCTTGTAAGTGTCGCGTGATGACACTCAAGATCAGGATCCCCCCAGGGCTCGGTACTGGGGCCGGTCCTCTTTCATATCTTTATCGATGATCTGGATGAAGGCGTCCAGTGCACCCTCAGTAAGTTTGCAGATGACACCAAGCTAAGTGCGTGTGTCGATCTGCTCGAGGGTAGGAAGGCTCTGCAGGAGGATCTGGATAGGCTGGAGCGATGGGCTGAGGTCAACTGCATGAAGTTCAACAAGGCCAAGTGCCGGGTCCTGCACCTGGGGCGCAACAACCCCAAGCAGAGCTACAGGCTGGGAGATGAGTGGCTGGAAAGCTGCCTGGCCGAGAAGGACCTGGGAGTATTGGTGGATAGTCGGCTGAACATGAGCCAGCAGTGTGCCCAGGTGGCCAAGAAGGCCAACAGCATCCTGGCCTGTATAAGAAGCAGTGTGGCCAGCAGGTCTAGGGAAGTGATTGTCCCCCTTTACTCGGCTCTGGTGAGGCCGCACCTCGAGTACTGTGTTCAGTTTTGGGCCCCTCGCTACAGGAAGGACATGGACGTGCTCGAGAGAATCCAGAGAAGGGTGACCAAGCTGGTGAGGGGTCTGGAGAACAAGTCTTACGAGGAGCGGCTGAGGGAGCTGGGGTTGTTCAGCCTGGAGAAGAGGAGGCTCAAGGGCGACCTTATCGCTCTCTACAGTTACCTTAAAGGAGGCTGTAGAGAGGTGGGGGTTGGTCTGTTCTCCCACGTGCCTGGTGACAGGACAAGGGGGAATGGGCGAAAGTTGCGACAGGGGAGTTTTAGGTTGGATGTTAGGAAGTACTTCTTTACCGAAAGGGTTATTAAGCATTGGAACGGGCTGCCCAGGGAGGTGGTGGAGTCACCATCCCTGGAGGTCTTTAAAAGACGTTTAGATGTAGAGCTTAGCGATATGGTTTAGTGGAGTACTTAGTGTTAGGTCGGAGGTTGGACTCGATGATCTTGAGGTCTCTTCCAACCTAGAAATCTGTGATACTGTGATACTGTGAAGATAATCTGCTCCATGAGCTTCCCTCGCACTGACATCAAACCAACAGGCCTATAGTTCCCCGGGTCTACCCTCCGACCCTTCTTGTAGATGGGCGTCACATTTGCTAGCCACCAGTCGACTGGGACCTCCCCTGATAGCTAGGACTGCCGATAAATGTTGGAAAGCGGCTTGGTCAGCTCCTCCGCCAGTTCGCTCAGTACCCTCGGGTGGATCCCATCCGGCCCCATCGACCTGCGTACATCCAAGTGCTGTAGCAGGTCGCCAAACATTTCCTCGTGGATAGTGAGGGCCACATTCTGCTCCCCATCCCCTTCCACCAGCTCAGGGTACCAGGTATCCAGAGAACAACTGGTTTTGCCGCTAAAGACTGAGGCAAAGAAGGCATTAAGCACCTCAGGCTCTTCCTCATCTCTTGTAACTAAGTTTCCCCCTGCATCCAGTAAAGGATAGAGATTCTCCTTAGTCCTCCTTTTTGTGTTGATGTATTTATAAAAACATTTTTTGTTATCTTTAACGGCAGTAGCCAGATTGAGCTCCAGATGAGCTTTGGCCCTTCTAATTTTGTCCCTGCACAGCCTCACAACATCCTTATAGTCCTCCTGAGTGGCCCGCCCTCTTTTCCAAAGATTATAAACCCTCTTTTTTCTCCTAAGCTCGAGCCACAACTCTCTGTTCAGCCAGGCCGGCCTTCTTCCGCGCCAGCTCGTCTTTGGGCACGTGGGTACAGACCGCTCCTGAGCCATTAAGATTTCCTTCTTGAGGAGTGCCCAGCCTTCCTGTACTCCTCTGCCCTTCAGAACCACCTCCCAAGGGACTCTGCCAACCAGTGTCCTGAACAGCTCAAAGTCAGCTCTCCAGAAGTCCAAGACAGCGGTTTTACTGGTCCCCTTCCTGACTTCGCCAAGAATAGAGAATTCTACCATTTCGTGGTCACTCTGCCCAAGACAGCTCCCGACCACCACATCTTCCACCAGTCCATCACTGTTTGTGAACAGAAGGTCTAGCGGGGCACCTTGCCTGGTAGGCTCTCTAACCAGCTGCGTCAGGAAGCTATCTTCCACGCTCTCCAGAAACCTCCTAGACTGCTTCCTCTGGGCTGTGTTGTGCTTCCAGGATATGTCTGGGAAGTTGAAGTCCCCCACAAGAACAAGTGCTGACGATTTTGCAACTTCTGCCAGCTGCCTGTAGAACTCCTCATCCGTCTCCTCATCCTGGTTCGGTGGTCTATAACAGACCCCCACCAGGATGCTTGCCTTGTTGGCCTTCCCTCTGATCCTAACCCAAAGAGACTCAACCTTATCAGTCCCAGCCTCAAGTTCCACAACATCAAAACACTCTCTAATATAGAGAGCCACACCACCACCCCTTCTGTGCTGCCTGTCCCTTCTGAAGAGCCTATAGCCAGACATTGCAGCACTCCAGTCATGAGAGTGGTCCCACCACATTTCCGTGATGGCAACCAAGTCATAGCCTGCCTGCTGCACGATGGCTTCCAGCTCCTCTTGTTCCTCCTCTTCCACCCATGCTGCGTGCATTAGTGTAGATGCACTTCAGTCGGTCCATTGCCTTCTCCCCCGGCCTTGCCATTGTTCCCCCTGGCACAGCTCCAACAAGCCTTCTTTCAGCCCCATCCCCCTTCTTACCTAGTTTAAAGCCCTCTCAATGAGCCCTGCCAGCTCCTGGGCTAGGATCCGTTTTCCTCTTAGAGATAGGTGGGACCTGTCTGCAGCCATCAGGCTGGGTGCCAGGTAAAGCGCCCCATGGTCAAAAAAAACAAAATTTCTGTGTTGGCACCAGCCTCTGAGCCACGTGTTAATCAGGTGGGCTTTCCGTGTCCACTCTGTACCCCTCCCTGCTATTGTAGGGATGGACGAAAACACCACCTGTACTCCCGCTCCATCCACTAACCGTCCCAGTCCCCTAAAGTCCCGTTTGATAGCCTTCAGGCTTCTCTCTTCAATATTATCACTGCCAGCCTGGACTATCAAAAGCGGATAGTAGTCAGAGGGGCGAACCAGGTTGGGAAGCTTTCTGGCAACATCCCTGACCCTGGCCCCAGGGAGGCAGCAGACTTCTGTATGGGTAAGGTCAGGCCGACAAATAGGGCCCTCTGTCCCCCAGAGAAGGGAGTCACCTACAACAATTACCCTTCTGTCTTTCTTGGTGGAGGCAGTCTTGAGGTGTGGAGTCGACCTCATCGCCCTAGGCATCCTCCTGGGTAGTCTTTCTACCTCATCTTCACCCACCAGTCTCTCAAGCTCTAGGGCCTCAAACCTGTTGTGCACTCGCACCTGGGAAGGTGGGGGCGGTAGGGGGGGGCGTCTCCTGTGAGGTTGAGCAGGGACCTGTCTCCATTCCTCCTTAACTCCTAGGTCCCCTCCCTCTGCCCGGCAGGGCAAGGGGTCCACCCCCATCTGGGGTGTCTCACCCCGGTACCTCTCCTTCAGGCCCTCCAGGAAGTTGCTCCACCAGTCTGTCTCCCGCTCACACTCCCTGATGGCCCTCAACCTCTCCCCCTCTCCCTGAGCTCTGCCACCAGGCGGACCAGGCCATCCACCTGCTCGCACCTCACACACACAGTACCTCTGCCTCCCTCAGATGGCAGCAACAGGCTCAGACACTCCCTGCATCCAGAGACCTGAACTGCCGCATTTTTGAGTGGGCAGTCAGTCTGGGTGGTTATAGACTTTCTAGAGAGAGCAGTCTGCCTGGTGTAGACCATTGCAGCCCAGCTAGCGGTCGACAGCCGTTAGAGGAGTTGTTCGTATGGGCCGGGGGGAGAACGGTCTGTGCTCTCTTCGCTCTCTGCCCTGCCTGCACAAACTGCCGCGCCCCGCCTTTCTGACGTGCCACGCCCTGTTTGCCTGCCCTGGTCGCCACGCTCCCTAGGGGCTGCTTTTGAACGGCCGGGGAGGGGCCGCTGCTGGCTCCGCCTACGCCTCGTCATCCTCCCTCGCGAGGGCTGCCGGGTCCTGGCGGCTCCCTCGAGCGGCCTCGATGCCGGAAAAAAAGCCCTGCCTGTCCCGATCCCCCGCTCTGCTGCAGAATGCGTCTGCCCCGAAGCCGATCACCTCGGCAAGTGGCTGTGAAAAGGCGGTGGCACCCGATTTAAATGTCCCACCGCTGATGCTGTTGGCTCCGCCTATGCCTCGTCAGCCTCCCTCGCGAGGGCTGCTGGGTCCTAGCGGCTCCCTCGAGTGGCCTCGATGCCGGAAAAAAAGCCCTGCCTGTCCCGATCCCCTGATCCGCTGCAGAATGCGTCTGCCCCGGAGCCGATCGCCTTGGCAAGTTGTTGAGCACCTCAGGCTTTTCCATGTCTGTTGTTACCACTTCTCCCTTCTCATCCATCAGAGGGGGTACGGTCTCCTTGGCCTTTCTTTTTCTGACCAGTGTACCTATAGAATTCCTTCTCATTATTCTTTGCATTCCTTGACAAGTTCAGTTCCATCTGTGCCTTGGCTTTCCTGATCCTTTCCCTGCACCTCCAGACAGCATCCCTGTACTCTTCCCAGGACACATGTCCCTGCTTTGACTACCTGTGCATTTAATTCTTATGCCTCAGTTTGACCAGCAGGTCCTTGCTCAGCCATCCCAGTTTCCTGTCTTCCCTGCTTGATTTCATACACGTGGGAATGGAAAGCTCTTGTGCTGTAAGAAAAGAGTTCTTTATGAGCTGCCAGCTCTGATCAGTTCCCTTCTTTTTGTATATGACATCTCTCATCAGATTCAGTTCCAGTTGTGTTTTGGCTTTCCAGACTGTGTCTCTCTAAGTTCGGACAGTGTTTCCATATTCCTCTCAGGTTACCTGTCACTTCATCTGCTTTCTGCATATTTCATTCTTTAGTTTGAGTTTTCTAGAGCTCCTTGTTCACACATGCTGGCCTCTTGGCATTTCTGGCTGACTTTCTGCTTATCGGAATAGATATTCTTGAGTTTGAAGGAGGGAATCCTTGAATATTATCCAGCTTTCCTGAGCTCTTCTTTTTCCAGGGCCTTCTCCCTTAGGAATCTATCAATAAGATTTTTGAAGAGGCTAAAGTTTTCTCTCCTAATAACCAGTGTGGTGATTTTGTTTTTTGCTCTCATCCCTCTTCTCAGGATCCTGAACTCCACCATCTCATGCAGAAAAGACCACCTAGAAAAGACTGCCTTCAACCTTCACATCCCCAGTAATCCCCTCCTTTTTGGTGAGCTTGAGTTCCATAGTAGCAGCTCTTCTCATTGGATTTCCTGTCATTTTGAGAAGGAAGTGTCATCAATGCCTACCAGTAACCTTCTGGATTGCTTATGCCCTGCTGTGTTGTTCCTGCCTCAGTTATCAGGGTGGTTGAAGTCTACCATGAGCACCCAGGGCCTGTGAAAGCAAAACTACTTCTAGCTGTCTGTAGAAGCTATTATCCATTTGCTGTTCCTGATCAGGCTATAGCATACACAAACAAAACATCATTCATACCTGTCAGATATTTAATTATTATCCATAAACTCTCAATTGCTTCATCATCCTCCCTCAGGCAGGGCACCATGCATTCCATCTGTGTTCTCATGCCAATGGCAACTCCATCTACTTTCTTACTGTCTTTCAAGCCTGGTTCTTCCTAAAGTGCTTTCCAAGGAAAGCATGAATCCAAAAATTCTGTCATGGTGTTTGTTTGGGCAAATAAGTTTTAGCTGAATGATTAAGCTGATATAAAGATATGCTTACAGCAGGAAGGATTCTGAAGCTATGCACAGACACAAAATTTGAAAGCACTAAAAATTAAGATCAAGAACACTAACGGTGGGTATGCTTACCATTTGCTTTAGAAAGAGCTGTGGGCAGTTGCATATTTAGAATTATAAGATGTATTTTTGTACTTGTGGTCTCAAAGGTCTTTTCTTCATGCAACTAATTCCCATTTTTTTCCCTGACAAATGGTAAATACCAAACTATATGTTTCTCCTTTGTAGGGAAAATAGTACATATTTTTCATGTAGACATGAGTCATAATTCTCCACAGTTATGACAGTAGCAAAGTCAGAATACATTTCAATACTGAAATGTTTTTGAAAAATTGGGCACAATTTCACTGTACAAGAACCATAACATTACTTCCTTATAAAATTAGGAATGCTTTCTCTAGTTTTGCAAGGCTTTCCTCATATTCATTTGAAAAAGAAAAAGGAATTTGATTATTTCCTTGCATCAGAATGAAAGAATTAACATATTGCAAGGCAGTGAAAGATCTTTAGTCTTTCTCTAAACTATGGTCTCTAATTAAACTATTGATCAAGCCATCTATTAAACTATTGTATTTCTAGTGTAATTATGAATAATACGTAACTCGTATCTCAAAAACTCGTAATCTCAAAAATATGACAAACTGAGACTCAATTAACTGTGTGATTAATCAACTTTTTACTGTTTATTTGCAGTCAATAAATACTTTTACTATGTTAGAAAATGTATATATATATATAACTAGAAATGATGATGCCACACAAGTGCAAACCCTCATAAAAGGATATTGAAGCAAGCTCAGTAGTCCTTAGCTTTATCAGTCTAACACTATATTGCTAAATTTATTTAGAAAGAGATTGTTTCAATGACTTACATTAATACAACCCCATCGTTTTGCACGATCACAATAAGATCAATAAGATCAATGCTAACATTAACGGTGTATTTTAGCAAATACAGAAGCTGAGTTTCCTAGATAAGTTTATCAGAGAAACCTGGAGACTTAGCTAATGGAATTTAATGATAGATTATATGATTGTATAATCTGGATTCTTTTAAAGTAGGAAATGGTATTGTCATCAGTAAATATTAAGAACACATACAGCTTTGTAAGATTTACTTGGATTTCTTTATTCAAAGTCAAATTTCGACACTGGTTGTGGTCATTGAGCATCTTTTTAAAAAATTTTTATTTTTTTTTTGTGCAATACTGAACAAATAATTTAGTGACTTTATGAGGTGTTCTTTTTATACAGAGTGTATATGAGTTTGCATAGATAGCAAATTCAAAATTCCATCAAGTTTCAATGGTCCTTATCAGTCCTAACTTTTCCAAATAATACAGTATGAACTGATTCAGTTAGGAGGTATGCTCACAGAGCATAACTGAACCCTCTTCATCTTGGCTACCTTAAAGCCAATAGTTCTATGTACAAGGAAATGAATGTGTTAATATTAACCGTGGAAAGCTCATGCCATTTTAGAAATATTAGTATCAGAAGGTTACAGATATGAGTAGCAACTGACACAAATTAAAGACAAAGTTAGACAGTTTGTGGTCTACATGACAATAATTAAGAAACATGAATGCTTAGTTTCATGTCAGTCAGTTTAAAGACCTAATTTCATTATGAACTTTAACACTCACTGTGAGTATTAGAATGTGGAAGTCTAAGGTAAAATGTGCTTTGTGTGTACATAGTCATCAGTTTGACTCTATTCTTAGGTATAGAAATTAAAAGTAAGTAACTGAATGAAAAGCTTGACATGAGCCAGAAGTGTCTGCTTGCATACCAGAAGGCCGACTGTATCCTGGTCTGCATCAGCAGAGGCATGCTCAGCAGGCTGAGGGAGGTGATTGTCCCCTTCTACTCTGCCCTTGTAGGGCCCCACTTAGAATCATAGAATTATAGTCATTAAGGTTGGAAATGACCTCCAAGATCATCTAGTCCAACCATCACCCTACCACCAATATCACCCACTAAACCATGTCCCTAAGAACCAGGTCCAACCATTCCTTAAACACCCCCAGGGACAGTGATGCCACCACTTCCCTGGGCAACCCGTTCCAATCCTTCATCCTTTATCCAAATTATCAATAAAGATATTAAAGAGGATGGGCCCCGACACCAAACCCTAGGGAACACCACTGGTGACTGGTTGCCAGATGGATTTCACTCCATTCACCACCACTCTCTGGGCTTGACTGTCCAACCAGTTTTTAATCCAGAAAAGAGTGTACCTGTCCAAGCCATGGGCAGCCAGGTTCTCCAGGAGAATACTGTGGGAGACTGTGTCAAAGGCTTTGTTGTAGTCTGGGTAGACTACATCAATAGCCTTTCCTTCATTCATGAGGTGGGTCACCCGGTCATAGAAGGAGATGAGTTTGGTCAGGCAGGATTTGCCTTTCATGAACCCATGCTGACTGAGACTGATCCCCTGGTTGTCCCACACATGTTGTGTGATTGCATGCAAGATGACCTGTTCCATCTCCTTTCCTGGCACCAAGGTCAGGCTGACAGGCCTGTAGTTCCCTGGGTCCTGCTTATGACCCTTCTTACAGATGGAGAACACATTATCAAGTCTCCAGTCATCTGGGACCCCTCTGGATGACCATGACCACTGACAGATGATGGAAAGTAGCTTGGCACTTGGAGTGCTGTATCCAGGTTTGGGGCCCATACCTTTTAAAGCAGGTCCAGAGGAAACACTACAAAGATGATCAGAGGGCTGGAGCACCTCTCCTATGAAAAAAGGCTGAGAGATCTGGGGATTTTCAGCTTGCAGAAGGTTCATGGAGATGTTTAAGCCTTTCAGGCATATCGTGGGGTGCATTGACCATGGCATTGCTAGTCTGTCGAGGGAAGTGATTGTCCAACTTGGGATATTCTATGATTCTATGATTCAATTATTCAGAACTTAAAAAGGGGGCTTATAAAAAAGATGGAAAGTGACTTTTTATATGGGCAGATAGAGATAGAACAAGGGGAACAGCTTTAAACTAAAAAAGGTTGAGTTTAGATTAGATATAAGTAAGAAATTCTTCATGATGAAGATGGCGAAGCACTAGAAGAACAGGTTGCCCAGAGATGTTGGAGATGCCTCCCCCTCTCCCTGTGGAAGTGTTCAAGTCCGGGTTGGAGATGGGGTCCTGGGCAACCTGATTTAGTGGGTGGTATTCCTGCCTGTGGCAGGGGAGTTGAAACTAGATGATCTTTAAGATCTCTTCCAATCCAAACCATTCTGTGATTTTATTCTATGATTCTATGAATGTTCACCTCATTGTTCAAAATGAAGTAAAAGAAGTCATACAATTTCATTTCCATGAACATCTATAGAATTGTAGCTATAGGTACTGTAAAAAACTCTCTTGGGTATTTTGGCCTCATACAATAGTCCTAAAAATATTAACTTCAAGTCTATGAATGCCTTTGGAGCAACTTCACTGTAAAATCTGATTAATTTTTGTTTGTGTTTGTGTTTGCAGTCCTATGTCCTATGTTAAGTTCATACTTCCTCTAACATCATACTTGTTTTAGAAGCACTTATGATGATTTTAAAACTGATAAAATCTTACTATGGAAGCAGAAGAAATGAGATCAAAAGAACTGTTCCAATGTCAACTTCTGTGACTTTTTGATAAGAGCACAATATTTTGCAACATGTGAGTTATTAAGGAGGAAAAAAGTCTTCCCTTCCCAGCACCCCCCCCCCCCCCCCGTTTACGTAGCACAGAATGATTTGCCTCAGAAAGGACTTTGACTCACCACTGGTTCTTTGCTACTGTTGGCCATAGTATTCATGTAACAACAATCATCAGTTATTTAATTCAATCAGGCCCCAAACTGAAAATAGTAATAAGAGAATAGGAGAGCATTTGTTAAAAAAGTCCCTGAATAAAAGGAAAGCACCATTTTTACAGGTGTGTTCAATAAATCCCATGCTAGAAAATGGAATGTTGAGTACTCACATATCTAATTTGTCTTTATCGCTAGAGACTTCAAACTGCTTTGTCATTCTCATCTTCACACTTTTTAATTGCTTTTGTTCTGAAACTTGTCCTTTCCAACTTTCTCCAGTCCCTAGGTGTGTACTGTTGGTCTGTGTCAAGACTGTCTTAGAAATCTGAAAGACGATAAAAGGGAAAAAAACAGTAGAGGAACTCCGGCAACAATCACTGTGAGAGATTCTGTTTAAATATAGACTGTATAGACTTTTGAATGTCACCAGAATCAGAAATTGAAAGAGAAATGTACTGAACCTAAGAATATGACTGGTTGGTAGAACAAGTGAATTTTCCTTTATGCACAAAGGCAGCCCAGGATGAGCGTAAAGACAAAGAGCCAGACCATTGAACTAAATGATCAGCATGAGCAAGCAAAGGAGTACTAGAATATGATCAGACAGGTAATAGGAGAGAAAAAACAGCTTTACTTTAAAAGGCTGGAAATGACAGTGTTCCCAATCTTTTTATCAATGCATTTATTCAAAGATTTATTTATTTTTTAACGATTTTCTCCTTTATTTGTTTATAATCATTCTGACTTTCTTTATTGTCTCTTTTTTATTATGGAGATATAAATGAAGGTGCAGCTACTAATGTATTCATGGTGTTGACATGTAACACATATGTTTTAATGATTCTTCATTGCTGGTTTTATTCTTCAGAAGCCTCCTAATTCCATATTTCAGAATCTTCAAGAGGTCAAGTACGCTGTATATTCAGAACTCCAGCTGATAAAGTTGATGGAAACTGCAGCTTGTCTCAAATACAATTTATCTCAAATTTCTACAGGGTGCCTCAAATGGACTGTTGAACTGAAATTTAATATTCATGTCTGGAAATACTGATACATGCTTTTATGCTTTAATCATGTCAGTGTGCCACCACTTCCTTGAAGAGATTCAGTGCATATTGATGACCTGAGGTATATGTACTGACTTTTTTTTTGCACTGACATTGTCCATTTAATTGATCTTTCTTGAGGGGCTTACCAAATGTGATAGAGGCAAGAATTTTCAGTGAATATGCATTGCTGTCCTCCACAGGATTTCTGTAATGTATGAACCACAGATAAAGTATAGAACAATAAGAAAATTATATTTTACTGTTTGGAGTCACCAAGAATATAGGTTCAAATCTTTCCATTGGTATTATTATATGAAGCAGTACAGGTATTACAAGCTAAATCAAAGAGATAAAGCAAAATCAGCTGCTCTAGAACAATCTTTCTAAACATCCTATGTGGATGTTATCTACTTAATAAAATGGAAAGTATCGTGGCAGTTTTTTATCGTGTTCCCAAATTCTCATAAACAGGCTGTTTGGTCTGCTTTTTAGAAAAACACTCCCTGCAGAGTATCAGTGAAAGCATATGTTCAGTAAAAGATGTTTTTTACAAGAAATCTGTAAATAATTTTCTGAGTGAACTTCTTTCACTTAGAAGTTTTTTCTAAGGAAATTAAAAAAGGAGACAGAGAGAGAGAGAGAAGAAAATACTGTATTCAATTTTAAAAGCCCTTTAAAGTTACCCTGTGAGTGTATATAATCATGAGATGCTTTTTTGAGGGATGATAATTATGTTCTTTATACAGTCTTTTTACTTGAAGTTACTGCAACTAGTCAGACGTAAATATCAAAGTGCAGCATTTGTTAGCCCAACTTAGTAAGCTAAACAGCTAGCAAGCTGGTGACTGTAAGGACAGGCTTGGGCCATCACAGGTACATAATCAACACTACGTGATTAGGTGCGTCTGTCCATAGGATGTATAGATCAAGTTGTCATTACATTACAAAATGAAGTAGATAACAATAACTCCAGTGCATTTTAATTGAGTATCAACACTGGATGTGAATCAAAATGAAATTCTAAACTGTCCTGGGAAACCATTTTCTAACACCCAGCCCTCAAGGAGATCTCTCTGTGTCTCCATTTCAGGTGAGACTTTAAAGACAACAAATCCCACCTGTACTCTCTATATTTTTTCTTTCCTTTTGTGACTGTTAGCTCAGAAGATTCACACCTACTTTATATTACAGTGACTTATTGTTCTGCTTCTGAAATTCAGCAATTTAATTATATCTTGAGATATATCAAGATCTTCATACCTGTCATCATTCTTTATTTTTTTCAGTGTATAAAGTACATGGCACAACACTGCTTAATAGGAGATAAATCAAATGAGATAATGTAAAAACGGAAAAAAATTAGAGAAATCATGAATTAGAAGTTAAAAACATATTTTTATATTTAATTTAATTTAATTTAATTTAATTTTACTTTATTTTATTTTGTTTTATTTATTTTATTCTTATTTTATTTCCTTTCTGACTCCCGGTATTTCTTGAGGCACATTAAAGGTCATCAAGATAGAAGAGAAAAACATTGGCTTCCTCATAATTTGTCAAGAATATTTAGCTGTGAAGTCTTTTTTTTTTGGCTTAGTGACTAAAGGTAAAACATATGTATGTTATACATGTTTGGAATTCTTGTCACATTTTACTCTTTAACAAAAGATGGAGGCTTGAACAAAAGCCTGAGACCCACAAATCCAAGCAACAGGCTCTATTTTCAGCATCTGCAGGGCTTGCCTTCATTTTCAGCTCTGATCTGGCCAGTGTGTTATTTATGTCTCTCAACTCTTTGGGAAGAATTAAGTTAATGACAATTCTTCTAATCTATTTCCTTATTCACAAAGTGTTGAGACCAGCCCATAGGTTCCCTTCCCTTCCCTTCCCTTCCCTTCCCTTCCCTTCCCTTCCCTTCCCTTCCCTTCCCTTCCCTTCCCTTCCCTTCCCTTCCCTTCCCTTCCCTTCCCTTCCCTTCCCTTCCCTTCCCTTCCCTTCCCTTCCCTTCCCTTCCCTTCCCTTCCCTTCCCTTCCCTTCCCTTCCCTTCCCTTCCCTTCCCTTCCCTTCCCTTCCCTTCCCTTCCCTTCCCTTCCCTTCCCTTCCCTTCCCTTCCCTTCCCTTCCCTTCCCTTCCCTTCCCTTCCCTTCCCTTCCCTTCCCTTCCCTTCCCTTCCCTTCCCTTCCCTTCCCTTCCCTTCCCTTCCCTCCCCTCCCCTCCCCTCCCCTCCCCTCCCCTCCCCTCCCCTCCCCTCCCCTCCCCTCCCCTCCCCTCCCCTCCCCTCCCCTCCCCTGCCCTCCCCTGCCCTCCCCTGCCCTCCCCTGCCCTGCCCCACAATAACTAATCTAGTTACAATGTCTAGTTGTGTCCTGCTAAGATTTTTGAGTCTAAAACATGACCAAACATTACAAGCAGCAGGATACAAGCTTATTATTAAAAGACTTACTAAAGTTGTTTATAGGACATCCTGGTATTACATACTGCCATTAAAATGACTGTTAATTACCTGTGTAACCTCTTTTTCCAATCTCTGTTCACTTTTTAGCATCTCTAATGCTGTTTGACATTTCTTTAGTTGCAGAATATCAAACTAAAACAAACAAACAAAAAGTCATCTTATTAGTAATTGTAAACCTATGATAAAGCTTGATTTTTCTTTGAAAATTCTAGGAAAATAAAAACCACTTCTTACATTTTAAAGACAATGGTCGTATTTCCATTAATTTTCGAACTCACCACCACCATCAGCAGCAGCTTGTTATACTGTTTTTTTTTTTTTTCTGCAGAAAACAATGAAATCTTTTTGCTCTTTCCTCACCAACAGAATCTTCTTAGAAAGGGTATAACAAAATTAGTTGGTCTTTTGTAAATGAATACACACCTACACACAAAGCTGGACTCCCTGTAATGGTCTTTCATGCAAGTTGTCTGTTTTAAATCACTTCACACTTCCAGTTCTTTCTTTTGCAGATAAAAAAATCCCCAAAAGCACTTTTAAAAGAGGGTGGACCCAGGTAAAAAATTTATAGGTACTTTAAATTACAGATCGATAGGATAAGATATTTCCCAAGAATAAAGCTTCTAACAGCCGGATTATTTCAATATTCAGCTGCAGAAATTACACGATTCTACTCCAAATGGAGAATATTTACATTTTACTACCTACCATGAATGCTTCTGTAGTCATAAAACAATTTAGTTTTGTTTTTTTTTTGCGTATTTTTTTTGGGGGGGAGGAAAGGGAGAGGTAATATGCCCAAAATGTGCCCCAGAAAACTCATTTTGCAGAAATACAGATGGAATAGTGGCATCATACTGTAGGACTAGGAGTCATAAATGAGACAAGCTCAGATCTGTAATCTAAAATGTTAAAATTTTACCAGGTCAAGACACCTTGAAAAGCCAAGGTTCAAAATAAGATTAAAATAAGTTTGTTGCAGTTCTTGGAGGGAGAGGTTTAACAGAATAAAGACCTACAACACAGGAAAATCAAATAGCTTATGGTTCTAAAACCTCTAAACTGTACCTGTAACTACAAAGCTAATGATTAGCTAAGACCAACAGATAGTATTCTCTCAGGTTTATCATAAACAGGTTATTTATCTGAAAATCCCATTTTCATAAAAAGGTCATAAAAGATTCTCTTAGATATTGTGATAAGCAGGAACTTGAAGATGACCTAGCTTCAGCCCTAAATTACAAATTCTCTGTTTTAAGCCTGTATTTGAGCAATACATATGCAATCATGAATGGATTAATTGGATTGTATTTATTTTGCTTCTAGGAGTAAGAATGACAGGTTTGTTAGTGGGAAGTTATTGCCGTTGAACCAGTTCACATTCTTCATTCACAACAGTGAATACAGTGAATGCATTCCTTTCTGCTTTGTTGTATCAAATTCTTCTAGAGGTGCTGACAAGGGCACTATTTTACTGGGAATGGACATCACAAAGAAGGCAAACTAATCAAAATTACAAAAGTTAAAAGAATAGCACGCTACAGCTGCTATTCTGCTCAAAGTAATTTAAAAAGTCCTAAGAAAACTGGACACTGTGAAACTGTAGGACTTAAAAAGCTGCATAAATAAACAGATATCCTCTTAGTCTTCTGGTAATCATGTTTTCATAAATATCAGAAGTATATTCAACAAATTTCACTTACAGAGAATGAGCCTTATTGTCAGTTACTCTACTGCTTTCTTACTTTTCATGCAATGAAAAGGAGTGTCTTTGAGAAGATGTAGATTACACTGAATTTTTCCTCATGATTCATGGAGTAGGCTTGCATGTAGTTTGTTTTGAATATGTGCCCTTAGAGTAATGTGCAATGAGAGTCAAATAAATTTGCCTCAGTCACCCCCATTCACTTACATCAGAGGAATAGGGCTTTTGAATTGAACATAAAAAGAGGCTGGGAAATTTAATAAGTATTATCTTTATCTGGCAATAATCAGAAATTGAACTAAAATATTAGCTGATGGTAGATTTACCTGAAATGAATAAAGAATATTAATGTCACCAACAAGTTATGAACACTTAAAAATGGAATTATCAATCTTGACATAATCTTAAATATTGAATCTCATTAGAAATACACACTGACATACCTAATGTTCTATGTATTTAATATATGTTTGCTATGAATCGTTTTTCAGGTAATGCTCCCAAACAAACTTTCCAGCCATTCTTTCACCAGCTCTGATGATTTACTGAGAAAGGAACCAGATTTCCAAGCTGGCAAAATATACCACAGGTTCTTGAACCCAGTTTTTGTAATTATTCACAATGGTTAGTAGTTCAATATATGGCTCTTAAACAGTGCTTTTTGAGGGAAGTGCTCATGAAAGGGAGATTAAGTCTAGACCCCTGAAGAAATAACAATTCTCCTGTAATCAAATAAAAGCTGCTTTGTTATACTGTTCTTTTCCGAAACAATGCAATGAAAGGTCTGGAAGGGAATTTATATGATATATGTTAAGTGAATGAGTTTGTTTTCACATTTTTTAACTTTTCTGGCACATTTCTTTCCCTTCCTATGGTAGACTCCCAGAGTGGCTCATAAATTAACAAGACAAAGACAAAGTTAAGGACATATTGTCCATTTTTTTTGAATCTCATGATCTTGTCTCAGTCTCTGGAAATCTATTGTTTACTTTTTCTCTGAAAACCAGGGACTGTCTTTGGCTAACACAGCTCTCTGAAACAAAGTGGGTGTAACCAGACTCCTGAGGACTCTGCTAACCATTGTCCAACAAAATTTCTATACCCTCTTTCAATTATGTTAAATTTTGATAGTCAGCATTTAGTTATTGTAGAGGAATTCTTCCCCCACACATGCATATGTCCTCCTTCCTATTTAAATTGTCTTCAAATCAATGTGTCTCTTTGAAGTCAGTTTGCTTGTGGGCACTATTCATTTGGGCAGGGGAGGAGGGGCAGGGGGTAGGTGGATCAATAGAGCTCTCTCATCAGTCTCCATCTTTCTCTAAAAAGCACACTGGATTACTGTTTGAAAATGAGAAAAGAAAGGATAAATGCATTATTCCTTTAGAACTTGCCTTCTTGTTGTTTTCCCCAGTGCAACAGTAAATGATTGTAGCATATCATGCAAAAGTAGATTTTCAGTTTTAAACTTTACAAGGCTCTTAGCTCAAAGCCATAAAAAAAAAAAAAACCCTCTCCATTATTTTTTTTGTTCTTAACAAAGGTAACAGTAATTTATTGCAGATTACTTGTTTTCTTAGAATATTCTAGAGATTTCATTAGTATAATTATACAGATGTAGTAATGCAAAACTGGTGTTTTTTTTTTTTTTCTTCCTTCTTAAAACAAAGAAGTAACCCTAAAACTTTGGACATGTGCTTCACTTCCCGATTTCTATGTCATTGAACCTAAGCATTCATGAGCAAGCATGAATGAAGGCAGAGGTACCTTAGAGAAAAATATTTTTCTTTAGAAAACAGTAGTGCTCTAATTTTTTTAGAGGGTCTGTATCTGATATATAGTTTATTTTTATTCTCATGACAACACAAACAGTAATATATTATGAAGGATTATGTTGTTACAACTGAATATATATACATACATACATTTCAGTTAGGGGATTAGAGATTGCTGTAATGGGAATGTTTAGAAAACTGATAAATCAGGTCAGCTTCAAACTTCAGGAACAAAACTTTAACAGATTCATGTATTAATTAAAAACACACTGCAGGTTAATGTGTTTTTCCTACACACTTTTAACCATTACCACTGTGTACTCACTACTTACACACAACTGTTAGTCCTTAAGAGTTATGTCTGAAGTTAACAGTGAGTTCAATGTCCTGGAGGTGGATCCATGCAGATCACACAGTCCTTGGTGGTCATGAGTTGCTAAGGTCTGGGTGGCTAGGCCAGAGAACACTTAGATGAGAGGAGTCAGAGAGGAGCCTCCTTTCTTCTCCATCCTTCCGCAGTCACTGTTGGTGTTTTACCCTTCTCACTCTCCTTTTTTGCCACCAAACATTGCTTGTCTTGCCTTTGATTTTGCCATTCATCCTTCTTGGATATTTGGCAGGATGTCCTGCCTATTGATAGTCTCTGCTGCTTGTCTTGTTCTTCATCTTGCACCTTGGATGCTTCTCCCTTTAGCTACACCCATCTTTCTTAGACCCATTGGTGGTCAAAATGCTTTCATATTTACATAAAATGCTTATACATGGCCTCTGGCTATGCCATCACAGTGTTACTAAGCACTTATGAGCTGATGTTGGTTACACCATTTTAGTACACTTATATTTGTGTTAAAGACAAACTAGTTTTGAGTGTATCCTGATTATGCTCAGAAGTTACATGTAAGGCAGACAAAGCTCTACTGAAGATGCAATATCAAGGAAACGGTTAGATCTAGTTGTGGAATATAAGGTGAGTTATGTCCTTGAAACACATGTAACTTATGTTGTGCATTGAGTTTCCATTACCTAGGAAATGACAAAGCTTTTGTGAAACATTTGTCACTGTTTGAAAATCTGTAGCTCTGTTTTTAAATGTTCAGCTCATCAATAATTCCTAATTATAGAATGCAGTAGAAATTAGAGTTAATTTATGGCTCTCAGCATTTCCAAGAAAGGTATCATGATATATTAGACTATCCAAACACCCTGGACACTTGTGTTTAAAGGAAATTATGCAGCAATTAGTCTATAAGGGCAGAAAGAAAAACAGATTTAAAACAAAAACGTTAATAATCAGCAAAGGTATATCAGTATCTCCTTTTATTCTTACTTTGTCACTTCTAGACATATTCTACTATTTAGAATTCATATTATATTCTGATTTTCAGGGGTATAATTTCTGCAATGACAGATCTTAAAACAAAGGATATTTTTTAAATAAGACATAACCCTAGTGAAAATTAGACAAGAATTATATATATATTAGAAGATATGAACTGATACAAATAGCAGTCATGGTTTCAGACTGAGGAAGATCTTTTATAAAGATATGAAGAATACAACTGTATTGGCTGTCTACAACATTCTGCATTTGGAACACTTTTTTTATATTTGACCAGTCTTATGTATTCTAATTATTTGCAATTAAATGAAGTTCACTCTTAATTTTTTATGTTTATTTCTTTTAGCTTTTCTCCTGTGCTTCCTAAAAAGAAAGAAATAAACACACACACACACGCCTAAACAAAATAATTTTTTACATCTTTTCATTTCAACCAGCAGATAGAGAAAACTGCCAACTATTTGTCAAAGTATATTGCGAAAGAACTTCTGAAAGACCTTCAAGGTTTTGGAATTGATTAGCTCAGATAAAATATGCATATTTATAGTTTTTAATCTAGCCAAAAATAGAAATGTGATTTCGTCTGTTTTCTCAGTTAATTTGCTTATTTGACAGCAGCTAGCATTAAATAATAATAATAATCATCATCATCATAATAATAATCCATTATTTTGATGTATTATTATTTAAAACTTTACTAGAGAAGCTCTAAAAGGGCTTATTTCTTAAGTAAGGTTTATTATAATCGAAGAAGAGGACTATTTTTAAATACTGAATTAAAAAAAATAGTATTTCTTTAAATGGCATGCAGTTTAGACTAACAGTTAATTGTTCATGAAAAAAAATGAGCCTGTTTCTGAGGTAGGGAGTGTGATATAAAATCCACTGATTCCCTGTGTATCTTAATTTGAATCCCTCAATTTAAAGCTATTGTAGAAGCCATGGGAGTTGAAAGTCTCCCTCTCTATGTAGTAGAGGATCCATCCTGTGGGAATGGAATTGCTTCTAGTTCAAGTACTTCCACATCAGCAACTTTTATTAAACCCTAATTTCAGTTCAAATATATATTTCTGAGAAGAAGAAAAAAAATATATATATACTCTCAGAATCATCTGGGTTCAAATTTTGCTAAATTAAATAGAAAATGGGTCAGACTATGAAAGGAAAGCTACCTGAGTGCAAATGCTGCTAGAATTTGGATTTTGTGGGTACTTCTAATTGCATTGCTTCCCAGATGCTGAAAGTGGATCAGGAAAACTGTCTAACCAACTTCCAACTTGTAGGCACCCTGGATGTTATCCCCAAATGATACTTCTAATAAGGAGCATTGCAGCACTAAAACATACAAATTACCACCTGCTGTGGCATCATTACAGCAAGTACAGAGGTGGTAATTACTGAAATTATAGAAAATAAATATGGAAGTCCTGCTGCTTCCAAATGCCTGCTGATCGGTAGAATGCCTGCTGATATTTTCCTTTTAACATCACTTTTTGTTTTATTTCCATCTTTAGAAGTGAGCAAACATTGATGAGTGTAGCTGAAGTAGTCCTGGGGAAGCGGTACATCAGAATAAGAAGAATATTGCAGCATGTGGTTAGATTCTTACCATTTAATTTTAATGTAAACACAGCTTTGAAGTTGAGCATGCAATGAAGTACTGTCCAAACAGGGGAAACTTCCCAGGCTCAGAGAAGATGTATGCTGGTGAAACTTATTAAGTAGTGAATTAATTAAATTACTTGCAAATAGTGAAATTCAAGTGAAATTTCTAGTTTGTAATCTGAGTTAGTTACACATATGGTAATTTTTTACAGCAGAGGTTCAAAACAAGATAGTTGGAAAGTAGGAGCATTAACTGCATGGCGATATCGTCAATGTAGTTACTGTATCAGCTTCACCTCTTACATTTTTCTGGTCTTGATAACTTGATCAATTATTCTATACACTATCCATGATGCAAAATAAATCTAAGGGTGTATTGCTTACTGTGAATTACAAAGTTCCTGTCCTTACACAAACCTTTGCTATTTGCATTTTTGTGTACACATTTCCCATAAGAACTCATTCAAATTAAAAATATTTATAAGCACTAACTAGATATATTCAAGGTGAAGCACAAAACTAGAAGAAGATGTAATTTCAACAAACTTAGCATTTTGTGTGTGTATTCGTCTAGAGTTTTTGTTCAGGAAAAGTGATGAAATAGAATGCAGGTCCCTTCAACATTATTACAAAATTTCATTTTCTTGAAATTATCTGAACATTTTTTTTTCTTTCAATTCAGTTGAATACAATAAGGAACTGTCTTATGAAATTTACCATTTCTAACAATGGGCCTGTCTCCTGTGATGATAACATTTTATAAATTCACATATATTTCTGATGTTGCAAAGTGTCTTGTCTATCACTTAAATCACTGTCTATTGTTGGAAATACTTTTTCAGAGCTTCCAAGAGTTAAAGTGCAATAACAAGAAGATACTGCTGAAATTGCATTGATATGACGTCTGAGCTGCTGATTATTTTGGAAATAATGGAGTAGTCTTTCTTGTTAACATAACGTGTCTACGTGTCTAACTGCATCTACGTGTCTATTGGATTAAGAAATGCTGAAATATATAGTAATAAAGTCTTATGAAAAGTGTTTTTAATGGTAAAAATTAGCCAGGAAACAAAAGTAACCAACATAACAGAAGGCAATTCAAGTATTTTTCAATACCTGAAAAAGTTCTGGTTTTAATGATAGGCAGAGTAGCAAGGATGTTTTCTTTTGCTCTCAGAAGCTTGATGTTTTATGTTGCTTTTTCCTTTCGTTCTTACTTATTTGACAGGTCTCTAATTGCCCAATATGCCCGTTAAGAAATAAACTTTCTACTTCCTACAGACCATTAAGCCTCAATATTTGTCCCTGATGGCATGCCCTCATTCATCCTCTCCCCAGCATTTTCTGCAGTGTCTCAAGTCTTCTGTAATGACTGTGGTAGTACCAACTCATTATCAACTTGTTTTGCCCATTCTTTGCTCATTATATTGTTACTGTTTCCCCATAAATGTCCTTGGAATATTAGTTCTCTGTTTTCCCAGCAGAACATTTTTATGTGTGCAGCTGGTGAGCTTCCTTCAGAAAACCTCAAGCTTCCTCTTTGTTGCTGCACTAATCCAACAGTTTATTTCCTATTTTGACATGAAACAAGTACACAAATAAAGGTACTCTGCTGGGGCTGCCTGCTGACTCTCAACTGGAGATGTAAAAACTCAGCAGGAAAGGAACACCAGCTTCAAATTTCTTTTTGTTGCCCCCAACTGTGCAGGATGTTGCCATGCTGTTAAAGGCAGCTGAATTTCTGGGAGATGTAAATTTGCCAAGATCTGAGGGGGCTATGATCATCCATGTTCCTGATGCTACATTCCATGGGAAGTCATTCCTGTTCTCACGGCTTGCCAGTCATCAGTCTCATCTGGCTCTGTTCCAGCCCTTCTCATTTATTCTTACTGACTATGACCACTAGACACATTTTCTTTCTTTCACTTTCAAAAAAAAAATACAAACCACCACCACCACCACCACCAACAACAACAAAAACAAAACCAAGACCAAAACAGTTTGACTCCAATTTGTTCACATACCTGTCAAAAAAAAGCCATGTTAGCTGCAGAAACACTTCTTTTCTCCAGACCATTTTTATAGTTGTTGTTGTTGTTGTTGTTTGTTTGTTTGTTTGTTTTAAGTTTTCAATTTGTATAAAATTATCCCCTAGATTAAGCATCATTTGTATTAAGCATTTTACTTTGGGCACATTTGTAAGTTAAAAATGCTCTTATGTCTGTGCTTTACATAATATGACTAAACTGAAAGGGTTTTTGATAGACATAGCATGGTAGGATACACGTTATAAGACTAAGAGAGAAAGCTTTGGTCAGCTTCCTCCTTGTAATGAGATATTTTTATTTTATGGTCCTAAATGATGTAAAAATAATTTTGGAGTCCATCTAACTGTCATACCTGTTTTTGAACTGGAAAACAAAACAAAAACAAACAAAATCTTTGTTCAACCCCCCCCCCCCTTTTTTTTTTCTTTTTTTAATAATCTCAGAATAAGAGAGAGAACAACTGTTCTTTGTAATAGCTGTAAGCAGTGAGATTTTATTTACTGGTTTAATTTTGAAAATAATGTAATTTGTAATTGTATTTTTACTCTATTATAGACTCATGTTTTCATCAAAATACCTGTTGATGCCACTGAACCAAAGAGAGAATTAAGCAAGTTTGGCGCCAGACCTGCCCGTAGTACTTATGCAAACCCAGCAGACAATAGCCAAGAGGGTGACCTGTAGAAGATGGTGGGTGATGCTGAGGACCTGGCAGCTGTACTGTGCATATTCCAGTGCTCTTTCTTGGAACCAGCTTTGTTGTTTCCATGGAGGCAATGTACTTAGCCCATGGAGTCCACCAGGGGTGCTTTGGAAATTCATTGTCTTGCTAAATTTCATCCAGAAGGTATCCAGGTTATGAACACTGAGGCTGTTGCACAGAGAATGAAAGCAGACAAATTTGGGATAATTAAGAAATTTGTTTCAAAAGCCCAAACAAAAGGGCAGACCAAGGGGGTGATCTTGAACCACCTCCAAAAGAACCTTTTGGAAACCCCAATTTGAGTAAACTCTGTTTGACAAATGCCCTAATAATCACGGATATCTTACAAACTGATGATTAGTGAGACTCTGTCTGCACATTCTTGTTGTTCTCTGAGTGATTAATTTGCTTCTCTGATGAGGAAACATGACAGCTGAATGCCTTCTTGCTGAGTGCTGTCACTGGTAGCTTTTCATATGCCCTTTCCTGAATCAGACATGCTGTAGCTCTCAGTTCAAATGTGTACTTGCCACTAAGTATTTAATTTCTATTTTTCTTATTTGGATAAGTATTTTGTGCCATATTTATTATGATACACATGCTTTAAAGCTGTAAAACAAAAGAAACTAAAATGGCAACTTGCTCATTTGCAGAACGTCAACTTCCAGAGATGATGATGACGTTACTTTCTTATGTATATAATGTATATTCATATCCTGAGTATGTGGTGTCTGTTGTCTTTACAAATTTCAGGACTAACAACCAAATTGTGTCACACTACCTTTCAAAATAGACATGTGGGACTTTATGTGGGTTTCAGAAGTCTACATTTAGTTTATTTACATCCAAAATTAAGAATATATTCATACTAGAACAAACAAAAATTACAGTCATCAGCACTTAAGAGATTTCTCTTAGCTGTGTAGTAGAGACCGAAGAATGGAATTACATCCACAAACATTATTCTTTATTTAGTAACATTTTTTTTCTTACCTTTTTTTTTTTTTTAACCTCTTCCTATTTGGTAAGCAGCCATGTCTCAGGTTCGTATTCTATTCCAAGTACAGTTTAAGTCCTAAACTATAATTCATTTCATTTGCACATTCTGCATAAGTTTTAAAAAGAAAGCTCATCCAATGAAGAACAAAACATGTTACTGAAATATTACTGCTGTGACAAAATGCAAAAATCATTACAAATGCCCTTTGTAATGTACCACTCCACTATTTCATATTCCAATAGCTTTAACATAACTGTCCAAATTCTATGATGTCAGATATATCAGTATCTTTATATTCCATTGCACTGAAAGCCAGTGGAAAATCCTTGTTGACTTTGGTGAAAATGGAACTTATCCCCATGGAAACAAATTTTGGAGCTACTTAACAAAATTCTGTACAATTTTACAAGTATTTTTTTTTAGATAGAATAAGGAAATAGGGAATCAGAATTTTAAGTGTTATTTCTGTATTCCTTGTTAATTTCCTGTATAATTTTGTATGTCTTTTTTTTTTTTTTTTTTTTTTTTTTTTTTTTTTTTTGTCCTCAGTTTGCCTATCAGTAAACAGGTCATAAAATCCCTCTTACCTCAGAGACATCACATAAGGATTAATTAATATTTCTGTGATGCTTTGAAGCCTAAGATAAAAGTCACTGTGGAAAGTGGAATATCTATATCATTATTACCACCATTGCTACTTACACTAGTTTGCACTATAATTTCTCTGTGGGAGTTTTTGACTCCCCCTGAAAAGAGAAAAAGAAAAAAAAAAAACAGAAAGAAAAAAAAACTCACATACCGATTATATTAAGTAGATGATGTGAACAAGATGTATACTTTATAGTTTTTCACACCGCTTTTGTACTTTTTCATCAATTTGATACAGGGAAATACCTGTTGTTACCTGTAACATCTCCTGCCCCTTTCCATAACCAAAGTTTTCTGATCTCCTGGCTTCCATATCCCCCAATTGTATTTTTTATTTTATCTCTTCCTTTATGATTTAATTTCTAATGTCTTGCATGTACAGTCACTTGCTTATTTTTATTAGGTTTTTCATTTTGTTGTCATTTTGTCACGATTTCACCAGCCATCTGGACTGCTAATTTTCTTCTGACTGTTAGTACTTTCCCCATCATTGCCTCATGTACGTTGGAAAGAAGTGATTACATCCTGCTGTCAGGCTTGAAATTTATTTTCACCAAGAATACATTTTTCTTTCTCTTGTTGAGCTTTTCTTTATGAAATTGAAGTGATCAGGAAGAATAAGAAAAAAAAATGCTTTCAAGAAACATCATCAGTTTTATAACTGAAAGAGGGAAAATGTAAGTTAAGACTAGTTTCAAGACAAAGAGGATAGTAAGGGTGTATTTTACCTCAATTGAAGTTAAAAGTCTCCCTTGTAGAAATCAACATCCAAGGAAGTAATTTGAAACTAACTTTAGTATTCAATGTAGAGAAACAGTTATTTTAGGTTGTGAATAAGATTATTTATTTTAAACATCTATGCAAGCATGAGATAACTATCAACCTGTTCTGGCTGAACATGCAAGGCCACTTCTTTATTGTGAGGGTGACAGAGCACTGGCACAGGTTGCCCAGGGACGTTGTGGAGTCTCCTTCTCTGGAGATATTCAAAACCCACCTGGATGCCACCCTGCACAATGTGCTCTAGGTGATCCTGCTTGGCAGGGGGTTTGGACTCAATGATCTTCAGAGGTCCCTTCCAGCCCCACCCATTCTGTGATTCTGTGATCTGTGTGATTCTGTTTCTCTCTACTGACTATAATAACTGTGTGGACTGTTAGTTTAGATGAAAAAGAACTACAGTTCACCAGAAGAACACCATACTCCCATTCTGTGTTCAGCTGGGAATACCTTATTGTATTGATGGCTGGTAAGTGTTCAGAGAAGCACTGCAGGAATGGTTACAAACAGGCTCAGGATTTTCAAGGAGAAAGTAACTCAAGGAAATAATATGGTCTATATGATCTTGTAATCAGACTAGATTACCACAGTAAAGCTTTCTGACTTCTATAGTTTTTGAACTTATTTGTTTCAGAGATGGCAGCTATTTGGGATGTCTCAATTTTGGCTTGCTCAGGCATAAGCACATTAGTCTTTATTTTAAGAAAGCTGAATAAATACAGTTTCATCTGATGCTCATGGAAATGAATCTTCAACTGCTTCAAAGTGAGTTTTGAAACCAGAAAGCCAGAAACACCTTGGTCTGCATATATCCTAACATACGTTTTGCTTTCACTGGCAATGAGGACCCTAATTCATTTCCTGAGGCCATCTGGACATTTTCACATCAAGCTGATAAGATTCTATATAACAAATTTCAGATTATTACAAGATGATACCCTTGTTTCCTTCCATTCTCTTAATATAGTCCATTTTAATTGAAGATTTTGATTTCCCTTTTGGGGGGAATTCAGAAATTGGTGTGTTCCCACAAAAATCAAATCCCACCATATGTTGAACTGTGGTGCATATTTCAGGCCAGAGAAATATGTCGCATGGCTATTTACAAATTAAGTAAATATTAATCAGAATTTGTGACAGAAAAGGATAGAAATCAATGAACTATTGTTCCCTCTTACATGTAGCAGACAACCACTAAACTTTCATTCTTACAAAATCATTTGTACCATCTCACTTGGAATAATGATTTGTAGCTATCTGTGTTGATGTCAACCAGCTAACTACATTTTCCATGGCAGTTAAAACAAAGGATGCTGTTTCCTTCCTTCCTTCCTTCCTTCCTTCCTTCCTTCCTTCCTTCCTTCCTTCCTTCCTTCCTTCCTTCCTTCCTTCCTTCCTTCCTTCCTTCCTTCCTTCCTTCCTTCCTTCCTTCCTTCCCTCCTTCCTTCCTTCCTTCCTTCCTTCCTTTCCTTCCTTCCTTCCTTCCTTCCTTCCTTCCTTCCTTCCTTCCTTCCTTCCTTCCTTCCTTCCTTCCTTCCTTCCTTCCTTCCTTCCCTCCTTCCTTCCTTCCTTCCTTCCTTCCTTCCTTTCCTTCCTTCCTTCCCTCCTTCCTTCCTTCCTTCCTTCCTTTCCTTCCTTCCTTCCTTCCTTCCTTCCTTCCTTCCTTCCTTCCTTCCTTCCTTCCTTCCTTCCTTCCTTCCTTCCTTCCTTCCTTCCTTCCTTCCTTCCTTCCTTCCTTCCTTCTTTTCCTTCCTCCATCCCTCCCTCCCTCTCTCCCTGCCTTCCTGCCTTCCTCTCTTCTTTTCTTTCTCTCTTCTTCTCTTCTTTTCTTTCATTTCTCTCTCTTTTTTTTTTAAAAAAAAAAAATAATAATAATAAAAAAAAAAGGTATGAGTAAGCTCTATCAATGCAGCAAGCCAGTAGGACTCACACTTGCTCTGACCCAGAAAACACATACCTATGGCAGTGTGATTGACTAAGTAAAGCCTATTTAACAGGTTTACTTGCTCAGCCACTGTGCTGACAGCAGTTGCACAACAATTTGTGGTCAGAGATGACCCATGGCTTGGATTGTGAAGAGCTTGTGCTCTCTTGGAAAAACATGACACCTTTCTCTTTGACATAGTTTACACTCTTCACTCCAGCAAGTGACCCAATTTGTTGGGAAACTGTCACAGGACTTATGCTGTAACAGACTGATGTTGATGGGAGGCCAAGAGGGGAGCATTTGCATCCAATTGGTAATGGCTAGTCCTCTCATAAAGTGAGTATGGGAGTAATTACTGTATCTAAGGAGACCAAAAATGGCTTATACAGTTGAACCTGCCTTGTACCACATGCATTGGCTGTTGGTTCTGCTTTAAAATTAAGAAACTGTATTTAATGAAGGGGCAGGATCAGGTTAATTTATCTAAGCATCCTTTCACTTTAAAATCCAACATACACTCATGAACCAGATTTGATATCTGTCATTCATGGGTCAGAAGACAAAAACTACATCTTTAACTTGAGCAGACCTTGGGAAACAGGGACAGACAAATCCAGGAGACAGCTGTGATCTGGCTGAAGTTTGTAGGTCATATTACTTAAATTACCATCAAGCACTTACTTTGGCATTAACTTTGACCCTGAGACATAACTGTGGTTTGATTGCCACTATATGACCTGGGTGATCCACCTGAGGATTTGTCACAAGGATTTTGCTGATATTTGAAACCTGTATTAATAATTCTTCAATACATCTTGAGTTGTTGCCACGGATGTTTGTAATTAGACGTGATGCCATTCACTCCTAACTTTAATATCATCATCAATAAGTTGCTGCTACTCCAGACATTCCTATAATGGTATACGTGAAATTGTCTCACATGCCAGAGGTTGTTTGACTGATTTCAGACTATGTGGTGATTATCATTGTTTGATGGAACAGCTCTTTGCTGTTTAGGTCTATGAAGCTGGAATTGTTTCTATCTTGGGAATATCTCATAGCCAATGTAACTCCTCTTGTAAGAGCTGTTTCTCCTCAGCAATTTTCATTGCTGTTTACTTCTTTAAAGAAGTCAGAAAGATATATTTATATATTTGTGTGTGAAATGTCTCAATAGCTGATTCAATCATCACATTTAAATGATACGGGGCAATGTAAATAAATGAAATGCTAATGTAACCCCAGGGGGAAGGAATGTTCATAGTGTGAACAGAAACATCCTTGACACAACAGATACATTCCTAGTGGAGATTACATTACATATATATTAGCAACTAGACTGTCTATAATACATTTCCTTTATTCTTCACATTTTACTGATTTGTGTGATATTGAGATATGAACTAGAATTTATACTGCTGTTCTTTATCAGTATTTGGAAATCATTTAGTATTCTTTTTATATTACTGAACAGAAATAAGTTTTGATGATATAACATTTCTTTTTAAAATTTGGAGATGTATTTGCTATCTACAACTGTGAATTTTTCAATCCCTTATAGATACTTTTAAAGTAATTTTAACTAACTCTGAATGATATTTTTTCCTTAAAGATAAATTTCCTTAAGTGATAGACATATTCCTGCTAGGAAAATAACACAAGTACATATTAGGCACTGTCATTGGCAACTGATGACATTAATGTACATTACTTTGTCACGTTGCCACATTAATTTCCTGTCTCAATACACCCAGGAATGTCTAAATTTTCTAATGCTGCCTTTACTTTATTTATTTATTTATTTATTTATTTATTTATTTATTTATTTATTTATCTTATTGTTTGCTCTAGCTTTATTTTGGTTTAATTTGCAGTACAACTGGGGAAAAGCATTAGGAAAAGGAAAGGCATGCTCACAAATTTGTCATAGACTATATGCTGCTTGACTGGAGTGCCATCTGGACACATGAGGTGTCTCAGATGTCTTGGTCTCACAGCTGGCTGCAACTCTTCCTTGAGTCTGAGGGAAGGAGGGAAATGATAAAGCCTTTTGATAGTCGGGATGTGTTGCTGGTGACAGGATTAGGCAAGTATCAAGAGGAATACTTGTAAAGAGCACTCAAAGCTCAGCCTCTATGTGCAAAATAGGTGAGGACAGCTTGTTTTTTTTTTTATGACTTGCATCCACAAAAAGAGAATTTTTGATGACTAATGCTTTTTAATACAAGGTTAGCTACTTCAGATGTTAAAGCAAGAAGTTTTCTATGCAGCCTGTGACTAGATTAAACTCTTTGTTTGTATTTGCAATTTATGTTAGGAAGTATGATACATGGAGGTCAGAAAGAGGTGAAATATTACAGCACAGATTTATACCTAAAGCCTGATTGGTATAAGAGGTCTAACACGGCTAGTGGCAAGTGTGCAGAGGGACCGATAAAAGCTGGATGGCTGCTTCCATTAGGCAGGTGGCTGCTGAGATCCTATGATATAAATTAAGAGAACTCACCTTTAAAAGTCCATTTATCGTGTCTGAATAATGACAAGGTGATCTGTGCAGCTGACTCACTAAGAGACAGTTTTCAAAGATCCATTCAGAGATTTAAACAAAATAGATTTGTTTTGGTTTGTTTTTAACTGAGCTAAATTCCTTATGATATTTCCTTTCTACAGAACTCTTTAAGCAATGATGAAAGGTACCTATTTATAAGAAAGACCACATTTATAGATTAATGTACTGCTTGAAAATAGGGATCATAAAGAATCAAAACACAGTGAATCGGTGGTGAAATGCAGTATTTATTCAGCAATCTGAATATGAATAAGGAAACTAGATAACCACCTCTAATAATTCCGTTTGTTGTGGTTTTGTTTATTTAATGGCTTGTTGACTTGTGTTTTTTGTTTGTTTGCTTGTTTGTTTGTTTGCTTGTTTGTTTTTTGTTTTGTTTTGTTTTTCTCCAGAACTTCAAACAGTATGTAGGACCTTTGATAAATGATCTGTTAAGGTACACTCACTGTTGACATTTGGTTCTTGAATTGTCTTGCAGTACTGGTGTGTCTGACCCTAATTGCAAATGACCTAAAAATACCATTTGGGTATTTTCCAATTTTCCTGACATCAGACATAAATTCTGTGAATGAAAATATGAACACTTCTTACACAAATGCTGCATTGGCTTTCATAGCTACTACTTTGTATCTATAGACATTTTGTGCTAATATTTCAATGCCTGCTTAAAAAGCTATGTGATTTCCGTTCAAATTCACTGCAGTTTTTCTATTTTTAGGTACACTTTAGTAATCCGAGAATAGCATGAGTATACCAGAAAGAGAATCAGAATGCATCTATCCTATTTGAAGGAAAATATTTTTGCATGTTTATAATTATATTTTCGCTTTGAGGCTGATCTCTCTGGCTACTAAACAAAATATTTATTTAAAAAGAAATATAATTTTCATCATAGTAAAATTAATTTTGGATAAATTCATAAAATGTTTCAATATTTCAAAGTAACGTTATTTTAAAACAAAATGTATATTATATATATATTAATGTCTTAAAATGCTATATCTAATTAAAAAAAGCCAGTTTTGCTACCACAATTCATATTAAATTTTATGCTTTTTAAAATAAAGTCACCTTGAAATTAATTCAGTTAGCCAACTCATAAGGCAGTTATATTTGTTAGTGAAGAGGCAGGTTTTGATGGGAAAAAGAAACAGACTTATGCTTATATAGTTGTACAACCCTTCTGTGTACAGGTGGATCCGCTGTACTGCGTACAGACAATTATGTTTATAGATGTGTTGTCCAAAGCACATTTCCTTGATAATATTCTTAGATTAAGTTATAAACTTGTCATATTTATTAGTAAGGTTGTCATTTTTTATGTTGAACATTTGTTGATACGTTTAAAATGCAGTGATTTAATGAAATCATATATTTTAAGGCAGAACAAAAAAATCATATGAAAAAAATGTAATAATTTCTTGTGCTTCATTACTTTAGCATTCTTTTATATGCTTTCACATATTATTTGCTCCTTCCCTTCCCTTCCCTTCCCTTCCCTTCCCTTCCCTTCCCTTCCCTTCCCTTCCCTTCCCTTCCCTTCCCTTCCCTTCCCTTCCCTTCCCTTCCCTTCCCTTCCCTTCCCTTCCCTTCCCTTCCCTTCCCTTCCCTTCCCTTCCCTTCCCTTCCCTTCCCTTCCCTTCCCTTCCCTTCCCTTCCCTTCCCTTCCCTTCCCTTCCCTTCCCTTCCCTTCCCTTCCCTTCCCTTCCCTTCCCTTCCCCAGTATATGATTTACAGTAGAAATATGTCTTTCAACTCTATTTCTTTTGCCAGTGTTTTATATATATTAATCAAAATATATAATGGCAAAGGAGTCATATGCCAAGGTCCTATCCACATTCAGGTGTTTTAGATTTACGTGGCAAAGTTTTGGTAGTGGGACAGGGCTGCAGCAGAGACCTCAGTGAGCAGAGCCCAGCAGCTGCCCCATGTCAGGTCAGAGCCAGTTCCAGTTGGCTCTAAAAGGGACCCACCGCTGACCAGAGCTCAGCATGTGAGTGACACTGGTTGGGCCTCTGGAAGAGCAGATTTAAGGAAGGAAAAAAACTGCTGTGCAACAGTAGCTGGGAGAGAGGAGTGAGAACCAGCCCTGCAGACCCCCAAGGTCAGTGCAGCAGGAGGGCAGGAGGTGCTCCAGGCACGCAGCAGCAGTTCCCCTGCGGCCTGTGGAGAGGCCCCTGGTGGAGCAGGCTGTCCCCCTGCAGCCCATGGGTCCCACACGGAGCAGATCTCCACGCTGCAGCCCGTGGAGGAGCCCCCGGTGGAGCAGGTGGATGTGGCCTGGAGGAGGCTGCGGCCCATGGAGAGCCCCCGCAGGAGCAGGCCCCGGGCCGGAGCTGCAGCGCGTGGAGAGGAGCCCACGCAGGAGCAGGGGGTCTGGGGGGAGCTGCCAGCAATGTGTCAGGGACCATACTGGAGCAGGCCTCTTCTGAAGAACTGCACCCTGTGGTATGGAGCCATAACTTCTTGAAAAACTGCAGTTTTTCAGAAGCCTTTTTAGGATCAGTTCAGGAAGGATGGCACACTGGAGAACGGGCAGAGAGTGATCGTGAAGGCATGGCGGAGGTGAAGTGTTGCAGACCAACACAGCCTCCATTCCCCGTTCCGCTGCACGGTTCGGGAGCATGACATAGAAGGAGGTGGATGAGGGGAAGGTGGATTTAGTTCCTTTTACTTTCTTCTGCTTTTTCACTGCTCTGGTTTGTTAGTAATAGTCTGTTAATAGTTTGTTAATAATTATGGACTGACCACAGCCTTCATTCCTTTTTGAAGGCAAAGGAAAATCGATCTTAAAAGAACATTGTCAAATGTTAGAATCAATCTTTTCTACAGGGAGATAAAGAAACATTCTTGTCACTCTCAGCAGTGCTGTAAATTACCAACAAACTTGTAAAGTATATTGTTGCTTTGGCTAAAGATAGTTCCAAAGTGGATGTTTGTTGGAAAACAAAACCAAACCAAACAAACAAAAATCACCTTTAAGTATTCTAATTAAACATTTGCACATTATTTACCGCTACTTTTGTTATCATAATGTTTAAGAGGTCCATAGAAGACTGGTGTATCCCCTGTAGAACAAGATAGTCATCTTGAAAGTGAATAGACTGATTTAGCATTGGTAGGTAAGGTTCCCGGTGATTTACATCTGATTCCTTAATTTTTTTGCTCAGTTTAGGTTACTCTAAGGTTTTCTCAACTATTTCAATATTGATAAATGTTCTGTCAAGTAGCAGTAAATGTCAATTTGGTATTAGCACTAAAAGATCTATCATGACAAAAATGAGCGCGCTCTGTGAATAGCATGAACAACAAGAAGGTCTGACTCATTTAATTAGTTACTGTTTCCCTAAAGTTTTGAATGTGTGAAATGTTCTATAAGCAATGTAATATTTTATTATTACTTTGGACAAGGTCCTAGATAGGAGTATTGAGAGACATTTAGATTTTCTCACAGGAAATTGAACCAAAAAGTTTCTGTCAACCAGGAATCCTGGGAGTTGAGCAGCTAAAAAGATTAGAAAACCCTAAGTCTGACAACTTTTACTGTGGAATTATAGATTTATTTTTTAATAGACTTTGGCTCTAAATTCATTAAAAATGTTAATACAGGAAACAATTAAGAGCCAGCAGAAGGAATTGAGCAAACAAAGAGATTAATCAAGGGTTCTTCAAAATGAAAAATCTCTTTAGAAATTATATGAAATATCATGTGGTTGCAGAATGAAATCCTAAATTGTTCTCAAATGTACTGCAGAATAACAAAAGTCCAGATGGAAGAAGGCTTGAAGTACTGCATTCATTAGGGCTAGTAAATCATGCATTCTTTTGAGATACACTAAATTATGTTGGATCACAGTGTATATTACATTGTAAACTGAGTCTCTGAGAATATACATGCATAATCATAACTATGGGCTTGGCTACATAAATACTGAAAAAACTCAAGCATTACATTTCCTCCTTTGAAAATATATAAGTGAAATGTTGTAAAAAATAACCTATCTTCTTTCTTTTCCCCCTCTGATGAAGCTTCTGTTATGAATAATTCACAATATTTTCCTCAGAGACAGAGAATGAGGATCATTCATTGGATTGTAACTGCATACATTTCCTTTCTGTAATCAGCTTGGGACACTGAAGCAGAATGATGAGGTTGACTTAGGATCCCCTTTTGTATCATAGATATTAAGCAAATCACTTCTACTTGATATCCCAGTTTGTATTCTATGACTTGGGAAAAAGAAATGTGTTCTGAATTTTCAGTCTGGCTTTTCTAAACAAAGCCCTTATGCCATTTTACAGAATCAGTGAGACTCAATCACTGAATCATTTTAGCCAGTTTTCATTGAAGAATATCCAATGTTCAGAATATTCTAAACTTTAGTTATATACTTCATTGCTTTTTATTACTAAAGAAATAAATGATGCAATGTTCTTACTTTTTTTTTTTTTTCTCCTTCATGGTATGGCTTTTTATAGTAAAGTTATTATTCTCTCTTTTTATGATGTTGCTGAATCACTTCTCTCTAGTCTCAGAGTATTCCCAAATGATACTTCTAAACTAATCCTCTACCTAGGGTGGAAACAAGGCCTTTATTCTTCACATTCTATTCCTATGATTTTTAAAAATTTATTTGCATGAAAATAGTATGCCTTCCAAAAATAAATAAAAATTATTGCTTTCAACTCTCCTAGCAGATGCATTGTAAACATCAAAGAAAAGTTCACGAGTGAGCCACAGTTACAGTAATAATGTTATCAGATAGGTTAAGGGAAAAAAAAAAAAAGGAAAGAAAAGTCTAATTTGTCATTTTAGCTTATCTTCAGGTATACTGACTTCATTTGATTGTTGTAACCTCAATAATTTGCTAGGAGATTAATCCCTTAGATTCTGATGTTAAATTTGAAAACAGGAACAAGCCTGTTCATTCCTCATGCATTTTGAGAAATGAACCCTTTGTCTATTTCCCTGCCAACACAGTTTTGTATTTCAGTGTACATTTATTATTATTTTGGTTTGGTGTTTTTCATGTGACAGTACTGCTTTCCCTAGCAACTCTTCCCAAGTTTAAAGAATGTTATTGCAGGAAGTTAATCGCAAGACTCAGCTAAATTCTTTCCGCATATATTTTAAGGTTATTTTACTATAATTGTAAAGTACCAAAATATCACTCTGTGTTTTTCAAGAACAGGTGAGATGGAACCCCTGGAGAATTACTGAGAGCATTTCAGAGGAAAAGGCTCCCAAACTGATTATACAAATAGCCAAGAGAAAGTGATGTGTTCTACAGTTATGACAGTGAGTAGCAGGGATCCTCTGGTTCATGAAGAAAAACTTCAGGGATGAGGTACACAAACATTTTTATTTTTGTTCTCTCTTTGGTTGCGTTCAGTTTGTTCTGTTAAAAAAAATAAAAATAAAAATTGATCATCTTTTTTCATTCACGTTATTTATTTATCCATTTATTTATAATTTCATTTTTTTTTCAGACATTTTGGGACAGGTTTTTAATTAAAAAAATAAAAGTGCTTGGGATGAAACTCCTTAAAGAAGTTTCCAGTGCAGAGTAAGACAAGCGAAAAAGCTCTGCTAATATTTCAGAAAATCGTGGAGTACTGGATATGAGGAACTGAAAGGAAAAAAACGTACTTGTTTCAGTCAAATCAAGGGTGTAATGTTATGTGAGGTGCCACTATTACTTCAATCCTTATTTGATTTAAGCTGTGGCTTTCTGCAGCACCAAAGATCAGATGTGCTAGTTCCATTTCTGTGGAATGAAATTTGGAAGACAGAATGCTTTGCAGCAGGTCACCATGGGTAAGGGATACTGCATGGAAACTCACTTTCCCACTCAGTAGTGTCATAAATCCAAAAGTTATTTTATCTCAAGAGGCTCTGCTTAATGCTGATTTCTTCTCAAGTCTTTTGCTTACAAGATATGGCAAAATGAAATAAAGAGATCTTTTAAAACATTTGTTTTTAAAATGATTATTACATATTGTAATTAACATTTTCTGAGATGTACTTTAAAATATTAAATGAATAAATAAATATATACGTAATTTAAAAAATCAGAATCTTGGAACTATGTTTAATCAGAAGACACCTGAGAAATGACATAGGAAAGCACAGAAATAGTGCTTTAAAATTATCAGTCAATATATGTAATGAACAGATTTATCAAAATCTGGAAAGGTCCTATGCTGAGCAAAAACTATAATGGGACTATTGTTACTAATGCTAGCTGCCTGTAAGAACAAAATTTTCAAGGGCAGTTTTACAGATAAAAATTCAAAATTGTATGAACAGCTGATTATTAGTCTGAATGTGAAATAAACACTGGAAGACCAATTCTGAAAGGCTATTGCTCAATTACTTTATTGGTTAGGACTAAAAAAACCTAAGTGATCAATAATACAGTATATACTGTGAAATCTCTGGCTCTTGCAACATTTAGGAAGAGAGGACAGCTCAAACATGATTTTAGACACTGATATTTATACCTCTGTTCAACATAGTTAGAGTTTATAGCTGTATAGAATTACCTAATCTCCATCTGCTCCTCCACAAACATTACAAAATTATGAGGACACCAGACATGTAAAATATTCCTTAATAATATTAATTTGGAACTCTTGAAATAGAAATCACCAATATTAGGAAAAAAAAAAAAAAGAACTTCAAAAGTCCACACAAAAATTCTAGGTATGAAGGTATGAATCAGGAAAAAAATAAAAATAAAAAAAAACCTTTATTGAGCAGTTAATTATTAAAACAGTTACGACCATTTGGTCATATATGTCATATATCATAAATGTTTATAGCCCATATAGCACATATATGGGCTATAAACAGTGAAAGAAGACTGGGCTTTCAAGGCCAGATATGAGTTTTAGAGAGAAAGCTGACAATTGATAATGATACATATTTATCTTTGAGAAGAAAGAGAGACACTAATGATGAAAACCTGCAAATGATGTGTAGGGAAATTAGAAAGCTGAAGAATTAAATATGTGGATGATAGATTTTATTACAACTGTCCAAATACAATAAAGACTGCATAAGGACTCCCTAATGGGATTTTTTGTTTCTGACTTGTACATCTGTTACCTATTATAAGTTGCGTATTTACTGTGGGTGAGCTTCTGTTTAGCCTAGTTGACACTAGAGCAAATTTTATTGGTTTTCTATTCAAGTTCTTATTTATAAGTTATCTAATCATTACTTCAGTTGTTAGAAATACTAATTTCTGTCTTGATCATCCCTTGATCCTGGATTGAACTTTGAATAGCACAATATGTTTGAAGATTTTTTGGTCCACTTTTCTGGGATTTAAATTCTTTTCTCTTTCTCTCTCTCTCTCTCTCTCTCTCTTTCTCTCTTTCTTTCTTTCTCTTTTTTTCTTTCTTTCTTTCTTTCTTTCTTTCTTTCTTTCTTTCTTTCTTTCTTTCTTTCTTTCTTTCTTTCTTTCTTTCTTTCTTTCTTTCTTTCTTTCTTTCTTTCTTTCTTTCTTTCTTTCTTTCTTTCTTTCTTTCTTTCTTTCTTTCTTTCTTTCTTTCTTTCTTTCTTTCTTTCTTTCTTTCTTTCTTTCTTTCTTTCTTTCTTTCTTTCTTTCTTTCTTTCTTTCTTTTCTTTCTCTTTCTTTCTTTCTTTCTTTCTTTCTTTCTTTCTTTCTTTCTTTCTTTCTTTCTTTCTTTCTTTCTTCTTCTTTCCTCTCTCTCCCTCTCCCTCTCCCCCTTCCCCTCCCCCTCCCACTTCCTCTCCCCCCCCCCCCACCTTCTTTCTTTTTAGGACAGCATATCTATTTTCAATGGTTTGAGTTTAATTTTATGAAAAGGTATATTAGTATACTACCTGACAATCCCAAGAAATATCTGATGGAAATGATTTAGAAAGATTTAGCACTACCAAATGCAAAGATCTCATGAAGGTTATTAAAGTTATTGTTGCTTGGTATGACTCACAGTTCTCTTCATGATATGGGAGAAAGAAAAATCTCCATCCACTTCATTCAGCTTTGATCATTTTTGACTTTTCCAAGCTACTATTAGCTATCTCATTTTCCTATGTCACGTTTTTGTTTGTTTATTTTTGATAAACAACTGTCAAATTTTTGTATGATTCTGATAACAAAAAATAAAAGTAATGTAGAAAAAATGTAACTTTTTTTTAATAAAACTTGAACTTAACGTAAAGTTGTCCAGTGCCAGTCATTTGTATGACCCACCTAAATACTAAAGATATCATACTATATTATTTTGTATTGTCCAGTCTTTGAGATTTAAGACAGCCCTAATTTTATTATTAACGTGGGCAGTTACATCATAGCTTTTTTTTTTCCAAATTATTTTTAAGTTATATATATATATATATATAAAACAAACAGCTCTTCACCATTAAACTGCAATATCGCTACTGCAGAGTTTTTCCTCTGCTCTTCTCTTTTTCCCCTTCTCCTCTCCCTCCCCTTTCCCTTCCTCCTCTTTCCTGTCAAGAGGTGAGCAAAGGTTAAAAACTTATAAATTTTACTCATTTTTAAAAGCTTATGTTTTAAATGCCATTTTGAATTGATTTTTCCATCTCATTTTTCATAGATTTATGGTGATGATAAAGCTAATGCATGCATAGTGTTTAGATATTCAAGCATGTTAAATGTTATCCTTCTCTTAGCAGAAGATGCATAGGATATTATCAACTTTTTTCAGGTCTTTCATTTATCCCGAAGAGCAGTTTAGTTTGTGTGAGACCACACTACCAGTCTGTTTTGGGTTTTCCAGAAAGTCACAATCCGCTAAATGATCATTTGGCTTGGACATAATCCTGCTGTTCATGGTAAATACATTGATCTGCTTGTGACTCAACTTGCTCTGACTACTGCAATACCAAACTATTTTTGGAGCAATTGTGACAGTTCTTCACCCCATGAAGCTTTTTTTCCTATCTTTTATAGTATGCCTTTTAAAATGCGTATTTATATTGTAGTTAGAATTAGTATTACTACCTCGGAAAAAAACATTAAGATTCACAATAATTAAGCTCATCAAAACTGTTGAAATCCAATTCTGTGGCTGCTCTTCCACTGTTCTGTGTATCCTTTTCAGAGCACTCTCAAGGAAGAACTTGTGTGTTCTTCCTGCCCCATGCCAGCTGCTGGTGCAGAGCCTTGCACTTGCCTTGCTCATGACACTCCTCCCCAGTAGCTAGTTTGGGAACAAACACCGCTCCTGTCCCATGGATGGGAGTCAGAGACCCCACTCACTCCAGTGGCTGGCACCACAGTCCACAGGTGCCTATGCTCCCTGACTGGCTCCAGGAGCTGGCACCAGTTTCACTCGTGCGCAGACAGGTCCCACCAGAGACTGGTGCTGAGATCCCGGCACTTGCTTCAATAGCTGGCACCACAGGTCAGCATGCCTGCTCCCCCAGCTTGACTCCAGGATCTGGCACCAATCTTGGTCTCACTACAGCTATCACGTACTCCTTGGAGCACACATACACATGGGACAGAGGATATGAATACACAGAAAGAGAGTTAAGAAGAGGTTTAGTGAGAAAATGTAAGATGATAGGACAGGCCATGGTGACCAAGCATAGGGATCAGACAGACAAGCGTATTGACAGGCCCCATTCTATGTGTGACCAGACCTTTTAAACATTTTTCTACCTATCACCTTTGTTCCTCCTGCTTCCCCTTGCCCCTGAACACCCATGAACAGGTTTGCAGAGCTCTGCAGTTTCTGTACCCTCCCATTCTGTCCCCTCTTCCCCCCTGGTTCAGAATCTTATCGGTCTCCAAGTCCAGGTCTGTCTTCCTGGAAGTGGTGCCTGTAGTTTGATGTAACTGCAACTAGTGCAACTGGGAAGTTTGTTTCTCGGTCTCCATTTTTGCTTTGTTAGATCTGTGTATCAGATCTGTGTATTGTTCCCCCTTCTTTATTTCTTATTGTCCTGATCTAGCAATCCTCACTCAGACAACCTTGCTTGAATCAACATTCCCAAAACCTGTCTCTTTCCTCATCAATTAGTAAAACTGATCAGGTTTTTCTTGTCACTGTCTCCCAACTTAGAAGTCCTCCATCAGATAACCCTGCTGGAATAAACATTCCCACATTCTCATATGCTCTCACTGATTAGTGTGACTGAACAGACATATTTTCCATCACTGCTTCCCTTTCTTTTTATCCCTTGTTGCTTTGGAAAAGGTCCTTGGCCAGGTACCCTTAAAGGAGCAAATGCTTTCCTTCTATGCTTACACCACCAGCAACAAAAAACTATGCCATTTTAATTCAGTATTTTAACCTGTTACATTTAATTCATTTAACTAATTTATTCATCACAATTTAAAATCAAAACCAGGACATTGAATTTGTCTTAAAAAGTCTTCATTTTTAGAAAGGAAATGTGAACCTCATATTTCTAGACAGGATTCTCACCAAAAAAAAAATAAAATCTTGTAAGCTACATGTTTAAAAGTAATTCAGTAGGAAAAAAAAAAGAAAAAAAAAAAAGATTTCAACTCTCCAGCTGTCTTCTTGTGTTAAATTCCTGTGTTTTACTTGGTGGTCACTGTGATGTGATGTGGGCAATTACAAATAAAAGCCACAAATGGAAGAGAAGAGGCGACCTTGAAAAAGGTATAATGAATGCACCATGCAAAGACTCAAACTGCACATTTAAACACAAGCTATAGTCACCAATGCTTCTTTGTCAGTTTTTATTTGGAGTTATGTCTATAAATAGGCTGCACTAAAATAGTCATGAGGAAGACAGAAAGACTTACTATTTGGGCCCCATCCATTTAAATATACAGTGTATTAGACTTCCTACAATGTCCAACTCTTTTATTTACGGGAAATTAGCCTTTCCAACCTTGTTTGCAGTCTCAGGAAACTTGATTTCCAAATTTTGCAGTAGGCATGCTTAAAAGGTAAGTAGTAAACTGGGCTTCCATGAACTTATTTTTGAGTTTTATCCCTTCTGAAGCCAAATTGTTACACATTTCTTTAGATACTTTTCCTTTAAATCTTTTTTACAGATTCTGGAAGTCTCAGAATGCTGTTTAGTCCCAGAGCTCTTACAAAGAGACATCAGAGAATAAGACACAGAAGGCACATGGGAGAAAAAATTAAAAACTATGTTATAACAGAAGGACATAAATAAGGTATGGAACAGGTTTATGGAACTCTACACATCTTCTGAGCTTTTCCACCACAGCTGTTAAATCTGCAGCTGTAAGTGACCTTCTATTGCAGACAGCCCCAGGAGTATGACCTGTGTTCTCTGAGCCCCGTTGGGTGTGAAGGAATCTGTTGTGTACAACAGATCTGTTTCATTGCACAAAACCAATGAGAAAAAAATAGGATTTCATGGCCAAAGGAATAGAGAAACAGTGAATCTGTTTTTCTAGATAAATCCCCACATTTTGGCAGTATTATTAAAAAATATTCCAAGTGTCAGAAGTATCATAAAAATTTTGGAAATCATACTCCACAGGATTTTGACAGTGGCTGCAATTTTAAGAAGTTGTTTGAAAAATCTGATATTCAATGTTTTATTTCAAATCCCAGATTGTTAGAAAGAAAAGGAAAGAAAAAAAGAGATGGCTTAAGTATATTGGCTTTTTTTTTGGCTGTATTTACGTAATGTGTTTGTGTAATTCCACAAACTCGAAAACTTGAACCAAAGTCTGCCAACAGTGTGCTTTTAAAGAAACAAATGAATAAAAGATTTCATAACGTTTTGAGTGATTTATATAAAAAGTCAAATTGATGTTTAGTTTTTTTTTTTTTTTTTTTTCTGAATTAGTGTCAGAATAATGTCTGTTAAGGTTTATGTGTCTTTTAGATGGCACATACTTTTTATGTTTTACATTCACTTAACCCTAATGCTTTCCTTTGCATGGCCAGTCATTTCTTCTGCTGGTATGAGCAACCAGTTTTATCTGGGAATCTTCACAACACTACAAAAACTAAGTATTCCGTATATTGTCCTTACTGTTCTTGAGATGCAGAGATCCTTAAAGATTTCAGTGTTCATCAGAAGTATGTAGGGGCATGAGTTTTAATCTTGTAGGTGACAATCTTTCTAACTGGTCTCTTGCTCCTTATTGTTAGGAGGCCCACGGACACAGTCTTGCCCTGTCCTAACCAGTATTGAATGTGACAATTACCACAGACTGTTCAGGAGGTGGCTTACAGTAGCATTCACTACAATTAAGTAGTTTTGAAAAAAGTGCTCTAGATCATTCCCTTCAACTTCCTTCAGAAAACTTTGTACTCTCAGATGCTCTTTTGTTACTCTTCAACATAGGTAATCCATTTTCAGTGTTATGAAAACATTATTCTGAAGAGCTGTAGCACAGTCTTTGTCTCACATAAGGCATTTTGAATGGCACATGCACAAGATAATACTATTTTAGAGACAGAAATACATTATGTAGGGTCTAATGCAGACTCAATACCAGGTGTTGTTGATAATGCCAGTCTATGCCAGTTGGTCTTAGAACAATAGAATGTTTCCAGGCTTGTTATTTTTAGTAGAATATGTGGCCTGTGAATGCAACTGTGCTGATAGACTTAAGAGCACATATGAAAAATATTATTTTATTTTCATAAAGGTAATATTATAAATCATATATATTTTAAAGTATTCACTTTTGACATTTTGAGTAATTGGCTGGTACTGTGATATACTAGACTTGCTCATGGAGCTGTGAAGGGAGTGTGGGGAATAGAACATAACAAAAGGCTTTAAATACAAAAAGCATTAACCTCAGACAAACTCCTACTAATGTATTTGCCCTGAATGAAAGATGGAAGCCAAAACTACATTATCTAGGAAGAAAACGAGAAGATGATGAGAACTTGAAGAAGTTATCTGAGAAAGTTTTTTTTCCTTGAAATTTGGATCCCTGTCTCAATATACTAATATGTCTATAATATTTGCTGCACAAGATTTCCTGCATTTTTTTTTGTTTTGTCTTGTTTTGTAAATAACATTCTTATGTAAAATGTTCAATTTACAAATTCAACATGCATTACATGGTTTGTTTGACTATCAAATCATACTCCAAAATCCATATATCCTTATTCCATCCTATTATTTTGCCATTTTATGGCTAACAACAAATTCTTTATTTTCTATCATTAAAAAGCATACTTAGATTAAGAGGATAAAGAGTGAATGGGTGAAACCAGTGAACAAAATATGTACTGCTAACATGGAAGAGGGTTGCAGCAAAAAAGCCACTGAAGGACAGCTGAAAATACCTATTTTTCAGGGATGTGCTTACAGAACCTATGGTTTGGGAAGCATTTGCTGAAAGTTTGCAGAAGGTCAGTACCAGCTGCCAATTTTTTTGGAAAAGCCATCTCTGGCAGGGAGCCACCAGTTTTGCATTAGAAATGGACAGGTGATGCAATACAGATCACAAATCAGATATCTCCTAAGGAATCAAGTGATTCAGGTATAATAATGTTTTTCCTTTCTCCCCCCAGATAAATGCACGTTAAAAAAAAAAATAATAAAATAACTTAATATTCTAAAAAAAAAAAAAAGTCCTTGTTCACTACAACTTTCTCTAAAGGAGTTTCTTAAATCACTGCATTAGTTTGCTCCACCTAATTAGCTTATGAAATGCAGCTAATTAGCTTATGCAGTATAATCAGCTTATATAATGCCAACATTCTGCCTTGCAAAACACATTTTTTTCATTATGCTTTTAACAATTTGGTAATGACATGGTAGTAAAGACAGTATTAATGTATAGAGTATGATTGTATCTGATAGCAACTTTCAGAAAAAGATTTTCCTTTTCTTATAGTATCTATACCCATCTCTATATTTTTAAGCCTAATTAATACAGACAAATACAATAGTGCACAATAAATATAAGGGAATGCAGAAACATAAAGAAACATCTTTACTCTTTTTACAGTTAACATATAAAAGGCTGGATTGTTTGAGAAAAGTAATTGATGTTCCTCTTTATTGTGTCCTGTGTATTTATAGTCCTATAAATTCTGTTCCCTGTTAGGTTTTTCTTTTTAATGTACTGGATATCATGCTAGTGAAAGATAGCAGGTCAGGAAATCCTCACCTATATCACAGACCACTGTCTCTCCAATCAGTGGTTCTCCTTGCATGAATTAACCTTATTTGAAAGGAAGTGCTTCATTTTTCATTTCCTTTTATGTTTCTTGTATTTCAGTTGGCTTTATCCCTCCAGGCAACCTGCACACCTTCCATCATACCTACTAGAGGGAGCTCCAATATAGATATAAATCTTCTAAGCAGTTTTATTCAGACATCTGCATCAGGAATTGTTAGCAGATGCAGGGTTTTAAGACTCTCATAATCTAGCATTCAGACATATGTTCACATCTGTTTACTTAGGGGCTGTCCTAGGTAAACACATATTTGAAAGCTTTTTTAAAGAGGACCTGGGGATACGTTTTCAAGCATTTCTGTATTATCTTACCAATAAAACTTTGTCAACTAACTTGGTATAATGGATTCATGTCTAAAGCTGAGCTTCCAATTTGTCAGTTCTATATTACGGAACATCTCATCCCTGTATATCCCCCCAGAAATTAAGAAATTTTCCTCAGAACCATGTTTTTTGTTTTTATTTTTGTTTGTTTGTTTGTTTGCTTGTTTAATGTTGAGGGTGAAACCACAAGCATTTAATCAGACAGGAAAAAAACAAAGACATCTCAGTATTCAGAATCCTGTCTTATTTTCTGGACTGACTGCTCTGAAAGCTCATGGGGTCCAACAGCTAGATAGTGCTTTATTTTTAAAAGACGTATGGAGATATTGCCAACTTCTGTGTAATCATATAGCAGAACAGCAGTAACCCAAGAGGTGAAAGATCTTGCTTTTTTGCCATGCTTGTACTGAAGCATTAGAAATTTCATCGTATCAGAAGAGTTTGCTGTTCACCAAACTGCAGGACATTTTATGTAGGAACTTTCTTTTAATATACTTCACTGTATTGTCAAGAAAGTAATAAACCATGACAAAGATTTTCATGTTTTTAAATTAAAAATATTTATAGAATCAAAAAATGTTGACTGGTAAGTCAACTATGCAATTCAGTTCAAAATAAAAAGAAGTTTCAGACACCTAGTATTTACTCTTAGGAAAGAATTTCACTTTCAATGTAGTACTAATGGTATAAATGAAAAAAATTCACAGAGAATGAGTTGAAAGACTAAAATTATATAGAACTAATGCAAGACAATGATTATATTTTAGGCATTATAAAGGGTGATTATTTAGAAAGGTCCTAACATGATAGTTACTAAAGATTTTAGGCAATAAATAAGTAAATAAATAAATAAATAATTAAGTAAGTAAGTAAGTAAATTCTTCTAGGGGAAAAAAAAAGTCCAACGAAAACACCAAAACCAAAATATCCTGCTAGAAAAGGAAGTGAGGCTGATGTCACAGATATATCATAGAAGAACAAAGAAATAATTTCACATAGAAGTTAGTGTAGAAACTATACATATACCAAAGAATAATACAATTTTCCTAACACTTTATAGCTGTGCCTCAACATTGGATTATTTGTTAGCATCTCTAACGACCACACTCCATTCACAGACTTCAAATACTTGGCAATGAATCAGGGGTCATTTTTTGCTTTTAATTCCTTAATCTGGTTATTCATTTTCTGGTGCAATCTACAGGCAGAATTAGACTCCTATGGAAAAGTTATACAGAAGATGTTGTATCCCCCAGTCAGGATCACGTAAGAAAGTTTTAACACAGTATGCTACTTGTGCTGAATTCTAGCTCCTTCCTAGTACCATCAGGTACCTTGCCACTTCCTTTTACTCTTTATGTCAGTCTTGTTCTAGTTGTTCTAAGTCAGTTTGAGGTTAAGTGCATGTTTAGAAATCTGGCTCAGTTGAGACTCTAGTAACTGACCTGAAATTACACATTTTAAGTAGTAAAAAGAAGAAATTTGCAATCAGTATAGCAACATCTGCCAGGCTTTGTAATAACAAACTAAGTAAGAACACATTCAGTAGTGCATGACAGCAACAGAGGAAGTGTTTAGCTTAATTATATATTTATTTTATTTTATTTTATCTACCTTAATACACTGGCTTTGTCACTGCAACACTAGTGTTCATTTACCAACCACCAAATTATTATCAGATGTTCTTAGTTCTACAAAAATTCTGAACAGAAACTTCTAAATAAATCATCATTTTCAAGTGTTACAGATGAAAACACTTATAATTATTCAGAATATCAGCTTCAATGTGATTTTGAAATCTAGATTTCTGCTTGGAACACTCTAAAATATGTATTGCATTATTTGATGAATAATTAACCAAAAAGTTAGGTTAAGCTAATAAAATCATACTTGTGCAGAATGTAACAGAAAAGTTATCCTTGCCCTTCCTTTCCCTTCTTGCTTCCCCTTCACACTTTCCATCACCCCTTCACATTGCAGTTGAAAGCTTGCTTTTCAAATTAGTCTGATGTAGCAACAAAAGTCAGAGTATGCATTTAAATGAAGATGTCTTGATAAGGTGAGACCCAGAGCTCTTAAATTAGGTTTCAGCAACAGATTCGTTTTAGACTGAATTGACATTTCATTGCTAAATTAGTCCTTTATCTGTCATGGTGGAACTGAAAAGGTTAATGAGAACCTGCAATTTACAGTAGAAAGTTACTTGAAATATTGATTTTTCCTTGTTTAAGAAACCCTGTGATGCCTAGCAGGGGTTGTGTTTCTAAAGCACATTTGTTGAAGCTGTCTACCTATGGAGCATGTTTACCAAGACAGTACCAGCATCAATCATAACTGCATGTGGAGTGCTCTTAACACTCTGTAGATGTGTAGCAGCAGCAGGACCACCTGTTTTCTGCTCACCACCTACAGTCTGCCAGTCCCATTTTTTTTCTAAGGAAGCATGTTAGTAATTCTATGGAAAGAGAGGCGATTCTGTTGGAAATTACCCTCAGAAGTGGCAGACCAGCCTTCCTCCTTGGCAAATGCTTCTTGAATGACTAGGTAGGGTGGGTTAAACAGGAGTGACTAAGTCTGTGAAAATTATACATAAAACTCCGAACAGGAAATAAAGATATATATATATATATATATAATGTTCATTTTGAGCAGAATCCAATCTGATGTTAACATGAAATATTACATTATTGGCTGACCTTGCAGGACATATTCAGAATGCATGGATTGAGTGTGAGTAGGGCATCTAACACTTCTACAGAAAGCCAAGCAATTTAAGATGAACTAATGTCCTATTTTTAACACTAATTTCACAGTGAATTAGGAGGTAAAACAAACTCCCGAGGATTTGAGAAATTTAAAAAGTCCCAGTTGTTTTAAATGTAAAAATGCTTGTTCTAGCAACCCCCTTCAGTTTTAGTCAATCAAACAGCAGTAGAGCTGTAGAAACAAGGAATCATCAAACAGATCAAGTGTAGAAACACATGAACTTTAAAGTCTATTTTTTTTGTTTGTTTGTTTGCTTGTTTGATTCATATTGTGACAAGTGATTCATATCAGTTATAATATTTTGAAACTGGGTAATTAGAATAACTTCAAAACAAGAGCAACAGCTCAGCAGCTCAGTTTCCTGTTGAGTCAATAACTCAAATATTTTTACACTATTTTTACTTCAGACATTGGGATATAAGTATCTTTTCTGAACACTTTTTTTTTTCTCCTTACTGAATCAGAGACTAATACAGTTATCTCATCTCCATAAGATTACTCAGTCAGATGAGTGATCAATGGAAATGATTAGATGAAAGAGATGTTTACTAAACCCCACTGCTTGATTTGCAAATAGATTCTTATTATTTTTTCTATGACAGTCTGTGATGTTCAGGTTTCATTAGGGTAAATCTTTCATGACATTTTTATCTATACATATTTAAGTGTTTTTGTACAATGAAGTAAATTTCTCTTTCTGGGATGATGATACACCTTGATATTCTATTTCCAGCTTTTAGTGAAGTTTACATGTGGCTGGAAAAGTCATAGAGATTACATTAGAATCTACAATTACCCAACTCAGTGTTTTATGCATTTCTCAGTTCAGTTTGTGAATAAATGTCCGTATGATCAGGGCCTAAATATTATGCAACTTTATGATAAAAATCTGTATGCTCTTGTGAATACCAACAGTTCTGTTCAAAGTGTCACTATTCAACAGGTTATGAACTCAAGAATAAGAAGATAAAGTAATATACACAGCTGCAATGGATTGGATATGGGGCAAAATATCTCTGTTTTATGCTTGTTGTACCATTTTAGTTGTAACAAAAAAGATCTATGGTCAAATATATCCTTTCAACTTCTGTGTCTGTTCATTAAACTAAAATTCAGTCTACAAAATGCAGAGAAAGTATTCCAAGAAAACACACATGACGTCATGGTTTTATATATTGATTTTCAATGATTTTAGAACTTTGTACCCTTTTCTTAGTACAGCTTCAGACACTTTGTTTGTAATGAGACATTGCAAGTCAATGTATATCAGGATATTAAACACTAATATTGTTTAAAAAAAAAAAAAGATGAGAAGTATGAAAGAAACACAAGAAACTAGTGTCTAATACCTCTGATTTTTTTACAAATATATGGGAAGACAAGAGAAATATGGAAAGGTTAAAACCATTTTGAAACTTTTCATTTATGCCAGTAACAATTTGCAGGAAGGGTAAACACAAGTTGAGTAATAACAAGAGATGAACTATTACAAAATTAGATACAAACACAGTGCATTGCCAGCATGTTTTCTTGCTGTCTGCATTTAATATATATTGAACATTGCTTTTTTGTTGTTGTTTATCAACTTTGAAGTGTGCTGAGGAAATACATACTGCATACTTATTTTACAAGAAAGTGTATTTAAGAAAGAAAACTGTGATAAGGACAGTGGTATTTCATTAACAAAAAACTATTCTGTCATCCCCAGTCATTCTGTTTCAGTTCATATTTTAAGTACTTCCAATGCATAGGTGAGCTATGACTCAGACGTGCATCCCTAATAAGTTAAAATACACATTCAAGCAAGAAATGGAATATTTGAAATCAGACAAGCAAACAAAAAGAAAACTGCTTGACAAGCTGAATATTAGGAATTGGTTTAACTGCTTGTAAATAGGAGCCTATGAAGTTTTATTATAAACATAATATATTGAATAGCAAACATATATATGTATCTGCACATATATATGAATATGCATATCATATACTTATTTGGGGAGAAGGTCAGATGAGAAGGTTTCAAAATATATCATCATCGTATAATCATTATAGAAAGGCTTGGTTTGGAAGGGACCTTAAAGATCATCCAACTCCAACACCCTGCCATAGGCAGGGATTCCACCCACTAGATTAGGTTGGCATCCACAGCTGCTCTTGGCAACCTGTTCCAGTGCCTCACTACCCTTACAGCAAAGAATTTCCTCCTAGTCTAGTCTAGTCTAAATTGATCCTCTTTTAGTTTAAGACCATTCCCCATTGTCCTATTATTATCTACCTGAGTAAAGAGTCCTCCTCCATCTCTTTTATAAGACCCCTTTAAGTCTTGAAAGGTCACAATGTGGTCTCCACGGAGCCTTCTCTTCTCCAGGCTGAACATCCCCAGCTCTCTCAGCCTTATAACTTTGTTTTGTTTTCTAAGATTCACATAGCACTAACAACAACCAAAAATCAGAAATTTCTCTGGAAACAGCATTCATCAGAACTCTGATGAACCTATGAAGCTGGGCATGACATGACTTATTTTCCACCTCTACTGTATGTTAAACTGTTAGGGTGAAAAGAATTCCATTACTGAAAAATAAGGGACTGAAGACCATAGCATTGAAAAGCAAAATGTTAAGATATAGCTTTTTGAGCAGAGCTGTTCTTTAAAAGGAACTTTAAAAAACTTTGCCTTTATTTATTTATTTTAGTTATTTTCTGCATCATCACATCTAATGTTATGAAGAATTGAAGTTAGTACTGAGACTGCCTTTCAGTGAAAGCCTCGACAATGAAGCAGAACAAAGAAGTATTTTTGTCGCTCTATGTCCTGGTTTCAGCTGGGAGTTTTCTTCTTAGTAGCTGGTATGTGTTTTAGACTTAGAATGAGAATAATGCTGATAAAAAACTGATGTTTTAGATGTTGCAGAACAGCGCTTACACATAGTCCAGGACTTTTCAGCTTCTTATACTGCCCTGTCAGCAAGGAGACTGGGAGTGAACAAGTAGCTGAGAGGGGACACAGCCAGGACAGCTGACCCAAAGTGGCCAAAGGGATATTCCACACCATGTGACAGCATGCTGAAAAATAAAACTGGGGTGATTGGCTTACAGAGGGGGGTAGGCATTGCTCAAGCTCTGGCTGGGCATCAGCAGGCGGAGAGCAATTACATTTTACATCACTTGCCTTGTATATTATTATTATTATCCCTTCATTTTCTGTACTATTAGATTGTCTTTACCGCAAGCCATGAGCTTTTACCTTGTTTTTCTTGATTCTCTCCCCCATCCCACTGGGGTTGGAGGGATGGAGCGGGGTGGGGTGGGGGTGGAATCACAGATGACTGCGTGGCACTTAGCTGCCTGACAGGTTAAACCACAACACCCTGAAAGTGAGTCAAAGAGGTTTTCAAGAAGGCACATTTTCCTAGATTTCAATTTGAAGCTTCATTCAGGCTTAAATTCTGCCTTTAGTTATAGTCCTAAGCATGGGGGCAATAAGAACATATATATAATGCCTCCTGAGTCATTGCTGAGGAGGTAATTTGAAAGGGATGAATTTCCTGTAGCACAGTTCCCTTTTATTATGGCATGAGAGTGAGGTCTTTATTCAGCTTAAGTCTACCTAACCCTCACTGATCTTATACTGCTGAAGCTGTCTCATCTTAAATAAACATTAAGTGTACAGATTTAGGTGAGATTTCAGTTATCTGGACATAATCTGAATTTATAAAAAATATAAAGGAAGGCTTCATGAGCCTTCCCTGCCCAAGGTCTGTCTTTGGTATTGGTGCAAATATATTGTACCTGTAAAGCACTGTTGGACATAATGTGTATTTTTTGGTCTCCCTCATATGACTAATGCTCCAGTCCTAAAGATTGTCCCATCAAGGTGTTATGAGACAGAATAACCAGTTTGAAGGCTCATCATGTGTTGTGCTTACATATACTATTTAGACTGTGAATAGTGGGGTCTTTTGGAGACCTAGGGAAAAAAGAAAAAAGAAAAAAAAAAAAAAAAAAAAAACAGAGATGATGCTGAAAAGAAGGTTTCCCCAGAACTTATTTCAGAAAGACAAAAGTGAATCTCCCAGTAGAAGGTGTGGTCCCAGAAATGGGGAAAGCTCATGGAGATGGGGGAGATGAGCAGGAACCAACACTGACTCAACGTGAGTCGGCAGTGTGCCCTAGCAGCCAAGAGGGCAAACCACATTTGGGGATACATTAAACACAGCATAGCTGGCCTCTCAAAAGAGGTGATTCTCCCTCTGTATTCAACATTGCTGAGGTCTCACTTTGAATATTGTGTGCAGTTCTGGTCTCTAGAATAAACAAAAAGGATGTTAATGTGCTTGAAATCATCCAGAGGGCAACAAAGCTGGTAAAAGGGCTGGAAGGGACTATGAGGAGAGGCTGAGGACACTTGAGCTGTCTAGTCTGGAGAAAAGGACACTGAAGTGACCTCATTGCTCTCTACAACTTCCTGAGCAGGGGAAGTTCCAGTCTCTTCTTCCTGATAGGACAAGAGGGAAGGCAGCACAAAGCTGCACCAGGGAAGCTTCAGTTTGAGCATTAAAAAATATACATCTTCACCCTGAGGGTGGTCAAAAACTGAATCAAGCTTCTGAGAGAAAGGGTTGATGTCCCATCCTGTCAGTGTTCAAGAGGCATTTGGATAATGCCCACAGTAACATAACTTTTGGTTAGTCCTGAAATGGTCAGGCAGTTGGACTAGATGATCTAAAAAGGTCCCTTCCAACTGAACTATTCTATTCTATTCTATTCTATTCTATTCTATTCTATTCTATTCTATTCTATTCTATTCTATTCTATTCTATTCTATTCTATTCTATTCTATTCTATTCTATTCTATTCTATTCTATTCTATTCTATTCTATTCTATTCCATTCCATTCCTTTCCATTCCATTCCATTCCATTCCATTCCATTCCATTCCATTCCATTCCATTCCATTCCATTCCATCCCCTTCCATCCCCTTCCATCCCCTTCCATTCCATCGCCTTCCATCCCCTTCCATTCCATTCTAGGGCAACCCAGGGCAACCCAGGGCAACCCAGGGGCCACAACATCTGATGGCTGTGGGACAGGCAATGGCAAGCAGTGGCACAGCAGGAACAAATACAACTTTCTTCCCAGGTGTCCTGGAGCAGCAACCACTTCCCCATGGAAAGTAGAGGGAGCAAGTGAATGAGATGGTTGGGTAAACACTCATCTTCTTGGTTCTCGGATAAACTCCCATCAGCCAAACAAGATGCTAGTATTCAAGGGTATATCTGGAAACAGTATATCAAACCAAGTATATCAAACAAAGTATATCAAACTTTATCACCTCAGCTGTTATTACGGTAAGTAGAAGTGCATCAGTAAGAAGACATTAAGGTTTATTTGTTTGTTTGTTTTCCTCCAGTCAGTCATTTCAGATTCCCCAAAGTGTGTCTGGAGGAAGCACGGGTCTGCCTTAGTCACTGCAGGACATTATCTTTGGAACTGTCAGATTCTCAATTATTTATTTTAAAAGATCTGCTACATTACTTCCTACAAAGGAAAAGAAATAGTGTTGTGGCTATTTAAAAATGCAGCTTAGTAGTGATTTACTGTTGCATTATTCTTTAGGATACTTCCTCCCTGGAAATCCAATAGTCTGTAATATCCTTTATCCTTCTGTCCCCTACCCCAACACATACACACACATATGTGCATGTGCACACTGATTTTTTTTCCTTTATTCCTCAACCCCCAAATGGCAACTTTATTCCTGCTTATTTTCCTAATTCATGTCCCCCCATAAAATTAACACCTCGATATTAACACTTTAATTAAAATATTTCAGAATAAAAAATGAAATCCATATGTCACAATTCCAGTCTACTTTCTTTCTAAATTCTTTTTCTGTGCTACATTTACATTACACTAGGGAAGGGGCACAATTTTTCAACAGTTGTGGTAAATCTGGATTTGTCTATGTGAAATATTCCCTGAATTTGTTTCCTCTTTTCCTGGCAGAGATGACTTGTGAGAAGTCCCAAGCTTTGCAATATAAGTGTGTTGTTAATATCTCTTCAGTAAACACTTAACTGAATGTGGCAGTTGGTGGTGATTATTAACCTTGCACTGAACCAGTAATTAATCTGTTCAGGCTACAGAGAAAGAAAAAAGAGAGAGAATGTGAGAGCACCAACTTGCCTACTCTGGCCCAGTGATTCTGGTGAATCTGAGTACCTTGATCTGATATTGTTTAAACTCATTAGTATTCTTTATCTAATCTGCAGATTTAATTCATTACATACATCATTTCCCCATAGCCTATACACCCATTTGTAATTTCCCTGACATATTTTTCATCTGCATGCTTTAGCCGTCTCAGAGAAAACATTTGATAAATACATATTTAGTGGTGTGTAAAAGCAGTAACAGGAGGAAAAAAAAAAAAAAAAAAACTTTTTCAGCCATGCTGCATTCTGCTGCATCATGCTGACTGGACAGGAAAGCAAAATTTGGCTTCATACACCTTTAAAATAATTTTACTGTGGTTTGTATTTCATTGAACTTTAAGGAAGATGCATTACTGCATTATCGTCACAGCAGATATGAGTAAACTCAACTGCATTTTCCAACGTTATCAAGGTTATGCTGTGGGAGAACTACTAAGTCATCTATGACTGCATCTTCACGTAGTCTGATGTATTTGTGAGCTGCAGGATAAGTCAGAGATCAGTCAGCTCCTAAAGCCAGAGAGCAAACTAACAAAGCATGCAGGAGTGGCTGGATGGGCTGGTGTGTACAGCACAGAGCTCTGTCTCTTTCACCAGCACCAGTTGCCCACAGAAGAGCAAAAGGGAAGGACAAGAATATACAGCAAGACAATTTTCCTGAGTATCATTATCAAGCAGTAAGTAGCTCTTGGCTTTTCTGACCAAAGGATTGAGTTTTCTTCCATGAATTTGTCCAGTCCATCTCTGCACCTATGTAATTTCGTAGTATCTACAGCATCCTGTGGCCAGTTGTGAAACACAATGTGAAGATTTCCCTATGTTGCTTCTTTGTTTCAAAAATAACACTTGCTAGTTACTTTATGGCCTTTTTGTAAGATGGAACAAAAAATTATTCCCTCTCTTCTGACACCATACCTGTCTCAGTATTTATACAGCTCTATCATTATACCTCTTCAGTCATTTCTTTCCCTGGCTTAGAAGCCTTGGACTATTCAATCTTTGCTTGTCAAGAATCTGTTCCATATCTTTTATCTTTATTGTTGCAGTCTCTGAGCTTTTTCTCATTCTACTATATTCTTTGTGAAATGAAGGGACCAGAACTGCATACAACGTTCAAGATGGTGACACTCACTGAAGATATAGTGGATGAATGTGTAATTACATCCCTTCCTCCCCACTTGCTGCAAGTTTTTCTGTCATCCTCATATACCTCTACACAACTGGCCTTGCAGTGAGAAAATAAACACCTTCCAAGGATAATGATTTAGGTACTTTGTAAGACTACTAAACCCATCAGGTATCTCTAGGTCTCACCTTATTTTATAGGCAGTAAGCCTTCATAATATTCTACCATGATAACATGTGTACTTGGGCATTCTGCTGTCACAACATTGCAGGAAAAATAAAATAAATATATTTTTCCTTCTAGACTGCTGAGTGGTTTTTTTTGTTGTTGTTGTTTTTTTTCCCCATAATGAGCTATTTTCTGCAGTTTTGGTAATGAACTTTTTGTTTCTAAGCCTTGGGGACTTCCATCTGTACTGAAGTCTTCCACATTACAGGTCTAATGAAAAAATCTTCAAAGCTAGTCATTACCTGAAGGATTTGCTAATCATAGTTTATCATATTAAAATTGCATGAAAATTATTTAGAAAACAGATAACTGAGAAAGTGGTTCAATACTCTGAATTCATTAAAAAATATATTATTTCAAATAATTTTGTATGGTTAACTGGCAAGTGGGGTCTCATCTAAGAGTAGAAAAGAATTTATTTAGATGTGAAAGATTATTTTTAGGGAGAAGTAATGTCTGCAGTTTGATCCATTGCTACAAAACAAACAAACAAACAAAAAACACTCCCTCTCTTCTCTCTCCTATAACTAATAACAAACATTTGGGCCCAGAAGTCCCTCATGAAGGGCTTTGTTTTGAATTGTTTCTTATAGATCTGAAATGGTATCAAGAGATGTAGCAACCCTGAATATTTGTGCCAAAGATTTCAGACAGCATGATCCATAATGGATTTTAAGGGTTGCTATATCTTGGAACCTGAACCAGCAAAAACTGACACAAATATACACAGGTGTGTATATAAATACACAAATAACTCCCAGCGTCCATTATAACCTTGAAGACAGTATTTGTGTTTGGGTTCAGACATCATTGAATCAGTGACTTTCTAGTCATAAAAAGTGCTCCTCAGTCTTTATGGTCCTTGGAACGCCTGCTGCTTCATCACTCCTCTCAATGCTTGCATCTCCCACAGGACACAAGCTTCCACTTCCTCTCATGCTGCACATAGTTGGCAGAGCCATCCCTGTAGCCCCTTTCAAGTTTCCTCACTCTGTAGATGCTACCTGACAAAATAATTCCTCAGAAGATCTTAATATATAACTGGAAAGACATTAACAAATAAATAAATAAATAAATAAATAAATAAATAAATAAATAAATACTGTTCATTAATACCAGTAGGTAAAGGTAATGGAAACATGGCAGAATAACAAACCAGTGCAATGACTGGCTGAATGACATTACACAGTAAGTACATCTGTTGCTTTCAGATTGAGATGTTATGCCTTAACATCTACACAAACAAGCATACACATATCCCTGATCCCAGGGTAGGCCTTGTCACTTTTCTTCTGCAATCGATTGTCCTATATATGAGTTATTCCATCAGCTAATGTCTGTACCAAGTTGCCAGGATGTTTAGGGAGCAATTCTTTTATGAAAAGCAGGCATCTCACACACAGCCTGCCTTGAAGAACTCTCCAAAGCAGTGTCACGTTGGAATTGGCAGCTTCTTTTTATCAAAGAGATGTGGGGATTCAGAAGCTGCTTTGTTTTCAAATTTAGATGCAGTAACTTTGAGTAGAAGTATATATATATATATGCCTGTATATATTCCTATATATACATATATGCCTGTTTTCCTGTAGAAATATGGCAATTAGGCAATTATATGATCTATTTGCCTGCTATTTGTCCATTTCTTTTTTTTTTTTTTCCCTTATCTGTCTGCCAGTTTTCTCCTGAACTTCTTGTAAGGACTTTAATCAATTTCAACCAGATCTGAAAAGACAAATAAGTTAGCTGATAAGTGTGCATAGGGGAATGAAATTAGCATACCTATTAAGAGACAAGTAGGAAGAACTTAGCCTTATATCTTCCATTTGATAGTAGCTAGATTGCTAGCATGCATGTGTGCATTGGTCAATCAGTCCTACATAGGTGTAGGTCCACACTTAACCTTTCAGATCTACTTCTTCTTAGAAGAGCACATCATTGTGAAGCACTGGGACTGTAAGAGTGGAAACATATATGAAAATACGATTCATTATTTTCGCTTCTTGTTGAACAACTTGATAAATTACCTCTTTCATTTTCAGGATGACTTTACTATTTTCTACAAAATTCTTTGTGTCTGATGAGGATCTCTGTGCAATGATCTGTGTGCGCATCAGCTACACTCAGAATGGAAGAGTTATAATTTTCCATATCTGGAAGTGAAAGTTGTAGCGATGTATTGTTTCATTTCTCTCTCAAGACCCTGTTCTTGCAGGTGTTGCCATAGTTGCCATATGTTGCCATATACACACAAAGGTTGATTCACTACTGGAAACTGATTTTCAAAAGACTTCTAAATCTTGATTCTTCTTGCAGAGTGTTTATTAGAAAATACCTTATCTTCATTATTGGTATCTTGGTTCACAGTACCAAGAGAGATACATATATAAGATCTGAATATATGTTACGGAAACATCTTGGTGTAAAATAAATATTCAGGGAAGACTAGAATAATTCAAAGTCTGACTGCATCTTCTTCATGCATCCTCTCTGACAAATCTTTTCCACCATAATTAGAATGACATTCACAATAGCAGCTACCATTTTCCATACAAACAAACCTTCCTCAATTAGTTTCACTGGATGACTGAGGGAACAGAGCTAAAGATTCCATTAGGAGCCCTGCTATACTAATCTAATTAACCTGGGAAATACTTGTGTATTATGGAACTGAAATCAATAAAAACTCTGAAAAGCTAGATTTACACTTCAGCCATAAAAAGGGTTACCTAGACATTTCACTATTCTTTTGCATATGATTTTTACGAATGGTAAATAGAACAAATAAAATTCTTATCTAAAGGGTCATAAGTAAGCATGTATACCATAGCCTGAATAAATAAATAATATTTGTCCTGAAAAATTAGCTTGTTGTTGTTGTTGTTTGTTTTTGTGTGTATGAGCTTTAATGTCATCCATAAAAAATAAAAAAAAAAAAAATTTACACACTGTGCTGTCGTTTCAATGAAGAGAACAGGTTTTCATGTTCTCAAAATAACTATGGAACTTTTAACAAGTAACTTTTCTTCAAAATCTAATTTCCACTCTTCCCAGTTCTATAAGTTTTGATGGAACTTACTTATAAGAGCAAAATACTGAACAGTTTCAGTAGCTGTCAAAGTAGCTGGAGCTCGTCTTTGTGCCTTTTGCATCAAGGCATTTTGGGGGGCAAAGAAAAGACTACTCTTATATCAGTGACAGAATTTGTAGAAAGTGGCTTGGTTGTTTTCAAGGATACTCAGCCTCTCAAACTGTGTTCCTCACAGGTTGAAAAGTCCAAGAAAATTCCCTGAGCTTTTCCATATAGAGTGAAATCTTCATTTAGTTTACAATCTGCTATAGAATAAAATCAGGTAAGTCTGAACGATGTAATATTTACATATGTACGTGCAAGCACTTTTAGACTACAGTGATGATGAGAGCAAACAAACAAACAAAAATCATCAATGGAAAAACAGCATGGCACTGCCATTGTTGAAAAGGGTTTGCTGCTACCAAATTCTATGCCAATGTGTCCTTCATCCTCACTTCAGCCATTCCAAATTACTTGTCTGTACAGCAAATCTAGCTCACTGAAGCTTCTGTCCTCCTCTTACCTTATTTTGCTATGCATCATGTAGCTTCTAGGCAGCTTAATTGTTTCTTCACACTATGTAAACCACTTAACTTCTCCGGCATCCTACAGAAATTAAGATCATCATGGACCCAGTGGCCCAGATGACAGTACTTTTCCACAAGGTACAGCAGGAAACTATATTAGTGGTAAGACTTGCAGAAAGGAGTACGTTGTCTGTGACACGGAGCTGCAAAAGAAAAGGAATAAGAAAGGAATTTGTCAGGTTATGGTTGTAATGGCCAAGTAATAGTGTTACAAATAATGATCAAGAATCTATTGTCAGTAAAAGTGGTAAGGTTATTGTCCTTCATTATTGTAGGGAAAAAAAAAAAAGCATCCTCATACTCCTCATACTTAAGGAATCTGCAATTCTTATTCTTCATCCTAAATTCAAACGAAATAACAAAATAAATTAAACAGTAGAATAAATGTAAAAGAGTAAATCAGAAAGGAAAAGCCCAGATCTTTATATTCAGTGGGATTTGTTGGACAAATAATGATAAAATTGAGTCAGTGGCAGAATTTTGTCCAGTATTTGTTTGCTTTTTGGATTAGAGACCAGTGTTAAATCTGAGTATTCTAAAATGTGATTCAGAACATGATTTTCTCTAAATATACTTGCCAGAGATAAATGTAATAATTTATGGAGTGTACAGAAAATGTTTTCTTCAGCTGTTTGTTATTCAGAAAAGGTTTTCCTTTACTGTTACTGTTAGGCACTTATGCTAGCGGTCTTATTAAGGTCAAGCCATATCAAAATATTACCTCTGGGGTCAAAAGGGTAGTGTAGTTCTTCCCAAGGCTATTACACATTCTGGTGATCAGCTGCTAGAGGGCACTTAAGAGAGATCCAGAGCAATGCACCAGCCCCTGGAGAATTAAACAACATCTAGTTTTTGACAGCTTCTTGTAGTCATGAACTCAGAGATTTATGAGGTTAGATTTGATCTCTAGTCCTGTCTAAAGCCAGGTATGCCATATGCTGCATTACTAAACAGACTACTAGGCAAAGCTATTACAGCTTCCTAAAGGTGAACTTGAAAGGCTACTTCTAAATCTCTAGGTAGCTAGCTGACTCCATTTTAATATCAGCTGTGAGAAGTAATGAAATGTGATCTCAGTGGTGCATTTGATTAAAGGAAACAGCTAAAACAGCCTGCATATCTACCTTTCTTTTTTTTTTTTTTTTTTTTCCAGCAGCAATTAAAGAAAAAGCCTAGAAATTACTAATTTTCATCTGTGTTATTTAAAACACCTAGCACTGTCCTGTGCTGAAAATAGTCAGGATCCTCTTTTCAACATGTTCTGTTAGCCCTAGGTCAAGCCAGCAGCAAGCTGGCTGGACTTATTAGCAGAGTTTTAGCCTGGTTTCAGTGAGGGAAGGGGATGTACCTATGAGTGACAGAGAAGAACCAAGGAACACCAAAGCTTCAGGAAGCAACAAGGCAACAGGAAGCAACCTGTGAATTGCCCCAAAGGAATTAGCAAGGGCTCCTCTAAAAAGGTGATGTGGCTGATAGCCCAGCTGAAGTGCCTCTACACCAATGCATGCAGCATGGGAAACAAGCAAGAGGAATGGGAAACCATGGTGCAAATAGAAAATTATGTCCTAATTGCTATTACAGAAACATGGTGTGATGAATCACACAACCAGAATACTGCAGTTGAGGGCTACAAGATTTTCAGAAGAGATAGGCAGAGAAGGATGGGTGGGGGTGTTTTTCCTTTATGTTAGGATATGGTTAGATTGTGAAGAGCTACCTCTGAGAAACAGCCATGTTTCTCAAGCAAAGCATTTTTAACCTAAAAGAGGGAAGATTAAGACTAGAGATTAGGAGGAAATTCTTCACTCAGAAAGTGGTGAGACACTGGAACAGGTTGCCCAGTGAAGTTGTGGATGCCCCACCACTGCAGGTGTTCAAGGCGAGGTTGGTTGGGGCCCTGTGCAACCTGATCTAGTGGGTGGCATCCCTGCCCATGGCAGGGGGAGTTGGAACTAGGTGGAATTTAAGGCTCCTTTCCAACCCAAGGCATTCTATGATTCTATGAATACGGTCTGACTTGTCATCTTAAGATTGCAAGGAATGCCTAAAACTTTTCCTATATTCTTTTAATGATATATGACATAATGACAAATTAAAGTAAAAAAAAAAAAAGTCTAGTAACCTCCTCATTAAGACTTAATTTTGGAAGAGAAATTGTTAAATGAGACACTTACACCTTTGTATGATGTATGTTGTGATGAAGGTAAAATCTAAAACACTGCGTGCTTGACATGCATGAACATCAGGCTCAGTATTTTACAAACATGATAAAATTGCTGACATAGGAATGAATGGTTCCATGTATTTGACAGGAGCATTAATTACAGATTAATTTGAAGATTTGGATTGCTAGTGCCCTAGAAATGAATATTCAGTATCATCTTTCCTAGACCTCAAAACCTGTTAATAAATCTTATGTCAATCTAATAAATCTTATGTCAATCTAACTGCTGAATAATTTCACGGAAAAGGGGACTGAAGAATCCCTCTGTTTCTTTAAGTGAAACAAGAGTTTTTCTGTAGCTTGCAAACAGAAGAAGAGAAAGCTAATCGTGAAAGATAGGTCCCAATCTATCTACAAGAAAAATCTATGAAGGGTGTGTTTGTACAGCAGAGACAGTGGAAACAGCCCTTAACTTAGTGTTTGTTACTGTCAACTTTCATTCTTACTGTGTAAATCCTTATTTCATGAACTAAACCCACAACAAACAATGGGCATCATAATCTTACTCTCATCAGTAGAAATCAGATTTTCATTAAATTTTAGTCTGTAATTGATATTTCAGTAGGTACAGGCAAGTTGTTTAGAGTTTCTCATAGTATTTTTCATCTTCTCCCCATTTCTTAATTATACTTATATTCCACAAGGCTTTCTCACCACACTGTTTTATTTGCCTGCCTTTAATTGATATAATTTTACAGGAGATATGATCAACTATGAAGATGATAAATGGCTAGTTGTCTTTCCAAAGCTGCTTCAGCAAGCTCTTGGTGAGATTTATTCACATGCCTTAAGGTCAGTATTAGTTTGACCATCAAAAAGAAAAACAAAACAGAAGAGTGAGACTTTACTTAGAAATTGTGCAACTTGTCAAGTATGATAGTGTGTTGTTACTTGATAATTAGTTCAAAACAAGCTTGTAGCTGCTTCAAAGAATATTTTAAATCAGACCACACTGTGGAGTCTTTGGAGATGCATCAGTAACAATTCAGTGGAAGAATAGGATGTTGTGAATGCTTGTTATTCAAGTATTTTCTTTCCTTATGCATGAGTTATATGGAAGCAGTAAGAACATATTTCTTCTTTTCCCTTCCCTTTGATGCAGATAAAAATGCAAGTCAGCCAAAACACACAGTGATCTAAGAAAGGTGAAGCAAAAATCTCTGCAGACTTAAATACAATTTCTAGGTTACCAGAGGAGATGATAAAAATAACTAAGAAGAAAATCCTTATATTGCATATTTCAAAACTGACATTATTCTGAAAGAAAAAAAAATGAACAAGAACAAATACAAGAAAAGGAATTTAAGGCTGAAATTGCAACATCTTTGAGATTTTTGTTGAAAGTTTGTAAAGTACCTTGTGTGCTTGATTATTGGTCAATGAATGAGACCGTGGATAACAAAAAAACATAAGAGTAATTTTCTGTTATCTTTAAGAAATCAAGAAAATACTGCATTAAGATTCTATAAAGAAATAAATTGTTTTTCAAAAATGTAAATATTTAGTACCTTTAAATACAAAGTTTATACTGCATTATTTATATCTGCATTCACTTCATACAAAAGAATTAGTCATTTTTGAAGATCTATTTTTCATCAGGAGTTAAGTGGGGAAAATTTTTCTTTTTGTCTTGTTATCACCTTGAGGTATTTTATTATGTCTTATATAAATCGTTGGCTAGTAAGACTATATAAATGTAGTTTTATCAAATACTGACAATCTGCCTGGCATTTTTGTGACATTAAAGACAAGTCTTATTTTGAATTTTGCTAGCTTACTCTGACAATTTACTGTTGCACTGAAGCATTTATGTATTTCCGCAGTGGTCATGGAATCATAGAATCACAGAATCACAGAATGGGTAAGGTTGAAAGGGACCTCCAGAAGTCATCTGGTCTAACCCTCTGCTCAAGCAGTGCCACCCAGAGCTGGTTGCCCAAAGCCATGTCCAGACATTTTTTGAGTATCTCCAGTGAGGGATATTCCACAACATCTCTGGAAAACATGTTCTAGCGTTCAACCACCCTAACAGTATAACAGTGTTTCCTAATGTTCAGAGGGAAACTTCCTGTGTTTCAGTTTGTGCCCATTTCCTCTTGTCCTCTCACTGGACACCACTGAAAAGAGCCTGGCTCCATCCTCTTTGCACCCTCCCTTCATATATTTATACATATTGATGAGATCCCCCAAGCCTCCTCTTATCTAGGCTGAACAGGCCCAGCTCTCTCAGTCCCCTCCTCATAGCTAAGGTGTTCCAGTCCCTTCATCATCTTTGATGCCCTTCTGTGGACTCTCTCCATTAAGTCCATGTCTCTCTTGTACTGGGGAGATCAGGACTGGACACAGTACTGCAGGTGTGGCCTCACCAGTGCTGAGTAGAGGGGAAGGATCACCTTTCTTGACCTGCTTTACCTGATCAGGATATGATTAGCTTTCTTTAATAACAATCATGATCAGGATACCATTAACTTTCTTTATGGCAAGGACATATTGCTGGCTCACGTTCAACTTTGTGTCCACCAAAACTCCCAGGTCCCTTTCTGCAAATCTGCTTTCCAGCTGTGTGGCACCCAGCCAGTACTGATCCATGGGTTTATTTCTCCCTGGGATCAAGTCTTTGCATTTCTTGTTGAACTGTATGAGGTTATTACCAGCCCATTTCTCCAGCCTGTTAAAGTCCTTCTGGATGGCAGCATGACCCTCTGGCATATTTCCTGTTTTATATATCATCAACAGACTTGATGAAAAGCCTCTCCCACTAGTTCTTCCAGATCATCTGGCTTAGAGGAGACACTCACTGCAATGTCACCCATATCTGTCTGCTGGAATGTCACCCATACCAGTCAGTGATGAAGGACTGTGTTCCTTTCGTACTGTACAGATGCCAGACATGGATCATTTGCTGTATTTTTTTTGGTAGTCCAAATTATTTTTTTTCATACTTGTTTTTACTTTTCTCTAAAAGTCTAGAAAGGCTTTTGTAGCATTCTGATGACTACAGCTCATTTCATGATACACGAAAGTATATTATAAATACAGTCCATGTAATAGAAATCTTTACTCTGTTAACACCACAGTAAAACATAGTTTGATACTTGCTGTCATATTAGTATTATCAAATCCAGATATTAAGAGGGGCAATTTTTTTGATTGTCATTGGTTTTGCTCTTTTAAAGTATAACCACTCAGAAATGGATTAATTGGAGTTGCATTAATAAGTTTTCTTTATGTTAAAATTCATGCTAGTTATATATATATTTATATGCAATCTATCTCTATCTCTATCTCTATCTCTCTCTATCTAATCTCTATCTCTATCTATATATACCTATCTGTATATATCTATATCATCTAATCTATACCTATATAATCTATATCTATATCTATCTATCTATATATATTTCTATATCTATCTATATGTCCTACATATATAGATATTTATCTATATCTATATAATCTATAGATATATCTATAGATATAGATATCTATAGATATATCTATCTATCTATCTATCTAGATAGATAGATCTATACATAGGTAGGTAGGTAGGTAGGTAGGTAGGTAGGTAGACAGATAGATAAGGGTAAATTGAGCGTGTTTATGCCAAGAATAACTCTGTGAATTTAGTAAAGATATCATACAAACTGAGGTCCTTTCTGTTTTAAATAGTGGTTTAGAATTATATACATTTATATTTGGTTGTGGAGTGCCTGAAAGGGCTCAGCAAATGGTTGAATACGTTATTGTCATAAATTTTATGCAAAAATAAAGGCACAAAATCAAACTTTTTACTGTCTTCCTTCTACTTCTTTATAAAACAGTGTGAACTTGTTATCTTTAAAAATAATCACACTGGTTTTATAAAGGAGAGAGATATTAAAAAGCTTGAAGTTGGAATGTACTTTATCAGAAGAGACATTATATTATCAGCAGCTGTTAACTTCTACCATTGAGCTAATCTGTGATCTAAAAGTAAAGGAGAAATGACACAATAGTAACTATATCAAAAACTATACACAAAGAGGAAACGAAAGGTGAAAAATCATGTTATCAATAACTGGAACAAATGCAATACAGACTCCTGAATAATACCAAAAACATGTTCTCTTGGCTGACTATAATGAAAAGTGGAAAAAAAAATAAAAAGTATAAACCTGTTATATAGAAAAATGGTAGTGGAATCAGTAGCATCCTTTTAAAAAGTTCTGATTCATAACTGAATTAAAGTAAAAGTGCACAGAGGCTCTATAGAATTTTTGAGCTATACTAAATATGGAAAGGAATTTCAGGTGTTTGGAGCAGGTAAAAAGCTTTGAGATACTGTTTTGAAAAGAACATGGAAGAAGATAATATGAAGAGGAAAACTCACAAATAAAGACAATTTTAGAAATATGAACACCAGGAATAAAACAAAACTGAATAATAAGTAAGTAAATAAATAAAGAAAGAAATAAAACCAATTATTATCATTTAATGACAACTGAAGATAAATAACTGGGGATCACAGGAAAATAGAAACATATCCATGGTCAGATTTTATCCTGTAGAACAAATTCAGTTTTATGATAAAGAAACTGTTAACACTGGTGTGACTTACAACACAGAAGAAAGTATTTTTGCATGTCCTGAAAATACAGAATAGGATGTATTCATCCTATTAGATGTGATATAGATTAGTGATCCTTATCAGATGATTGTGTAAAGGTAATAGTTTACTGAACAGAGGATACAAGCTATGATGTACAGAAGCTTTCTTCAGGCAGGCAAACAAATTGTGAAAGAGCCAAACCCCAAAGAAATCTAAAAAGTAATCTGTGTGCTTGGAAAGGTGCGACATAAAATATTAACAAGATATCCACTAAATTATAAAAATTAATAAAAGGCAGAAAGGAAAATTTGTTAGATATTTCCAATTTATTTTGTTCTTGGTAATTTCTGTAATTTCATCAAAAGTGCAAACAAGATGAAAGGGAATGAAATGTATTGTACATGAATACATTGTACAATGTATTCTTCCTGTTTATAAAGCTTTACTTTGATGATTTTATGGAGACTGACTATGCTGCAGACACTGTAGAAGACAATAAATATATATCCTAAAGAGGCCACCAAACAGTTTTAATAGGAAACAAACATTTCTACCTCAGTAGTTTCGTCTAAAGATATGTGAATAAATTCTAAATTCATCTTTTCAAAGTACTAAATGATACAGTCTTGATGTGATATTTGGATTGTCATGAAATGCTTAATGAATCTGTGATAGTGAATTAGCATTAAATTAATGCAAAAAGGTATGTTTTCCCTGGTATTCTTACCTGTGAGCAAAGGAAATACTGTTGTCTTTAGTATGATTTTGAGGAGATTTCATCTTTGCAGAATTCCCAGGATGGAGTGAACTGGCATGTCCTGAAAACCTCGTGGATGAGGCGTTTAACAAAATTTGGATACATCTGTGTCTCTAAGAATATAGAAAGTTCCTTTGGTAACTTAAGTGAAAACAACATTCAGACATCTCAATAAGATTATTGAAACATCTAGAAAAAAAAAATATTTTTAATAGAGGAGGAAATTAAGGCAAGGTTTTGAATGGTATGCCTTTTTTCATCATCTAGTAAAAAGCTGCATGTGAATGTGAAGAAGCTGAAATCTTTGTTTTATGTCTTAGTGACATACTAAGATGCTTACTAAGAAGAAAGAGAAACAAATATCTTCAGAACGTGAACCAGAAAGTGAGTTTTACACTGTGAAAGAGGAAGAAAATGTGGATAAATATTATGAATAATCACAGAATCACAGATTCACAGAACAATTGAGGTTGGAAGGGACCTCTTGATATCACCTAGTCCAAACCCCTGTTCAAGCAGGGTCAGCTAGAGATGGTTGGTCAAGACTGTGTCCAGTCTGGTGTTGACTGCTTCCATAGACAATAATTTCCATAGACTCCATAACTTCTCTGAGCAACCTATTCTAGTGTTTGAGCATCCTCACAATAAAAATAAATAAATAAATAAATAGAATAAAATAATAATAATAAAAAAAAGAAATCTTGAGTTCAGCTGTGTTGCTCTGTGTGTTTACGTTTGTACCTATTGCCTCCTGTCCTGTCAGTGGCCCCCAAAAGGAAAAGTATCAGTGGAATGATATTTGATAAGACCTAGAACTTCTTGAGGTGAATTATCAGAAGCAAGAAATAATTTATTTGACAGAAACAGGTCATTGTATAATAATGACTCTACAGAATAGGCAAGGTAGTGTGTCCATCAGTGTATTAAAGAATTTAATTCCTACACATATCTTCAGTGCCTGATTCTATATAAACAAGAAAGGTCTTTTGGAGTTAGGTCTAGCCACTTCCTTTACAGAATGAACCTGCTCAAGAGAGAGAACAGCAGAACAGGAAAAACAAGGGGAGAATTTAATCTGAACCAACTAAAAATAAATTGAGTTGTGCAGAGATCTGTTATGAGCATGGTGTGAAAGGCACTACTCTCGCATAGAGCCATAAAGGGGACTGCGACTTGCCTTAGACAAATATAGTTGACTTTCATACACTTATTACTGCTGTTGGCATAATGTTTCCTTTGTAGTAATCATTTTGCTTTACATGATAAATGGCCTTAAGTTTGATTTCAGGTACGGAAATCAGTCTCTAGAACAGTGTGCAGTATTTGCAAAAAAAAAAAACAAACCTGAAGTGACATGGATTTAAGTTGGACTTCTGCTTTATTTTTAGGCCCTCATATGTGGGGAAATATACTCTAATGGAAGAAATATTTATAGTAAATGTTTCTTAAAAGAAATGAAAGAAGACAGGAGGATTACAATTCCACAGTGTATATCAATGCCAAATAAATTGTCATCTATTTTTAAACTACTTCTATGTTGCCATTTTTATCTATGGTTTAATGGTATGGCAACATTTACTTATGATGAAAGGATGAAAGAAAATAGTAAGGTTTCTATTTCTGACAGGGCTACATTACCAACTTCCCACTACAATGTAGAGTGTCTGTGTTGTTTTTACCCTGCTACACAGATGAACTCCACCACAACCGCTCTCTTGCTCCCCCTCCTCAAAGAAAAAAAGGGGAGAAAATACAATGGAAAGGGCTCAAGGGTTGTTATAAGGACAGAGAGATGACTCAATAGTTATCATCATGGGCAAAACAGACACAGCATAAAGAGATTAATAAAATTTATTGCCTTTTACTAACAGACTAGAGCAGTGAGAAAATAAAAGCAAAAATAGCTTCACCTCCCCCCCCCCCCAACCACCCTCCTCTACCTCCCTTGTATTGTTTTTACTCAGGTGGGCAGCCAAGCTCCACCACAGCCACTTTCTCACTCCCTCTCCTCAAAGAGAAAGGGGGACAAAATATGATGAAAAGGGCTCAAGGGTTGAGATAAGGACAGGGAGCTATCGCTCAACAATTATCATAATGGACAAAACAGACTAAGAGTAGGGAGATAGTAAGATTTATTGCCTATTACTAACAAGCTAGAGAAGTGAGAAACAAAGGAAAGAAACCAAAAACACATTCCCACCATCCACCCTCTTCCACTTCTTCCCCTCCCCCCGAGCAGTGCAGGAGAAGGGGGGAATAGGGGTTGCACGCAGTCTATAGCGCTTCATCTCTGCCACTCCTTCATGGTCACCCTCTGCCCCTGTTCCACATGGGGTCCCTCCCGTGGGATGCTGTCCTTCCCAAACTGATCCTGCGGGGGCTTCCCACAGGCAGCAACTCTTCCAGAACTGCTCCCACATAGGTCTGTACCACGGGGTCCATCCCCCAGGAGCAAACTGCTCCAGCACGGGTCCCCCACGGGCGGCAGCTCCCCCCAGACCCCCTGCTCCTGCGTGGGCTCCTCTCCACGGGCTGCAGCTCCGGCCCGGGGCCTGCTCCTGCGGGGGCTCTCCATGGGCCGCAGCCTCCTCCAGGCCACATCCACCTGCTCCACCGGGGGCTCCTCCACGGGCTGCAGCGTGGAGATCTGCTCCATGTGGGACCCATGGGCTGCAGGGGGACAGACAGCTCCACAGGCCACAGGGGAACATTTTTCTGGCACCTAGAGCACCTCCTGCCCTCCATCTCGTTCACTGACCTGGGTGTCTGCAGGGCTGTTTCTCTCACATTTTCTCACTCCTCTCTTCCAGTTGCTGCTGAACAGCATATTTTTTTTTTCCTTTCTTAAATATGCTCTCACAAAGGCACAACCAGTGTCACTCATTGGCTAGGTTCTGGCGAGCAGAACACTTCTAAATACAGCAAAACAGTTAGAAATATCACATCTCATTAAGATTTCATCTATATCACTGTGTTTAAATTATACCTGTTTAGGTATTACGTATATGCAGTTTTAGGACAGGTGTACCATATTTCACATTTCAAAGAATCACTTACAGAATTAGTAGCTTTATGACAGTATTTATGAGTAGTTTAATTCTGAAGGCCAAAAGTCAAAACCCAACCAAACCAAACTAAACAAAAACAAAACAAAAAGAAACAATCAAGGAAACAAAAAACTTTATTAATTCATTCGGGACAATGTTTTATTGGACAACAACAACAAAAAAAAATGAAATTCCATAACCTAAACTTTTATGTTTACAAACTGCTAAATCCATAGCCACCCTGTTAAACAGAAATGTCTACCATGCAACACTTCAATTTATAGCCACATAGACATTAATACAGTGATAAAACCATCAAAACCCACCAATATCTTGCTAGACAACTTTGACCTTTCACAAACAGTGCTATCATTTCCTAAATTATATTATCAGCATTTTGAGCAAAAATCAGTAATAAAGCCTCCATTTTACATATGTATCCTTGGAATTGTATTAACAGGTGGGTTATGGTTGTTAAAAGTGGAGAAAAAATACTCATATCATTAGGATATTAGTTGATTTTAAGTAGAGTTTAATTGCCTAGGACCAAATTATACTAAACTGCAAAAGTGATGCTCGAATACTTGCATACAATGAAGCAGTTGTCAGATGCCTGCTGTCAGGTCATGCTGCAGGAGCACACTGACACAAGAAGCATTGAACAAAATAGATATAGGGCATAAGGAATAAAGGAGATTTAAGAATTCCACAGATGTCAATTTAGGGTCTTAACAGATATAAACAAGAAAATGGTTTTATATTAATGGAGTGGTTTCAAATAGCAAATAAACCCAGTTCCTCTCCTGGAATTGTTTAGAGTCAGGAAATGCATTTGTGTTTATAAGAGTCTTCAAGAAATCATTTATTTTTAATTTACCTCATGAGACTGAAACAGTAAAACTGAATACCTTCTGCCACCATACTAATTCCAAATATGCTTTTCTTGAAACTAATGTCTTCTCTTGCTAGTCTCCTCATTTTCCAGAATATTCTGATTTTGGTAATGTGTAACTAGAGGGTACTGCAATGAATTAAATTAATTTTAATAAGCAAGGCCATGTTTTACCCTTTCTGTATATGAATGAGTCCATATTAGGATAACTTTGCTATCTAATAGTTTAAGTTTCTTTCAAGTCTGTCTTCTGACCGTTAACATGGTGTTATGTTGAGTCAAGATTAAATAAGAAAGTAAAAACTCTACCTTTCTAGAAAGATTGAAGTACATTTTTGTGTCTATTATAGTCTTTAGTACAAAATGGAATACCAGGCCTTTTCGTATGTGTTTTGTTTTGTTTTGATTTTGTTTTGTTAGAAAGACTTCTAAATGAAAAAACAGAGTAGCAGAAGAAATAGTGTGCAGTATGATTTTAGCTGAAGTGTGTATAAATACGTAAAACACAGCCTATATTTCTGAGCCTTGGTGCCTACTTATGACCTCTTAAAGACAGTGAGAAACATGTTGACTTCAATTTGTGAAATAAATTACAGTGAGGGGTACTTCAAATATCCAGACTTCTGGCATTTTAAAATACTCTGAGAAATAAGAGAGAAAACAGCTGCCAATTAAAAGCCTCCTGCAAAATAATGAGCACTGAAGTGTATTACAGGAGGATATGAGATATATGTACTAGTATGACTGGCAACATTTTCAGCCAAAAGCAGTTTATATATGATATCAGTACATGGAGTTGAAGAATTATAAAGGAAGCCCAACTTTTTTCCTTTACCTTCTCTAAACCCTTCTTTTGACAAAATCCTCTGCTTTGTTCCACCATCACAAACATTTCCCTTGCTTGCAATAGTTTTAACGTTAATTCACATTTTAGAAGCCACTTACTTGTGACTTTGCCCTATAACAAACCAAATCTGTACGTCTTGTTCTTAAATGTAAAGAAACTCATGAAAGTCTCCATAATGTGTTTGGAGGTCTGTTGAAACTTCAGGACATGTTACGAGCATGACAATTTCAAGCTACTGCATCTGCTTGCAACACTAGATCTCTGACACATGACTATCCATGAAACATGACTATCCACATGGCACATGACTATCCATGGCAGCAAAGACACAAGCATGTCTTTTAGCAAGGTCAGAGCTCCCTTGCTCACAAGAGTGATAACATGGTCATAAATTGCACAGATTTTACATGTGCCTAGAAAAATAATTTTAGGAACTATCTTTTTGACTGCAGAGCCTTTTGTAGGACATGGGGGTTCATTTGGCCCATCTTCTGTCATGGACAAGGTGTGACATGGACAAGTTCATGCACGAACATTCCTCAGATGAAGTGCCATAGCAGTACAGAGCTGCTCTCTGTGAAACGCTGGCCCCATGAGCTGGCATCTGGCTACCAAGGAACTTCCCCTGCTGCTGTGGTTCATGGCAACCCAGCAGGGTGAGCTACCCTTCCTCTGGCACCTCAGGTGGTGTAAAGTATTCTGACCTTTATCAGAGGTGATTCTTTTTACTTTTCCCATAGAGCAGAAATGCCTTTTTTTCCATCAGGCAACAAAAGGAGGTAGTGTGAACCTTTACACATCATTCCATGTATGGCTGAACTCTAGGAGTTCCTCGTAATGCTTTGCAGTCCTCTTGGGCTTTGAAAACAGCATGAAAGGGTTAGAAATAGTGGCGGAAGGGACAATTCTCTGCAAGGTCACAGAACTGATCTAGTTGTTATTGATATTTTTTCTTCTTACAACCACCCTCTAAGAATAGAATAAAATCCCTGCCATTAATCTCCCTCTGTGGATCCTAACTCTGTCACAATCTGAAAATGATTTTCTTCCCACAATAGATAGTGCTATGTCTGAGCAGTAGTTAGCAGTTACTGTCAGTGCCAAGCAATAGGCAACTCTGATAAGTAGATTATTGACATACTAGATGGTAATTTCTCAGCTGGAACAATTGTTTTTTTCATGTCAATACACACTTGGAAAGTTTGTAATTCATGGATATGCAATCAGTAAGTGATATAACATTAAGGAGAGACCTTCAGTCCACAGGTTCACACATATACTCTCATGATCTGTTTTAATGCTGAATTGGTGTATTTAAAAATGAACGTACTAAGCAATCAATATATTATAATTAACATTAATAATAAATATGCATACTAGAAAAAATAGAAAGGAAAAAAATATAATACTGGGGAGTTTTAAAGCTTAGAGATTACTGCTGCATTAATACAAAAATAAATAAGTACATCGGTCACATCTCAATTACATAAAAAACAGCTGTAACATTTGTGGATTTACCTTTCAAAGCATTTGAGCTACAGTAGTGATGAAAAAACATCCAGTGTCTTCTTTTTGCACTGTAGACTTCTAGAACTTCATTATGTCTAAACCAATTTATACCCATATTAATAACTCATGCTTTGAACTCAGAATTTACATGTCAAGTTGTAACACAATGAATTTTTACTGTCAAGTTGTAATCCTCTAAATTAGGAGGTGCCTTATAATTGAAATGTTGACACAGACATGTAATTGTAGAGGGGTTGGCAGGTGCTGCTATGCTAGCATTATATTAGCAACTTTTACATGTGAATATTGTTCATTAATGTAATGCTCATATCACATACATGCAGATTATAGGCTGTAGAACAGCAGCTGTGTAAAATCAGTCAAATTAGAACACACACTGTATATACAAACAGTCACATATTAAACAGATTGAGTGTCCTTCAAAGCTTTTTCATTTAAAAATTATATATGGCAAATATGTTATAGCTATATGCTTAAAAATAAAGGATCTAGCTTATGAAATGGTTCTTGGTATACCATTAATAACAATGGAAATATAAAAATAGATATTCTCTTTTAACTAAATATTAAATTAACTCACCTAGTTGCCTGAAATGCAAGTGAATGCTATAGAATGCAGATCTAATTTCTGTAGTGTTCCAACCCCCCAAGCAGTGCAGATGTTATGCAAATAGTTGTATGTTTTGTGTGATATTTTATTCAAAATCTGAATGAATATCAACACATATGCATGAAATCCACTGAATTTCCCTATGCCTAGTGACTAGAAAAACATTTCAAAGCAGAGCCCTATTTTACACTGTTAGTGACAGACCCCCACCAAAACTCTTCATTGAAAGGTAGTAGACAGATAAAATTTGGATCTGAACCTCACTAGGCCTGCTGGGTCTCACTCTGTGTGTGTGTTTATTGAAAATTTTCTGGGTGTGAAGTACCTCTGTGTTATATTGGTATAAATATCTTCCTTTCCTTGCCTGCTTCCATCCTGTAGAAAGTCACTGACCCCGAGTGCCAACTGCTGATACGTTCTGCTGTTGTATATTAGTCTATTTCCAATGATAGCCAGTAATCATTTAGCATGTAAATGTCTAAAGTTGACTGTAGGTGCTGAGATATTTGAAATTACCAAAGTTTGAAAATTGTGAGTCTTCTTTCAGCTTTCTAATGTTTCCATATGCCTTAAGTGGGGGATTCTGGCAATTCAGAATTACACTGGAGATGTTAATACAATAAAATCAGAGAGAGAGTGAGAGAGAGAGAGAGAGAGAGAGAGAGAGAGAGAGAGAGAGATTAAAGTCTTATTTGTAAACTTTTATCTTTTCTTGACTTTTATTTATTTATTTTCAGGGAAATGGTTAATTTGATGTTAAAAATGCATATATTAAACTTTTTTTTTGTTTTTCTGTGACATTAATTTTACATAGAAAATATATATTCAGTGTCACCTCCCACTGGCATTTTTAAAAGGTTTGTTATTTTTAGTAGCTATTCTGTTAAGTAGATGTCATTATTATATTTCAGTGTATGTTTTATGTGGCAAAGAGTAAAAAAAAAGATGCAAAGATAAAAAGATAATCTCTTGGTAGCTTTTCAGTGACATTTATTACAAGAAGTTGAATTCCTTATTCATCTCCCCTATTTCTATTCTGTCCTATCTATTCCTTATTTATATCTCTCTTCAACTGGCTGTTTAACAAGATAAATTTATTTCTAAATTTACTTATTTGTTTGACTCTAAGTGTATATTCTTCTACGTATTGTAGTTAATCCCTATGTTCAACATCCACATATAATTATGAATGAACATGACTTAGGTTTATTTGCATACTTCCTAACCCAACTCTTTTCTAAAAACACCTACCATCATTTGCTATTTGTAGCCACCTTTTCTTTTGTGTGATTCATCAGCACACTGGATCACAGGAACACATCTTTAATAGTGGCATGTAAAATGTCATTAGCTGAAATTTCATGCAGGAAATTCTGAGATAAATCACTGATGTCTTTGTGTGTATCCTTGGCATAAGACATATTAAACATCAATTAAGTCTCTTAGTAATATCACTGGTTTTAAAAAGAGCAACTTTGTGACAAAGGAGTTCTTTTATTTGGCAACTCCATCAAAACTCTTTTGTCTTTGAGTTAATCTTTTATATAGAATTATTTGTTTGAAGATTCTTTTAGGTACAAAGTTAAGACTTTTTGTTTGTTTGTTTGTTTCTTCCTTTGGATGACAAACATGAATTAAAAACAAACAAACATACAAGAAAACAATAAAATTCAGTCAGATATATTTTGTGTTCCTGCTCTGTTTTAGTTTATATTTCTTACACAAGACGATCAAGAGTAGAGATTAAGATCCTGTAACATACTATCTACTGTTTCTGTGGTAAGGAAGATCCTCACACAGCAGATTACATGTATATGTTCAGATATTTTCTCTGAATCTGTGTAGAGAATTGAACAAAAGATTTGAGCTATTGCTAACCATTATTGTAGTTCAAAAATACTTTGAGCTATGAGGAATGTTCTTATTAGGAAATGGCTTAGGAATTGACAGTTACTGGAAAGATGCATGAATAAACTGTGTCAGAGAAGGTAGAACATTGCCACTTTTCTTATTTTTTTTTTGAATGATTTCAGTAGAAGATTATACTTTCTCAAGAAAAAATATATGTATGTAGCTGAGATAGAAACAGTATTTCCTTTTACCTGGGGAAATACAGGACAGAGCAGGTGAAGTGGTTATAATGCCTTTATCAATTGTTTAAACATCTGCTTCCTGACCTCCATAAGTAACTTTCAGTTAGTTAAATAAATGAATACACAAAGCAATTTCTTCAAAAGTCTGCCTTAGAAAAAGGCTAAAAGTAAAAATTAAAAAATAAAATAAAATAAAACAAAACAAAATAAAATAAAATAATAAAATAAAATAATAAAATAAAATTAAAATAAAATAAATAAAATAAAATAAAATAAATAAAATAAAATAAATAAAATAAAATAAAATAAAATAAAATAATAAAATAAAATAAAATAAAATAAAATAAAATAAAATAAAATAAAATAAAATAAAATAAAATAAAATAAAATAAAATAAAAAAGGTTGAACCCAGCAAATGATTAAATATTTCAGTTAGGTGTTTGGACTTCTCTCACTGTGCTCATACTTTCAATGCTGGGGCTTTACCTGCAGAACTGTAGGATGTTTTCCTTGGTTGTAATTGCAGTGAATTTAAAACATCTTTTGTTTAACAAAGTAAGAGGTTAAGATATGAAAAAAAAAAAAAAACAGAACACTCACAAAAGTTTTATTGCTCTTAGCATACTGAAATGCCAATTTGATTTCACCTCTGCCACCTGGAGGAAGCAGAGCTCAGTTTCTCATCTTAATGCCTGTCACTAAATTTCTTTACTATATGACAGTACACTGGCAAGATAAAGTGTGGCATGGTTAAGGCAGGTGCCTGAAAAAGAAGGCTCTGTTCTTTCTTGTCTGTGTTTTTTATTTAGTCCGTCCTTTTCTCTTTTCCTTTTAAATTTTTTTTTCTTTTTATTCATTTACAAGAAAGAAAGAATTAATATTTCAAGAGGCCCAGTATATTGATAAAAAGTACTTTTGCAAGGTTCTGTAATTGCTATTATACTATTTTAATTGTTTATTCTTCTATCACTACAACAAGCAAACTGTTACATTTATGGATCAAATATGTAGATTTCTAAAACCTTTTTTTTTTTTTTTTAAAAAAAATTAAAGAAAATTTACTGCCTTTCTAAATAAAACAAACTTTAATCATGTGTTCTGGAAACAGGCCACTTGATTCAAAAAGAAGACAAGGAAATTAAGTGAAGTTAAAATGTCAGTAGTTAGTCCCATTAAAATATCACTGTGATGTTTTCTCAACTGTGCAGCATAAATAAACAGTCAGTTGTATAGCCAAGATTCAGGAGTGCTTTTATTTGATCATTTTACGGCTTCATAATAAAATGAAGATCATTTATAAGGAAAATGCAACTTTTCTGTCCATCAAAAGTTGTATTAAACAACATTTGGATAATAAGTGATATCACCGCAGTGTACTGCTATATTACCTTCATAAGTGAATAAAACTGTTCCCACCTGAAGAGTAACAGTAGACTGGGATGAGCCAAATGAGTTAAAATATATGTATATGTATGTATGTATATATGTATATGTATATATGTATATGTATAAAATATATGTATATGTATATGTATATGCACATGTATATACATATGTGTGTATATAAACATATAAATATATGAAAATATGCAGATATATTTAGTTATGCATGTATGAGTTTACCTATATTGTAAAACTAATAACTTTTTGTCTTGCAGGAAAACCAAATGCTTGGATCCACTGAAGCTATTATTTCACAAAAATAAATAAATAAATAAAGTGCTTTAGCATGATTTAGTGAGGTTTTGTTTGCATAAAAACATAAAAACAAACAAACAAACAAACAAAAACACTTGAAGGTAAAAATGTTTTCTTTAAATAGAGCACTTCAATGCAATACAGGAGAGGCTTTAGTTAAAACAGAGTTTGTAGTCTGACACATTTATGAGGTGAAGTTTATCTTTTTTTTTGTTGCTGTTTGGATTGTCTTTTTCTGTTCTGGTGATCAGATATGTTTTTAATATATTTTGTTTAGTTTTGGCAGAAAATTAAGTCCTCTGAGGATTAGTGGTGTGCTACACCCTGAATTAACTGCCAAAAATGCAATAATTTTTCCCTTCTGCTTAATTGTATTCTGGAAGCAATCAGTCAAGCAGCAAAAGCAATTACATTTTTGTTTTTATCCTATTTTATTACTATTTTTGTTAATATCAAAGTGCATATAGTACTTGAAAAGATGCTCTCTCTCAAGCACATTTTCTCTCTATAAGAGTGAGGAAGCAAAATAAATCCATCAGTAATGAAATAAGTCTGTATTTTGATAGTACAGTGTAGAAAAAAAGAAATGGAAATTCACAGCTACCTCATCAAAAATATTCTATCAAAACATTTGTAATAGGTTTTGACTAAAAAAAAAATAATTAAATTAGAAAGACGTCTGCTCTCCACAGAAAATTGCATCTACTCAACAAAAACAAAACACCTGAATGTCAAAAATACTCAGCTGAAATATTTTTATTCACATCTTCTGATAATAATGCCCCACGGGCATTCAAAAGTCTCATGCCACTGCTCTCAGTAGGTTTGGTTCATTAGCAAAGATTTTTCCCCTTGATGCACTTTTGGCCAATATGTAACATGACTATTTTTTTAATGTACTGAGTTTTCAGCTCCTAGGGGAAAAAATACATATCTACTTGGAAATATATATATATATATATATATATATATAATAAATAAATAAGTAAACCAGCAATTTCTGCAATGGAAATATTTTATACAAAATCAACCTGTTTTTCTGGATGTTCTCATAACCTTGAAATTTCAAAAATCCAGCACTACAGAGAAGGATACCAGCCAACTTTCTAACCAACAGGTCAGTATTCCAGCCACAACTGTTCTGTGATATGGAAGATGCTTTCTGTTTCAACAATAATCACAATGAGGCTGTCCACTCATTTGTAACAAACACACACATAAAAAGGCATTAATCCTTTGAATATTGCATCTAAATATATTGAAATAAAACTGTCTTCCATGTTTTATACTGTGCTTTGTCTAATGTACTTTATTCTTCTTCATCTCTCAAATCAGATTCAGAATTATTGCTAAATTACAAGTGATGCTCTGAAATCTCTAAGGCTCCAGAAAAGGTATATGAGAAGAAACACAGGTATTTCTGCAGATCACATTCAGTGACTTGGTCTCACCAAATTCAATATTAAATAAGGTATGTTTTTATAAGCCTAATTTTATCCTGCTGTAATTGCTGAAAACTAAAGGAGGTGCTTCAGTGGAGAATTTTGAGTTTCTCATAGACGTGCAAGGTGAATTTACTTTCTAGATAATGATCTTACCAAATAAATGACGTTCAACTTGGGGAAGACCAGATATTAAACACTGAAATAAACTAAAAGAAATCCAACCAATCCTGACCATACTTTAATCATATATCTTGTAATTTTATCAACTTTCTTGTGAACAAATTTTCATTTACAAAGACTGCAGCAGCAAGAATAACATTTATTAAATTTAGTGGGGTAAAATCTCTACATAGAATTTACTACAGGATTTTAAAAACATATTAGAATTAATCAAATTGAAAGAAAAGTAAATAAATAAACAGTCTTCAAATATCTTGAACAACAAACATATTCTAAAACACATTTACTAGTGTCCAAAGAAAGAGAGAAACTCTACATTAACCATTAAAATTTAATTAGTAACAACCCAGTCATACTTCATAACTCTCCATGTTCACGCAATACAATGGCTTTTGTTGATGTCTCATTATATTGCTCATCAAATTCTAAATTTAATATATTTTCTTACATTTTGTTATGAATTATTTAAAAGTACTTTGGATATTTTATTTATTTATTTATTTATTTATTTATTTATTTATTTACTGTGAGATTGTTTGGAAAATCTACTGATATATTTACCAAACAAATCATTAGAAAGACTTTATAATTTTTCAAAATAAGATATTGAACATTTTTTCATTACTCATCCAGCACTTATTAAGTAAAATATTGCACATTACCATTATTGATTTTTTTTTCCCATTAATGGAATACTTTGTCATTCAAATTAATATTAAGTAACTTTCTTTAAATCTCTTTTGCTTGAGTCTTGAGCCTAATAGGCGGAAATTCAATTCAGTAAGGCAGAAAGGCGGGTGTCTGGCTGGTGGGAACACAAGCACCATAGGTGTGGGTTGTGCAGTGTGGCAGCATTCATTAAGACTCACATTCTGGCACCTCAGGTTTCCACTTCCATGTTCAGGGAAGCCTATTGTAATACATTTTATATTCAGGATGAGTATCTAAATCAGTGCACAGCGCAACCAGCTGCATTGTGTACAGTACAATCCACCTGCAACAGCTTAAAGTAGTTTCAGCAAAAGTCATTTTAACTTTTTCCTTAAAAAGTTAGGAAAAAGAACTGCTTGAAAGGTCTCCATCCCCATGCTGCCATGATGCGGTTTTGATTAAAAGCTCCAACAAGGTCATTGTTTCATGAAGAAGCTGCTGCTGCTTTGGGGTCAGCAAGCCTAGGTTGTTCCGGGTGCCTCCTATTCCAGAGGACGACAAATGTTCCAGGCCACCTGGCCTGTGCCTGAGATGGGTCATATTTGAGGATTGACAGCCCTCTGCAATCTTGGGGAGATACATTGAAAGAGAAACTTGGGAATATTCAAAAGAGAGGAGTGAGTGGAAAACAGGGCCTGAAGCAGATTATGGAGGGCTCTTAGTTTGAGTACTAACCAGTAGATTGGAGTGCTGTTACACACTTAAAAAAAATATAAAAATAAAAATTACCATAGAGCTTAATGCTGAATCTGCTGTAATGACAAGAGCGGAACTGACCTTGTCTGAAACTAGAAATCAGCTCTGTGTCTACCCAAATATTACAGAAATCATCTGGCAGTCTCAGGTGCTTGAGACAGAGCTACGGAATGATAACTGCATTCTTCGTTGGAAAGGTTTTCATTTCACCCCATCATTGATGTAGAGATGATGAAAAGAGGGAAATGAAAGGTAAAAGACAAATGTACCTACATAGACTGATGCAAGTATGCATGAAAGACAATCTTACAGAGCATACCAAATATAGCTCTAAAGCAGAGCTCCATGAGTTAATGAGAGTGTCAGTGGTGGTTAATGCATTGCTCTGCATGGGAAAGGAATCAGGACTTATCTTGCTATTGTAAGGAAACTGTAATTTTAAATTCTCTGATATCAACATGCAACAACTGTGAGCAAATATTGGACTCGTAATGACAATCACTGCATTTTAATTAATGAATAAGTTACGTTGCACACATTAGACAGTACACTTGCAAGTACTTTTCAACTTTCCAAATGCTGAAAATAAAATAACTGTAGACTGAGCATGAAAAATCATTTTTTTCTTTCTTTTTTTTTTTCCTCAAAAGCATGCAAAAATCAAAGGAATATCACTTTCTTGAAGTAAATAGAAATTTTATTTAAAACAAACAAGTAGAATTGGAAAAGTCATATCATGACAGACAGGCTTTCCTTCTGTTTGTCTTCTCCCTTTTCCTCAACTTCTTGCTCAGATAGTTGCAATAACAAGGCAATTGGAATGACATAATCTGACCTGTATACAACACTCAAACTATGAGCTGCATTGCTGAATAATCAGATTTTTTTCTTATAATGCCCACTCTGTAGTCTGAGATTAAGCACTGTTCTGAAAATTGAATATCTTTGCAATCATTTTAATATAGAGCAGAACAAAACAATGCTGAAAGACGCTTACATTTAAATAAATTAGAACAAGCATGCAAATTCCAGAAGTTGAGATAGAGGGTGAATTGTTGGAATGAAGCAACTTTATCTAAAAAGGGTTCAAAACATGTTTTTTCTCTGAATTCATGAGAGGTGAAAAGAAAATCAGCAATAAAGGAAGCAATAGATGAGGCTCACATTTTCACACAGTAACCAAACCTTTGTAAGGGCAGATCTACTGCGTAGTCCCTATTTACTGGAGTCTAAACTTTTGTAGATAAACGTAAATCTTTTGTGCAAGAACGTGTGCACAGTGGAGAAATTCTTTATTCCTTCAGAGCAAGGCTTCTTCAATATAAGTCATTGTCAATACAAGGTAATTGTCTGTGTAGAGAGAGAAAAACAAAATAAAACAAAACAAGCACCAAAAATAAACCAGTCCACTGTAAACTTAAGCCCTTGCTCCAAAATGAAAGTTACTCTAATTTGAAATAAGTATTTCTTCAGTCTTGGAATTAAGATATTTTCAGGCAATAAACATTCATAAACAAGCTCCTGGAATTCTTACCATATAGTTCACAAAGGGTTTTATTCAGGTCTCTAAATTAAGTGTTTAAGTGTTGAAGAAAAGACATTCTTGTGTGTGTGTTGGACAGTTTTCACATTTTTTTACATTTGATAAATTTATAACAAAACATCCAGTCTTTCAACAATGTGGCATACAGAGATTAAAAAACAAAACAAAACAGTTGTAAATAACTATGATCACTGAACGTTCTCATTTCTGGAATACACAATGTATTCAACATTTGAAAATTAACGTTTCTTTAGTTCACTATGGTTGTTCTGCATGTTTTTGGTGTGCTCTAGTGAATGTAAAGTTTTAGTTAAGTAAAAGGTCATTTTTGCACCATGCAGTGCAAAAGGCTTGAATGTATCAAAACCTGGGATTTTTTAAAGAATTATTACTCAATCATCTAAAAAGGTTAGTAAATCATATTTGCCATTTTATAATTATTTTGCAGTGCTCCTAGCAGACATGTTGCTTCCCTTGGTAGAGATTGTATGAAGATTTCATTAGAAATAGGAGCCTTCAGGGAAGGTTGTTGCTTAATCATTATACAGGTTTATTCTTTATTCTTTAATAAAGCAGTTTACTTTATAATATATTCCACCTAGAGATAATGCCTTAGTGAAGATATGCTGTTTCAACAATCAGCAAAGTATGTGAGAAAGGGAGCAGAATAGAAGAATGAGAGAGAGTGGGAGCAAGGGAGGAAAAGAGAAAGGAAAGAAGGGGGAGAAGAAGAAAGAACTTCTTTTCAGTCCTTTCCTTCCCCCCAACATGCACTTCCCCCCATTCCAACTGCAACATTTGACCTCAGCAAACCTCAAAAAAGGTCATTGATCAAGTGATAGATGGGAGATGACTACATAAGTGCGAAGAGAGAAGACATATCCTACAGTGTAACAGGTTTGGGATATTCTCAAGCTGTCTTTACTGTGTCCCATGGGTGTTAATGCAATCAGATTATCAATAGAGAGGCTGCACTTGATATGCATGAATTGGATTTTCACTCCTGTTCCTATTTTCTCCCTTAGAAGTTTTCAGGCTGGTGTTTGTATGCAGAAGTCCTACAGTATTTATTTATTTATTTATTTATTCAGAATCAGTGAATCATTGTTTCACTTGTCTCAGCTTCAGAGCGTAAGACTAGAACTTTTCTCTCTCCTCTCCACTCCCCTCCCCTCCCCTCCCCTTTTCTCTTTCCTTTCCCCTCCTTTCCTTCCCCCTTTCCCAACAGTTTTGTACCTTGATGCTTATAAAAAGATTAAAAAGGCCTTAATTACATTATAAGAACATTTGTTTTACCTGTGTTATAATATTCACCTATATCACAGTGATCCTCAGCACTCTTATTAAGAAGGAATTCATTACCTCCATTTACTAATAGTGAACATTCAAATCACAAAGAAGTTAAATGACTTAACAGCAATTTTAAGAGAAATCTGTAGCATAGTCAGGATTGCTGCCTAAAACTTATGGTTCTTTCCTAGTTCCCATTTTAATATTTTCCTTCTCTAATGTCTTCTCAACTGTCTTTGATTATAATCTAATACTTGCAAATAAATAGAGGAAATGTTTTATAGTGATCATCAGCAATGTCGGTAGATGGCTGATGCTTCATGTATTATGATTTCAGATTTTTGAGTTTGGTCCTTGTCTTTCTTTTCTTAAGCTTTCATAACGATTTTGTGTTGCCTCCAGAGCTAACTCTACAGGCAAGAAAAATGGCACATTACCCTTAGGCATGAAGTCTCTGAGCTGTCCTGCAAGTTTAAATTAGGTGACACTGTAAATCATCCAGTGAAGGTGGAGGATGATACAGGAGCCCATGTTTCAGCTTCATGTGTGTCCAGCACCAGTTTAGTCTTCCAGAGGCCACATTGTCAGAGGGAGACACGACTTCTGCCTCAGAGCTGGAGCAAGTGAAGCACAGGTAACTAGGTCTCTTCTGTGTCAGATAGTCCTAATGAAAAAGGTATTGGGTGGACTAGTACCCTTCCTTTTTCTGTCCATTTGTATCTCTTGTTGCAGATAGCTAAACAGCTATTTTTTTCCTTTAGTTAAAAATTTGTTCTCAGGATTCACAATAAATGACCTTCTGATGTGAAAACATGGTATACTAAAACAAAGAGTATGTGGTGAATTTAACATAAAAATAAGAAATGTTAAAAATAGATAAGGCATATAAAAGGACATGGCATTTTACTTGCTGTGAACCTAGGTTTAATACACAGAAATTAGCTAGAGATCTATAAGCTCAGTATTTTTCTCAGACTAAGAACACAATCTTCAAAAGGAAGAAGAAAAAAGCAATTATTTTTGTGAGCATAAACTATAAACTATCAAATCTGCTAATTTGGACAGTAGCTTCACTCTGAAGCTTAGCCAGCCTTTTATAATTTAACAAGTAGCCCTGATAATCTGCTATATTGTGCACAATCATTGTGCCATTTCTAATTAAAATTGACAAACCCCCTGGAACTTCCCCTAGACAAATGCAGTAAGTTTAGAATAGCTTGAACTCTTTTAACTCTTTAGGAGTACATTTTTAAATAGGCACATTTCAGAAGAGAAGTAAAAACAGAAAGTAAAAAAAAAGCCAAGACAAATATCCAGAAAATCATCACAGACTTCTTGTGATGATTATAAACAAAACCTTTACCATATTAGAAAATGTAGCAAAAACACCATTTTCTCTTTAGATATGTCAAAGATATCTTGTGCTTATTTGGATGGGAAATCTCTGAGAAAAATATGGTATCATATAGTGTGTGATCAGAGCTGCTGTCTGGATGGCTGCTTGTATGTTAAACTTCAAACTCCTACTGCAAAATACTATATGGGCTAGGGCTCCTATAAAATGACCTAATTAATCTTGATAGAGGCAACAATGGACCACTTAATACAAAGGCATCACTTGACACCTTTTCCTCTCCAGCAGCAATGCAGCATACTTGTACTGCACTAAAAGAGTGAACGAAGGGTGATGTACAACAATTTCTGGACCAAGAAACCATAATCCTTCAGTCTTTGCCTATATATTACGACACAGAATTTTGACAGTCTTCTGTTCCATTCCTCATAGCAGTTAAAGCTAGTTGAGTAATTCAACCTATTTATAGAAAAAAAAATAAAATCTTTCTCTACTTCTGCGAAAATGATGATCAATTTTGGTCTTAATGATTTTTTTTAATTATTTTTTTAAATGAAGTAAATGAAACAGTGCAAAAAATATTACTAATATATAAATGTGCTGTATATAGTTGCATGAGGGGGCATGCATTTTACATATTTCAGGAGCTGGATTTTTCCTGCAGACATGCACTCCACTTCTTGATGGTACTGAGTAAATTCCTGAGACCATGCATGTGGAAAAGGAGAAAAAGAGTGAGGAAGAAATGACACCAAAATGTAGACCTGCAGCAACTCATGTTAGAGGACTTCCAGAGAAAGTACTGAAGTAGCTTTTGCAGAGACATTTTATTAATAGTTCTCTCTTTTGTTGTATGAATACAGAATATATGATACTGAAGCCCTGGTTTTGGCTGAGGTGCATAGCTAGTGTTATAGTAGACATATAATATAATGAACATATTCTGTAGACAGCTACTTTATAACAAGAACAGAACTGCATTCTTTGCATGTAGGTCTTGCAGATCAAGAAATCAGGAGATCAAAAATAAATAAATGAATAAATAATATATTGGCCAGAATGTCTTTGCTTCCTGAAAAGATTTATATATCTTTATTTCGCATTTGCACCTTCACATGTGACAATGAGGTCCAGGAAGAGAGTTCTGTTTCCTTGAGATCTTGATAACAGAGAAATTGGTTAAAGGAAAGCAAAATAAAGTTCAATATAAAAGTCCTCTGATCTACAGGGAACAAAATCTTTTCTCTGTCTCTATTTCCTGTCTTTTGTGTGCAAGTGTTTCATTTTCTATTCCAAATGAGTGAAGGCAGGAATTTTGAGAAAAACAACTTCTATTTATTACTTTAATTTGGAACCAATTTTTGTAAGGTACTGGTGAAAAAAAAGGGAAGATGTAAAAGTCCATAAAAAGTTATAGACTCTCAGATTTCCTAGTGAAAGAAAATGAGTCTCTTTTTTATACCCGTTATTCCTTTAGATTGAGTAATGCATCTGACCTAGCCTGTGCTTCCTTGTTTCCATCCTTGTTGACGAGACACATTAACAGCATTTATTTTCTGGCTGCCCTCTTCTTCTCTCCTCTCCGTCTCTTCTCAAGTACTTGGATGCATATTTCATCTTCATGCATCTTCTTGCATGATGAAGCATCTGCCGGTGGTGCTGAAGCTACTGGCAGTGACTGTGTTTGCCCCAGAGCACATTACAGATGGTAGTGTCATTGCAGATAATGATAGCCTAATATACTCGTGGTAGCAACAGGGGACAGCTTTTATTCAGTTTTCAGTGGCAGATCCACGCTGCAGAATGGGGCGAAGAGGGGAAAACTCAAAATAAGCAGACCTGGCAATTTAGGTAATGGCCACTGGGTGGGGCAAAAGTGCACATCATTAAAAAAAAAAGAAATAAAAACGCATCTGATGATTTGTCAGAAACAACATAACAGGGGAATCAGAAGCACGACTCTTTAGGGTGGCCAGGAGATTCTCAAATATGTGAAAATTCATTTTCTACATATGAAATAATTCTTCATTATTTTTATTACTTCCACAACAATTACAACAGATTACATTCCACATTGGAGTATTTCAAGGCACTTTGTCTCTCAGGATATGAATGTGAGTAAATCACACCCTATAATCTTCCATCATTCTCAGTGCTTTTTCCAGAGGGGATTTACACTTACACATAAAATAAGCATTTAAAAGCCAACTGAAAAATGGCTAAGGACCTTTCCTCCAGAGACTGTAAGCATCTAAAGTACATGATTTTGCATTTGTGCAGCATAGTCTACAAAGAAAAGCCTGACCAGACCATTATATTAAGTAGAAATTTAACTTTATCACTATTTTTATTGAATTATTTTTATTTTAACAGATTACATTTGTCCTATTTCTCAATGTAATAGCTTGAGATCCTAAAAGAAAATGTACGTGTTTTTAATGATTAACATGATTTTAGTGCAATTCAGCATTTTGTCATCTTAAAGTTAGCAAAAACAGTAAGAGCATGGGCTTCAGGTTATCCCTCATCCATGTTCAGCCAATGTATCAGAAACATAGGAGCGAAGATAGTAGCTGAGCAAAAAATCTCCCTGTGCATGACCTTAATTTCTTGTAGATCATCTTACCCATACTCAGATCTGAAGTCTGTTTTCAGCACTAATATGGCTATTCTGCATGAGGTTCTTGAAAAGACTTATTTCCAAATAACTACTTTTCTTTTGGTATTTTTCAGTGTAAAGGAGAATTATTGTCTGAATTTAGCAAGTCCTTCAGAAAGAAGCCATGGCGAAGAAGGGAAGAGGTAATTTTGACATTTTTAATAATATCTCCCAGACTCATCCCTGAAGTGTTATCAGAAAATAAATAAATAAAAGAATCCCCATTGTGTTTCTAATGCAATTTCTGTTTTCTAAATTAGTCAACGGAATTAATCCACATGCAGTTGTCCAAGCACTGAATTAGAGTATTGTCCTTTCTTCAGAGAAGGTCTTAAAAATACACACACACACACACACACACAAATATTTTTTCCTCATTATCTACTTCCTGGCTACACCCACCTCTAAGTCTAGGTCTCCGTATTTATGAACTCTGTAACTATTTTCACATATATGATAGGGTCAGTGGACAGGACAGCCTATACAATACAGCAACATTTTCTAGAGGGAGAAAACACCTCTGTATCTTATTTTCAGCAAAAATACTAACGCAAGGTGATAAAAGCCATTATATTTCCTCAGCCATTTAACTGCATGGCACCATTTTTTCAAAACTAGTTCTTTTTTAACAGACATCTTGATTAGATCTACTTCCTATGACTAAAGTAACCATCTGCCAACATTGCCAGTCCTTCTGCTCCTAGAGAGGACTATTTCATCTAACTCTTTTTAGAGGAACTGACCACCTGGACATATTTCTACTTGCAGTGTTTGGCCTACAAAATGAGATGCTGATTTCAGTCTGTTTCCTGCTAGTGAGGCATAACAATCAGCAAAAATCATTAGAACAGATGTTGCTATCTGTTAGTGACTTTAAAAGAGGAGATGTTGGAGAGCTGAACTACTTTGCAGAAGTTTCCAGATGTCAAATGGTCTAATGCACATCACTTTTCTTTATGGTCCTAGCCCGTGGATAAATTAAATTCATTTTTCACTGTTTCCAGCTTTGCGTTTTTCAAAATATTAAAAACTAAAATGAAGAAAAGCAAACACAGTCACAGATAACAGTGAACTTATCCACAGAGCTTTGACTGCAAGGAGTATTTCAAAAGGAGTGCCTTTTAATTGTCATGCTGTGACAGTAATAAAAAAAGAAATTGGAAAAAAAAATCAATAGTATACGTAGTTTTACAAGAAGGGGAATGACTCAAATACAGAGACGCTACCCTAGGCTCTCCAAGAAAGTGTATAATAAAGTATATTATAATATTATGTATGTGATATTGGATATAGAACTCACAACTTCTGTCCTGTCATGACAAGATCATCTTCCCACTCCAACAAACTCAGTCTTGCACTGCAAAGCTAAGCTAATAGTGCTTCTTAATAAATGTCATTACTGATAATACTTATTACTTAAAAGATTACACACTGTTGTAGCACAACTGCCAGTCAAACTATATCTACTTATACCAGGGCTGAATCTGCTTTGTAAAGCATTATTAACTCTGAAGTACTTCATACATGTAGGTAACTATGATCCTATGAATGAAGATACTGAAACATAAGTTTGGGACGTTGGGTAACTTTCTCTTCTATCACTTGTACACTAAAAAGCTGTCTTTCAAATTTATTCAGTTTTGGGGCCCAGTGTTGGCTTGAGCATACTATAACTAGGTTTTCCAAGATACCTTCTTCCAAACATTAGTAGTCTGTAGGTTGCTCATCTTCAAAAAAATTAGTCATGATCCCAGTCTAAAATAGCTAAGACCTTCCCTACCTACACAGTGAGTGCAGTGAAGATTTCCATTTAGATTTCTATCTCCTAACTTACCATCCTTGGCTTAGACCATTGAAAAACTCTCTTTTGTAGCTCCTTTTTCATAATTGTGTTGGGAATTAAAGGTTGCAATACATTCAACCTGGATTTGATATTCAATAAACTATTGTCAATAGCAACTTGAAATATTCATTTAAGGCCTAAAGTAAATTTAATAAAAATTGCATATGAGATAATTAACATAAAACAGCCAAATGCAAAATGAATTAAATAAGCTAAAATAAAGTTCATGTTTTAATCAGCAAAGCCTTGTTGCTTAACAGCTCCTTCAGGCTTAATGTTCAGCTTAGTTTCTGGATCACACTCTTTCAAATTGCTCTACAGAGACATAAATCTGACTGTAGCTACTGCATACTCTTGTGAGAGTGAGTACATGTGTATATTTCTGAGTGGGAATGTAAAATATAGTGTGCTGGTATATTGCATATGAATTAATCTTTTCTGTAGTAGGAAAAAATACATTGTAATATTTTTCTCTTACAGAACACTGTCAAAAGTCTTCAATTTTCTTTTGTTTGGGGTGGCACCACTGAAATTCAAGATTGGTAGACTCAATGAGTCTGTATAAAAACAGAATAAGGTTATTGACTTCACTGGAGTTTTTCAGAATAGATGTCAACAGGTTTGAAATCCAGAATAGTCCAAAATTTCCTCCATTGGAGTACCTTCACTGCTATATTTTTATTTTCTGAGACTAAACAAACATTCTTTTCACAATCTCTTAATTCATCATTTCAAGACACACAAATTTCAAATTTATGTCCAAATTTATATCTAAAACCAGTCAACTAGATAAATTATCCAGATTATGCCACATGCATTAACCTGCTCTGACTGATCTGCTGTGCTTCATCATGCATTCCTCTGATGACCTTGATCACAATGAGTGAAAATGCAACTTGAGATGTCTATTTTTTTCCTCCAGTTTCTTGCTCAAGTTAAGAAAAAAATTGACCACCACATGCTCAGTGCAACACAGAGGCCGTCCTGAAGCTTCAGTAGAGAAACACAATATAGTTAGGAATGTTGTTGATTGACAAGATAGAGAAACTAAGTGATCAGTACATTAGTTGGCCACTTCTTGGATCTAAAGTGAGTAGGCTGAACTCCCAGCAGATGTCCACTGCACCCCCATTACTCTGCCCTGGCTGTTGTGTCCCTGTCTGGGAAGACAGAGAGAGAAATGTTTTCCAACACTATTTGCAGCACAGGGTCCATGTATGGTCCATGTATCAGACAGGTACTTTTGGTGGTGGTGGCTGGCTCCTTTTTTTTTTTTTTTTTGGGGGGGGGGGGCGTGAGGGTGTACTCAAAGGTACGCCTGAGCATTCCAGACAAATGCAGGGAAAAAAAAAATTCTGCTAAGGACTGATGATGTAAATTGTCTGAGTTTTCCTTTCTACTTTTCCCTATCTATACAGTCATAATGGTACTAGCCTGTACCACAAAGATTGTGAAATGTAATAGAAGGGTTAGGAAGAGCTTTTTGAGCCTCAGGTGGAAAGTTTCACACAAGCGCAAAGTGTCTTTTTATTTTCTGAAGGCTATAAAAGAATCTGCAGCTCAGAACAACCTTGTGAAAAGCAATTCTCAGAGGCAAAATAGTTCACATGATTCTATCTAAGCGAAGCAGGTAGCTGCTATTGTGGAAGTTGTGTAATTCATGAACAACTAATTGAATTCTAGAAACTTTTATGTGGCAGCAATCACTGAATGAAAAAACGCTAATATTCAAAATGAGTATCTGTTTTTGTTTGTTTTGTTGTCTGTTTCTAAGCAGTACAGATTTCAAGCATTTTGATTGGTGATTGCTGTTAAAGAAGGTCCCGTCTGTTAAGTGCATACTATATTTTGCAAGAAACATTTGTGAAGAAAATTCCAGTAATTCTTTCACTATTTATTTGACTTAAAGAGTCACTACATGGAAATTTCTGGAGTTAATCACATATTGAATGGAAAATATTTTTAAGACAACCTATCTGACAGCTGGAAAACAAGAAACCCTCAAGTACATGTTTTATTTTAAGCTAAGTTACTAAAATACAAGCTTTTGATAACTGACATTTAAAATTAGAAATGCTTTCTCAGGAACCAACAACTCTGCATTAACATCCCACCATTAGACTCACTCTGTAAATCAGGATATGGAGAAAAGCACTCAGGCTTCTTTAGATATGATTTCCACTACTTTTTCTTTGAAGAAACTTTCCAAAAGAAAGAGGCCTAATGGGCTCCCAAACCAGTTTAAAGACATCACAAGTCACAAGAACATCACAAACTGTGAAAATAACTTTTGAAATGAAACTATGAAATAAGTATTGGCAAGGGCTTTCCTTGTGTTGTACCCAAGACTGTAATTTCACTTGTTCCAATGGAATCTTCTTTGGAGACACAGAGGCAAATAATACTCTTCCTAAGATAATATTTCTTGGAAAATTTTTGTTGCCTGACCACTGATATTTCCCATAAGCAAGGATGATCCTGATTAAGACATCCAAGAAAGTATGGTAAGAGATTTATATCCATTTCAAAGCAGATCACATGAACTGAAACAGAGCAAGGATATCAGTCCTAGAGCTATAACTTCTGCAGTCTTTCCATCAGGTTCAGATACAGCATATGCTGTTGCAAAAAGTCACAGTGAGATTGTCAGTACAATGCCCCCAGATCGACACAAAACTAGAGGTCAAAACAAAAGTGGAGGAAAAAATCAGTTCCTGAGCAATCTCCAAAGAACTGCAAGGCCAGGTTAAGTGCAGTTAATGCAATTCTTTCTAAAGAGGCGATTCAATACATTTATAGAGCTGCAATCCTAACGCTCAGGCTCAAGCAAATGAAAGCTGAGTGGAGAATACATTTTCTTCATATCAATCTTAGTTGTTGTGCCACACACAACTGACCCTGTAGATGGCTTGCATCACAAGTTCTATCAGTCATTGGATCTTTCAATTGCTATGTTTCCTTACCTGGGATCTATGCCCAGCAGCATATTTTGTGTTCTGATTGTTCATCAGTTGTAAGGAGAACTGTTCAGAGTAAAGCAGAGAATCTCACCAGACAAGGAAGAGAGGTTTATGTGCCAAAATATAACTAAAAATAAAACATTCAATATCTCAGTTAATATGCCTTACAACTAAAAAATAGCATAGTTTTTAAGAACTTGCTTATTTGTAGAGTTGTTTCTACATACAACTTACATACAATTCAAAACATTTTGAGAAACTACATATACAGACTACAGAATCCACTTTACCGTATAAAATGTATTTCAATTTAATCTTTTAACACTCATATTAATAGAGCTTGTGTTGATTCAGTATTTACAGTCATTCTAAATAGTATGGTTTTATTGATTTGACTTATAATGTCCCAGCAGATCAGTTTCATGCATTTTTCCTCAAAACCAAGCAAATTGACTTGAAAAGTGAATTTACATTTTAGTTTCTGATTATGTCTCAGAACTACTGCTCAATATTAGATGAACCAAACAACAAATTGAATTTGTCATATTCTTGCAGTTCTTATTTTCAGAGCATATTTACTTTTTAGGATTTGATAGTAACATCCATCAATATATCTCCCAGATACACAGAACTGACCTTGAGAACTAAAGGTAGAATGATCAAAGTGTGAAGAATTGACACCTTCACAACACTGAAAATCTTACATTGGGATTCTTGTTGTCAGCTTGCTCATCTGAGCATGGATGGCTTTGCTAGGGACAGAGGTTTAAGTTAGCAAATCAGCCTAGTTTACCACATACTTAAAATTAGTTTCCGTAATGATCATCACGGACTTCGATTTCATGTGCATGCTGTATTTTTTTTTTTTCTCCATAGGATAAGGCTGTGAGGTATAGCATCTTGCTGATTTACACTGATTATTTCTTAATCACCATAGAAATTTATATATAATAAATAAGGAAACATACTCTCATATTTTTTTCTCTCTCTCTGTTTTTCTTCTTGTAAAAACAGATTTCTGTTGACTATTTGTATTCTGCTTTAAGATATTCTTTTTATTTCCAAAATTCATTGCTTTGAATTTTTATTCATGATTTTTTCATTTCACGTTACAGGAAAATAGATGAGTGCATTGAATTGCTTTTTACAGATTTCAGTGTCTAATGACTACAATTTTCAAAAGTATAGAGGGCATTTGATATCCAGTTCTGTTCCTTCATGTCTCTAGGAAAGTAGTAACCTCACCAGACACCAGTTTTGTAGGCCGATTCTTCTTTTCATTTGAGAAGAAATGTTCTTTTAAAATGCATTTTCTTTTGAAAGGTCTTGTAGGAAGAAGTGGTGGAATGACCTTTGCCATAATCTCTGTAATTAGAGATCAGGCCTGGGACAAAGTGACCCTATGTATTCATGATACTTCTGAAGAAGAAATTTAGTTTGTGTGCTATTTGGGAACTTTTCTGTGTTAACATTGTTGCATTTACTGAATGTAAAATATCTTATACTAGAAAAAGTTCTGTTTAGGTTCTTCAAGATGATTTTTCTACCAGCAGAAAATAAGCACTGAATTAAAAAAACAAACAAACAAACAAAAAAAACCTTCCTCTGATTCATGAAAAGAAATCTTAATCTCTGTCCACATAAAAGGATGCTAATAAATATCTCTTCTAAAGTCTAAACTATGGCTTATTCCTGTCTGTTTTTGATAAGTTTCTCCTGCTACCTTATGATCTACTCTTCACTTAAGTTCTGTACCAAAGAATAAGAACTGCTTTTAGGAAACAAACAAAACAAACAAACAAACAAAAAAAGTCTGTTTGGAAGTCTGTTTGGAACAAATAATTGGTCTAACTGTCTAACTGGACCAAGTAATTTTGGGTGTAAATCTATAGCAGAGTTCTTTTGAAGAAATTGTGTGAGTGTTCTTAGTGTTTCTGATTGTAAGGTGAGATAACCTGTATATACCCTAGGTATCCTACAAACACAAAAACTTTATCAAAAGTATCATGTTACATCAGAGTATCTGATACATTAAATAACATTATATACCTCATTGTACCACTGTATACTATACTGTAGCTATTTGTGAGAACTGTCTATGAAAGTGGAATTTATCTATTTAAATCTCTGAGTTTAAACAATATTCAAATACATTTTAATGTTCTAAGTAAGGGCGTAACATGGACTGGAGGTTTCCAAGTCAGGTAGGTAGTTAAAACACCTTTATAACTGTCTCCTAATGGAAAAGCATCACAGTTATACTTGAAGCCTAGCCAAACTGAGAACAGTGTTTATTCTGAACTGGAAGTATCAAAAGTAGTCTAAAATTGCACTTCAAATATTTTATGAAGTATGTGTTATCAGTATGGCTTAGTCTCAAATTATCCCACATTATTAACTTAAATAGCACCCAAAGAAGTACCAGAAAATGTATGAAGGGAAAACATACTGCATTAAAATGAAGATATTATTGAAAGCCTCTGGTCTGGAAGGGAGCTTCTTCTTCTTCTTCATGATATGGTACCCAGTGGCATTTCTTCAGGCTTAAGTAGCCTGAAAGAGTCAGGGAATATTACTTTATGGAACACTTTATCTTGGAGAGACATCTGTATCCTGAATCTTCACTTTATGGCTAATACAATTTTCCTTGTCTTCAGTGAGAGTTTTACCTAAATAAATAGTGAAGGACCTATAGATATATATATACACACATAGATGCATAGACATACATATATAAATATGGAATAGGCAAATTTCAAAATAGGATAAATGAAAAAGAATAAGAAAGATAACAGTAAAAAATGAGTGTCAGGTTTTAGAAATGGTGAAAGTACCGTTTCAACTGCCAAGTACATTTAAATTTAAACGTAAAGTGTTTCTATTTCAAAAAGAAAGCTGATGACATTAACTTCTGTGTTATAAGGAATTTTTAGCATTGATTTTTCTTGTCTATTACTTTTTCTAAGTTAAAATTGTTAAGGGTGATTCATATAGGAAAATTAGTGTTAATATATGCTCTTTGGAACAAGTAGTTCATGTTTATAAAGTGCTTTGAGGAAGCACTGTACATATGAGGAGATATATTGCACAACTCTGGCTATTTCCCATTCACACATTATAACATTATATAATTTCTAACTGCTCAGTAATTGATACAGCATTCCTTTCTGGACAAAAGCTGAGTGAAAGAGCTCATCATTGGATCGGTTCTAGTACAGTAAAAAGGTGACACAACATATACTTAGACATGTTCCTGCAAAGTTATAACTAGTTCTGTGACTGCATTATTCAATTATTATGTAGGATTTGCAGTACTCATTCAGATCTGTATTGGGCTCGTGTGGCAAGGTTTTGTTAGAGGGGAGGCTGCAGAGGTGGCCTCTGTGAGAAGGTTCCAGAAACTGCCCCAAGTTAGTTATGAGACAGTCCCAGCTAGCTCCAAAAGGGATCCGCCACTGTCCAGAGGCAAACCAGTTAGTGACACAGGTTGTGCCTTTGTTACAGAAGATTTAAGAAAGGAAAAAACTGCTGTGCAGCTACGAAAGAGGAGTGAGAAAACGATAAGAGAACCAGCTCTGCAGTCAGTGCAGAAGGAGGGCAGGAGGTGCTCCAGGCACACAGCAGAAGTTCCCCTGCGGCCTGTGGAGAGGCCCCTGGTGGAGCAGGCTGTCCCCCTGCAGCCCATGGGTCCCACACGGAGCAGATCTCCACGCTGCTGCCCGTGGAGGAGCCCCCGGTGGAGCAGGTGGATGTGGCCTGGAGGAGGCTGCGGCCCGTGGAGAGCCCCCGCAGGAGCAGGCCCCGGGCCGGAGCTGCAGCCCGTGGAGAGGAGCCCGCGCAGGAGCAGGGGGTTTGGGGGCAGCTGCTGCCCGTGAGAGACCCGTGCTGGAGCAGTCCTCCCCTGAAGAACTGCACCCCATGGTATGGGCCAGTAGCTTCATGAAGAGCTGCAGTTTGTGGGAAACCTGTTATTTTAAAACCTGTCCTGATCATTTCAGGAAGGACGGCATCCTGTGGGAGAGACCCCAAGTTGGAGCTGGGGAAGGTCGTTAACATGAAGGAATGGCATAGAAGAAGTGTTATGGACTGACCGAAGTCCCCATTCCCCTGCACCACTCAAGGGAAGGGTGTTGAAGAGGGTGGATGGGATGATATGAGGAGAAGAGGGAGGGGAGGAGGAAAGGGAGGATGGGGAAGGCATTTTCAGTTTGCTTTTAGTTTGTCACTGCTCTAATCTGCTAATGATAGGCAATAAATGGTATTAATCTCCCTACTCTGAGTCTGTTTTGCCTGTGACGGTAAATGGTTCTTCAAGTCTTGAGCTCTTTTTCATCGTGTTTTCTCCCGTAGTTGCTTTAAGGTGGGAGAGTGAGAGGGCAGTGCTGGTGGAGTTTAGCTAGACAACAATGTGAAATCAGCACAAGATCCATAGCCTATCCTGAGCAGAGCCCCCTCTCTGAAAGAGTGTTTGGGATCGGATTCTTTAAAGACCTGGAGCCCTTTCCCCAGTCACTCCATATCATATAGTCTGCCCTGAGTTTTGAAATTTTTTTGGTTGCAAGCAATGATTCATTGGAACCCCAAGCACAAAATATTTCAATATGTTTTAATATACAAAAATATGATTATTGCTATTTCCTTTGGGAAGAAAAAAAAAAAAGTTTTTGGCATTTGTACACAGACTGAACCAGTGGGCTACCATAGCTCTCATAATTATAATCATCGTGAGGGATACTCAAGGAATAATGGTGTGCACAAACTCCAACTCTTATCTGATTTTCATTCCCTAAAAAGCATCTTTACCTCCATCATATCATTTTCAGTCAACTAAATTGGATCCATGTTCTGATTTTATTTCTCTGAGGTATTATTGTACTGCCTGGAGATGAAAGTGCAGTGTAAATTTCTGTATATGCTAATCCTCTCATTTATAATCTTTTCCTTATTCTGGGTTTAAAACTAAGCCAAGATCAAAAAACCTTCATAATCATTCAGCTTGTGTTTGGTTCAGATTATTTTGTTGATAAATCTTACTGTCCAGAGAGTAAAAGGATACTGCACAAGTGAGAAAGAGTGAAGCTCCTTTACCGTGAAAACATGACTGGAGTTTATACTAAAGCCTGAATTACATTTTTAGTTTTTTGGCGTTTCAGTCCATATTCATTGTACCTCCTATAAGCCTCTATTCGATTTAAACAAGAGAGGAGAGTAGGTGGCTTTTTGCAATAGAAGACTTTTTACTTTGTAGAGAAGTAAGTTGCTTACCATAGGCTCCTAATTTCAATAGGAAAAGAATAACTGCAGTTCGTAGCCTCAAGGGTCTGACAGAGTAAGACTTGTGAACTAAACTGAGATAATGAGTTCTCACAGGGCTATGCTCTATAGTCACCATAGTGTTATGAGTATCACCTGTCCTATCAGCATGGCCATATGCAAATGGATGCCAGAGGTTCTCGTTACTGAGTAATCATAACCGAAGGGAGACCTATGAACGTCTGTGAATGGATAGAATGAGCACAGTTTGACCTGAAGGGTTCCCATGGATCCATTGCGGACTAAATCTCTGAACTGCTGTCCAGTCTTCTTGAAGGTCCTTGATTGCCCTGAGATTGCCAACCAACTAAATGTAGGCATGCAATATAAGCACTAAATTAACCAGGTGATCAACCTGTATGCTAACTACAGACAACAAAAACCATGGCCTCTATAGAGAATGAAGCCACTTCAGAGCTGAATACTCCCTTTCGGTTTCCATCAGCTTGTTTCAGGTAGAAGAAGAAAGACCATGTGGATGTTTTCATTTCTTTATAAATTCTTTCTTCCAGGTAAATAGTCAAGAACAAAACTATAACACACTGTACCCTTCAGACTAACTAGCACATCTCTGTGGTATACCCAGTCCTAGTGTAATACAAAAAATGAAAGATATGAAATTGTTTTTGTTTTTCCTTTGATTTGTAAGGATAGTAGCGAATAATGAACGTGGTTTGGTGCAGATAAGGCTAGCTCTGGCACTGCTGTGGAAAGAAACTCACTTCTAGGTTGTGAGCAGGAATACATTCTTACTCTGTTTTCTGTCTCCTAATTAGTTTTTAATCCATAACATGACTGTGCATCATTCCCTCTCATCACTTAATATCCTCAAAAGAAAGAACTTTTCAAAAGACTCTTGAAATTCTAAATCAGTTATGTTGTCTGCTTCTTTATGTATTTTGTTAACTATCCCAAGTAGTAATAGCCCTTTAATAACGTAAACCTCTCTGTAATAATAAGCTTAGTAGTTTATTTTTCCTTTTCATGTTGTAGTCATCAGAGATTCTTATGAACCCTGAGTGAGTCATACCAATTAAAACCATAGACATTCAGAAGATCAGACTTAGTTACATAGTGGTCTTTCCTGTTCATATCAGTACTGAAATTGCCTGGAATATAATACATGTGATATGGATAATGCATCTACTAAAATATGTCATAACAACAGCCATCCATTAATTCTCTGTAACAGTAAGGGTTTAAAGATTCTTTTCTCTAGTAGCTTCTCTGCTTAAATTTTAAGGGTTAGAGTATTTGGGTTTCAGCCTATGGTCTGCTGAGGCCTATTTATGTAAGACCAGATATCACCAAATAATTTAGATATCATCAAATAATTTTGTACACCTGAATATTAATATTTGAACCATCAAAATGAACTGATGTTATTATTATTTATTTCAATATGATTTTCTACCCAGAAGGGGCTGGCACAAGCTTTTGCACACTCAATTGTGGCATGTTTTTTTGTTTGCTAGTAGAATCCCAGATGAGAACTTGTTTCCTTCAAAACATTAATCAAGTCCCTTTCTGTTCCCTCATGCCTATTTTATTAAAGTGCATATCACCTTGGAGTGACAACTGGCAAATACCCATACCCTTCCTGCCTGTCTCCTCAGCAGTATTTGACACTGTCAGTCATACATTGCTGTTTACATGCTGCACAAATCTGGCAAGTGTAGACAGAAGCATGCAAGTGACTGATCTTTTCTGTCAGATTAATCCCAGAAGTCCCCATTTCTATCTCCAGAACTTACCATTGAAGAACTTAGTAAGATTCAATTCCTTCCTCTTTCTCATTCAATGTCTATACTTGCGGAAATTAGGACTGCAAAGGCTTGGAAAAAGACCAACAAGAAGAACATATAACCCACCAATAGAATGAGATAAAAAAAAAAAGATAATATACCAGCAGATGTGCCCAAAGATGTTGAGGTTCCCCAGGTTATGTGGTTTCTGAAGGAAATTTACAGTGAAGATTTCCTTATTATTATTTCCTTTTTTCCTTATTATTTTCCTTATTGCTTACTCTTGCTCTCTCATCCCTGTTATTTGTTCCACCTAATTGTGCTGTTACAGACTTCTGCTTAAAAGTTGATCCTGGAAGAAGAAAACAAATGGGAAAGATCACTTTTTTTCATTGTCTATTTCAATTTGAATCATCAAGCAATGTGTTTTACAATGTAGCCTCACACACGTGATGTCACCCCAGCTGACAGGATATGGTGAGCAGTAGCACAGGGGTAGGAAGGAGAAGAGGAATGTTTTGGCTGTCTTTGTTTCCAGCGTCACCGAAACACACAATTCCACACTTCACATAGCTGAAAACCATCCCTTATTTAATAGGCATTGGCCACTGTTTATTTTGCCTTGTATATTACCTTACTAATAGAAGTGAGTTTTCATATGCAGCTCTTCAAAATTCATACACATATTATTTCCTGTGCCTTAGAGAAAACAAAGGTTTAACAAGTTCTATGAGGAAAATTTCATGATACAAACTATGTATTTACTTATTGTTTTTAACCAGGAAAATAACTGAACTTTTATCTTGAAGATACAGATTTATTTTAGTCTTTTATTTTAAAACTCTTATTTCAATATACAGCTTTTATTTTCTTTTTCCTAATATCTGTGTAACAAGCAATAGGATGAAATAATAAAGAGAGATTGAGATATACCTCAAATTTTTATCTGTTATTCAATGAGTTAAAACCTGTTTTGTTTTGTTTTGTTTTCTGGTTAAGTCAAGTAGCAGAGACTCTAGCATACCACTTGGCACTTTCTTTTCTACAGTTCAACATTTCTGAGTCAACAGGAGGGTTTTTACATATCTTTTCCCCCAGCTTCCATTTCTATACCTGTTAAATGAACACATATAAAGATCTTTTTCCTTTCTTCTTCAGCATATTAAACTACCTCACGAATGAGTGTACTTCAAAGGTCATGTGTTAGACCCAGACATTCCATCTGAATGCACACCCAGAGTAAATGCTGTAATTGCTAATTTCCCCGATCTTAAATCCATGGTGTTATGAATTAACATAAACATTTTTTTTTTTTTTTTGGCAGGGGAGGGGTTCAGTCTAGTGGAATTACCCATATACACATAGAGATTTTGCTTTCCTGTCAGAGGCATCAAATAATGAATCCTTTTGAAGTGGTAAGTGCTTGGTGCTATGGCTTAATGCAGTACTGTATTGTTTTGTTTGACCTCAGCCTCAGAGAGCTGTTGGTCTGATCCTTCGCACAGTAGAAAATACTGTGATCTGATATCTGGGACTGAACCAAGTAATTACAGGAGATTGGCTGTGCTAGGGAAAGGGGAGGGTTATGCCTTCATCTTTCCCTGCTAATGCCTGTTGTACGCTCTCATCTCATTTGGTAGATTAGAAAGAATTTAAAAAGAGGTAAATACCAAATCTTCATAATTTTTATTTTTTTTTCTTCTCCCCTGACCACTTAGGTTAACAGCTGTGTGGCAGTTTCCAGCTACTGAAATGGATGATAAAATAGTAGGAAATGATGATTATTCTTCTCTAGAAACTGACAGCAGGAATAGTATAGAGAACTTGTAGGCAATGGTTCTAACAATATTATAGCAGGGGAGAAACTGATCTGTAATCACACTTACATCAATAATATTCCATCAAGGGTTAAAACACCAAGTTGTTACCCAGCCTGAACTGTCAGTGTTACTGTTTTAAATGTTTGCCAATTAAATAATTAGGTGTAACTTAATAAATGTTTGAACATCATTTTCTCTCCTCTTCTCTCAGTCCAACTGTCTTGTAGTTTATGTCACTATGGCCTACTTTTCAGCAAGAGCATGTCTTAATATTGAGTGTATCAAATCTAATCCTACGGTTTATTGTAGGCAACCCCAGTTGGTCCTGTTCTAAGGCTTTCCCTCCCTTTCTGGTGAAAAGCACTTGTACCATGGCCCTGCTGGTGGCCTGAATCACCTCAATTTGTTCTAGCAATCAGAGGCAGCTGCTCCATGTGAAAGGAGTGTGGACCACTGAACAGAGCAGTAAGACTGACCTCAGGCTGAATGCAAAAGGCTGAGCCCTTTCTGCGAGGCCAGTCGAGCATGTGCAAACACATTTGCTGAAGTACAAAATGGTCCAGTGATTTAAAGTAAGTTTTCTTCTCTCTTTCTCTCTTTTCCCTTTCAGAAATGAAACAGGATAGAGGATAGCCTGGGTACAATCTTAGCAACATCTGTTGCCTTTCACTAGGGTCTTGGCCAAGGACAATATCTATTCAAAGAGGTACTGACATTTTATTGAAAGAGAAAAAAGCCTTAAATAGAGAAGCATTTGGACATGTTTCCCAACACACACAGTTGGGTCTTTTTATGGGTCAGAATGCTTTTGGTGAAACACTTTTTTTCCTCTCTTCTCTCTCCCTTTTCTGGTGAAAGTGTCAGAAAACAAATCTTCAGAAAATTATAGAGCTCAGTAGGCTTACAATGCTGAAGAACAGTTAAATTTTCCCTTGTTTACTTTCATTCTCTGAACTAAAGAACATTTGACAATTGAAATCTTAACCATGCTTAATAAGAAGAGTGAAGGAATTTATGCTTAAGATTGTTTCACATCTGTTACTTTCTAATTTCTTTTATCTTTTAAAACAGCTACTAATAGAGCTGGAGCAACTGCAGCACTTTGATGTTATTTGTTATGTTTGTTTTCCTGTATACTCTTCTCTCTTCCCCATCACCTCACTCTCCCCAAACACTAATTTTATCCAGCACTTAGGAAGAGGCAGTTACCTGTTTCTGTCTCCTTTTTTTTCTTCACATAGCTTTTCACAGGCAATTTTGCTCTGTCCAACCATGACATGCCTTCATAAAAATGACAGATGAAGCAGCTGAGTAGCTGGTGGGTGTATTATCCTCCGGAAGGCATCTGCTGCTGAAAAGGTACCTATTCTTTTGTTGGCCTTGGGACTGAGAATGTATATTGCATCTCATACATGAAGCCATTCTTATCAGCTTTCCACTATTTTGAAGGTAATCACAGTAAATTAAATAAAAGCTATTCAAAAGAAGTCAAGTAGAGTTATTCAATTACATAGTTTAGCAACAAAGCTTTGTGTAAGTACAAAATTTTAGACAAAGAAGATAGTGCTCAAGAAGAAATTCTGCAGTACCTCCAGTTTTACTGAATTTTGTTTGGGTCGTCTTGCCATGGTCATTAAGTAACATGAATATGTATGGATGAACACTAACTCCATGACATGAGATGACTTAAAGTGGCTTGCGTAAATGTGTATTGTCTGGATGTGTGTAGTAAATTATTAATATTTATGTGTATAGTGGTAGTTCCCACTAGGAGATCAGGGTGCTTGTGTCCTGTCTGTCCTGTGATTTATAGAAATATATGTCCTAAAAAAGTCTTGTCTTGGAAAGTTCACAACAGAAATATGACACAAACTTTAGTGACTAAAAGAAGAACAAAAGCAGTGCTTCTGTTGAAAAACCAAGGCATGTAGGACCGGTAACACTAAGGTCAATGTTGCTGAATGATCAGACACAGCATCCTAGTGACCAGCATCTAATGTTTCTAAAGGCCAGACTGTAGAGGAAATACACTGAAAGCGTGAAGGGGATTGAATTGTTCTTAATTCTGGTGCCAGGGCACTACACCATTAACCTCCTAAATGTGGGAAGAAGCACGTTCCAGAGGACCGTTGTGTTCTTTCAACTGCCCTCAGCCTTTTTCTTTCTCCTTACACCTACAGGCACAAGAAGTAAGAGGAGGAGATAGGAACCGATAAGCCTCGATTTTGATTCTTGCAACACAATCATGTATATACTGTCTTGGGACATGCATCTTCAGAGCAATGAGAAGAGATTTCCACCACATTCATTAGGACTTGAGCAAAGTGCTGTGCTCCATCCCCTGAGTTAATTTTCAAACTGACAAGGACTTAGATCTTTCATAAAACATATTCTTCTCTTATCAAATCCAGTGGGTTTTTTTGTTTGTTTGTTTTTTCCCCCCACTGGTTTTAATGAACACAGAATCCATCCCAAGAACAGGTAGAATTTAGATAGGATTAAGAGATTTGTAATGCTTTTAACATTTTTAACATAAAAGTAATGTTTCAGTTGACATTCCTAAGGGGGGTGGGGGGTTGGAAGCTGAATTTATTAACTTGGTGGAAGATCGATATATATAATGTCTCCTTTGTCCCTCACAACAAATAATTGTTAGAGTGAGCAGTTCAATATGATGGAGATAGTCACATTTTTTTTTTCTATAGTTCACTTAGAAAATATTTCTATCTGCTTCCCATACAACTGCTTACATGTCAATTTAGCATTCTCTCTCCATAAATATTTAGGTATAGGAGTTTAGCATTTAGCTTAACATTCAGACATGAAAAGTTTGATTGCCTGAAGGTGAAAAAGTAGAGTCACCAACAAGCTCCTTGCTTATACTGTTTCTAGTGCTTATAATGCTTAGACTGTACATTTTGTAAATGTTACTGTTGTTGCATTTTATTTTTATATTTTGAAGGAGAGAGAGAGCTTGTCCAATTATTAATGTGGTCAGGGGAAAAATATACAAATAAAATCTGTTTACTTAGCTAATGTGTTCACACAGGGAAGGTTATGAGATCTTCAATATCAGCCATGATGCAATAATTTACATAGTTTTAGCTAATTATTCAGAAAATCTTTCTAGAACTGCAGCTGTAATCTCTGATTTTGTTTATGAAAATATTTGAGTTTGTATTGACAAGCTACACTGGAACACAAAAATCTGGTATGGGCTTAGAGGTCAATGAAGGAGTTATTCACATTAATTTCATATAGAAGATGCAGAATACAGGCTGTAACTTGAAATGATACATCTTGCTGTGTATGAGCATTTACTGTTGTTTTTTCTTTTTTCTTTTTTATATATAAATAGGAATTTTTCACATGTAACTTAGCTGCAGATTTTGAGAAGGCTGTTACACAGTAGTAGCCCCCTGAAGCATGCAAAAATCCCTGAAGTCAATTGGACTTCCTATGCATAACTTTTCATAGGATCAGACAAATGCTCTCAGTCTGCAGCGCAATTCGTCTGAAAAATTGACCTTAGTTTTGCCACAGTGTGAATGCCCTGAAGAACTGAGCTTAATACCCAGCAGAAACTTATCTAACCTAATTTTTTTCTGCATACTTCAGAAAAGAGAGAAGTGTTGATTATAAAAATGGTGATGCCTCTCCTCCACCAGCAGGATCTTGCTGGTATGAAGCATTAATCTGAGACCCAAGTGTTTGTGGATGTATTTGTTTGCAATTTGAGCTATTATGTTCAACAGTATTGTAGAGATGGTCATAAATGTCGCTATGTGAGAGGTCTGTTGGAGAGCTACCTTTTGACATACTCAGTATTACTGTGATGTGAGTGACACATCATGAGGTCCAAGGATACACAAGTAGTTAGCACTTTGTTTACACTTCTCAGGAACTAGGTTTTCTTCTGTTGCTCCTATCCTGATTGTGCCTTTCCTAGCATTGTTAGTTGAATGATCTCATCAAATGAAAGAGAAAAAATGTCTGCTTTGAAGCATTCTTCCTCTCTTTTAATTTTCTTATCACAATCTTATTTCCTATCCCTTAGTCCTAGCTCCTATGTTATAAATTCTAACGTTTTAAAAACTATTTTCATGTTTTTATTCTCAGTATCTTTCTTTGCCTGATGATTCTTTTTTTCCTTATTGGTAATCCATACTTCTTGCAGAGCGCTTAGAGCACAACACTGCCAGCTTTGTCCTGCCATATTCTATCTCAATGCTGGCCAGCTTGGTACATCCACTTGTAATATGATGAATAGTATCTGGAGCCTGGCCACACATCCTACATTCTAGTCTTAGGGTTTTTTAAGCCATCTATCCTTGCTTGTACAAATTGCTCATTCCTGTGTGGCCATAATGAAATTCTTCATTTCTCTTTTCAGTCTTCTGACAGCCTGCTTAACATTTGCCACAACCTTCTTGTGAGATTTTTGAAATTCTTGGTGTTTTTTTTTTTTTCAGTTGATTTCTGCTTGCGCTATTCTTACTACTATGTGAATGATAAGTTACTCTAATTGGTAGAATCTTTTTCTTTTAATTTTGGACCCTTCTTAGGATTAAACAGCCCAGTTTTCTATCTATACATTCTTAAAATTACACTTCCTGACAATATGAACTCCATTTTTCTCTGCATTCACATTTATTACCTTAGGCAATAATAACTTTTTATTACTTTTACAGTTACATTTCCTTATATTAATCAGATTTATTTCTGAAGAAGAATAACATTCTTGAGAATATATTACCACATGTGCCAGCATATGTGGGCCCACCGTGTCATCAAAAGATTGTGGAAACTCAAGAGAAGATACAGAGAAACGAGAAAAGGACAGGTAGTGTCCATGATGCTAATGCTGAATTGATAAAGTACCAATTCCAAAGTGGAATGGGTGGTTGTGGAGGCTTAATAACTTGACCAATTGAATCATCTTTACTTTTATTTTCTACAATTTAGTTCATATTATTATCTCAGTTGGGTTGCCAAGTCTTTAAAGGGTATTCTGCATAAAGTCTTCTATAAAGCAGGTTGCTGAACTTTTGGGGACCATTAATTATGTCCCCATAGTTACTGTGGCTTGATGGGAGGTTCCTGGAATATGGGAAACTCCTGGAACCTAGGCAACAATGTAATTGACTAAAAAACTCAGTTTAAGTATGGAATTAAGTCATAACAGGGTGGACAAAGAAAGGCTGAGACATTCCTGTGTTGAGTATCTTGTTAAAGGCAGTAAGTGTCTTAAATTACAATAGGATTTTTGTTTTTCCTTCTGCAATTTACAGAAATTAGAATAAAAGTAGACTAAAAATCAGACAAGCAATACTTCATTTTAGATCTGAATCTGAACTAATATAACCACAGAAATGGATGGTGATATGAGAGGTGAGAAATGTACATCAGAATTATAGCCACCTGTAAATAATATATCTGGACAGCAGAAGCCCTAATCTAAAAGTAATTTATAATTGCATTAGTACTCATACAGCCATGTGCTAATGTTGGTTAGTAATGTTTTCCTTTAAAAATGATCTTAAACTGCAAGCTCTCTTATTTGCCTCATGAAAACCTAATATCTGTATAAAATTTCAGGATTTCAGGAAACATAATGAAAAGTTAGCGTTTGCCTCTAAGCATATCAAAGGAACTCTGCAAGCTATCGCTGAGTGCATGATAGAAGTTATTTCTGCTTACATAGTCAATGATTTATCAGCATCCAGGTAGCTGTTACCAGATGTTGTTTGTTTGTTTGTTTCTGAATGCATACTTTGTAAAGATAGAAATATTAATATTGAGAGACTCTCAGTGGTTCAGGGAACTGAAGAGAACTGTAAAAGTTTTGTTTTCTGCCTTAGGTCAAAATTGCTCTCTAAGTAGTGGCCACCAAAGCCCTCACTGTGTGAGAAGTATTTGAGAGTGTGTGAGAGCATGTTTTCTGGTCCTAGATCTGCCTATGGTTCTGCTGTATAGTATGGGATCACAACTCATATTGTTCATTGGCATACATGACACTTTGAGAAGTCAAAGGAAAGGTGCCAGAACCAACAGGCTCTTTGATGCCTGCAGCTGTCCTTACAGGGCCTAAGATGCAGGTCTGATGTTTGTTTTGACAAACAGTAGACTGTCCCATGGAAGTGGTACATACGTACCTCTCAGGATGAGTAAATACACTACAAACCGCGTTAGAAAGAAATACAACAGCATTGCAAGTATGGATTACAGCCAAAATCTTCCAGTCAATGTACTGGAATGGACTGACTCACTGGCAAAAACACACCAAGAAGACAGTCAAGAACAAATTGTATTAAAAAAAATATACATTTTCTTGTGTTACTAAAAATGGTGGATTGCCAAAACTGACTAAGAATAATTGCTTCTTTATATTTTCTTCTGCTGGGGCAATGAAATTAAATTGGTCTGCTTAGTCATACTTTTTGCTTGGAGTCACTGGGCTGTTTTGCTCCTGTGAAAGTCAAAGGGTACAATACATTTTATTTTGATGTGACTGTGTAAGCAGTTAGAAAAAAAATAAATCAGACAAAAATATCTATCCTATTTTCAACACAGTAAAAATAAGTTCAAATGTTTTCACAGACATACAGTTTAATTAAAGGTTTTGCTTGAGAGAATATAGATTTTTGGAACATAAACCACATCCTTGAGAGTGGTCTGTTAAGTTAGTAGGAATGTCATGAAATATGCTGTAAAAGTCTACACATGAAAGCTTTTTAATTGGGTGATATTTGGCTATGCCAATTCTTGATTAGGAATATCAGGATCAGAATCAAAATTAAGGAGAAATAATCCTTCTATTCTAAAGATTTAAAATGATGGTAAAATTATTTAGTCCATATTTTGATTCTGAGGAGCAAAGAAAGTGCTTGAAGGTGGTAAGAAAAATTTATAAAGATCACTACCCTCTGTAGATTCTTCTTCCATTTTATCCCATTCCCAAACAATAAAATATTCTTAAATAAATAAATAAACCTTCATTTTTCATCATTGAAGTTACAGCTTTTGAATTAAGTATGAAAAAATAATTTTCCCAAGTACTGGTTTCATTACAGAATGAGTTTGAAAGAAGATAAAGCAAAGATGTTTGTGATATTTTGTGAGCGAAAAGACAAATTGTCCTTGAACTTTGCCCTTTAAGGATCAGTGCAAAGAGTCTTATTTCAATTAATTCGTGAAAGATGCATTAGGGATTGGGGGAAGGAGGACAAAGGAAAGAAGAATCCTTAATTGCAATCTTAAGGAATTGCATGCAATCATGTTTCAGGATTTTCTTGCCTGAATACATCCTGTTGCATTGTAACCACACACTCAGATGCTGCTGAACATCCAGAATGAAGTTGCTTCTAGTTGCCCTCTTTAAACCACTTCTCCCGTCCTCAAATGCCATGTTATTGAATTGCTGCTCTCTGGTTAGAAGGGCGACACATCAGAAATTACATATCTGAAAATGAAGCTACAAGACAAGAAACACATAGAGATTACCTATTACATTTATAAAAAATATGTATACTTGTTTGCACTCTTGAATTCAAAGGCTACAACCACATCCAGAAACTAAAATTATATTAAAAAAAAGGGAAAAAAGGAAAATCCTCTGTGATATAAATCAATTATTTTATTTTTTAAGAAGTGACTTTGTCTTCACATTACTTCATTATTGTTGACACCACATTTTACTGTATATATATGAGGAATTAAAATTAATTACAAACACAGATTATTAGTTGGTTCATAGTAGGTTGAGAACGCTTTCCTCATAAAGCAATAAATCAAAAGACATTGGCCAAGGCTCATTTCTTGCTATTGCCCTTGGTTTGATCCATTGTTCTAAAAACAGTAACTGTTAAAAATATTTCTGTCCGTGGAAAATGTCAGTTCAGCAGCTCCGCCAGCACTTGGAACCTCTGCATTTTTATTTATTTATTTATTTTTTTTTTTTAAACAGGAGGCGTCCTGGGTCCCGGGTGATCGCATTTCATTGGCAGACCTGGTGGACGCTGCAGACCCAAAAGGCTTCAGCGGTGCTGAAACGAGGCAGAAAGTTTGTGCTGCCGCTTTCCCAGCCGAACCAAGTCCAAACAAAGCAGGTATTCACTGCCCAGAGCGGCTTCCCCGGGCAGCTCTGGGGATGCGGGGCTGTGCGTGGCTGCTGCCAGGCTCCATCCCCAGCGTGACACTGCGCCTCCTCCTCGTCCTCCTCCTCCTACCGGTGCGCAGAGCTCCAGCACGGGCACACCGCCCCTGGCACAGGCGCCTCTCTCACCGTTTATTCTACGAGAGCACCTGGTTTATTTATTCCAGCTATTTACACACACTTTATTTTATTGTTATTATTATTTCCCCTCCCCCCTTTTAAACAGAGCCGGGGAGAGAAGAGGGACAGCGGCACTGGGGAGGCTGAGGGCAGCAGGGGTGAGGGGGTTGCGGTCGCTTGGTTGGTGACAGCTCCGTGCCCAGCGGCCCCACGATCCCCGGCTCCCCCAGCGCCGCCCAGACCAATTTGGGGGTAGGGGGCTGCAGGCTGGAAACAGGGCAGGCTGGAGGGGCTGAAAGGGCAGAATTATAAAGGAGGGTCCCCGGACACTTCGCGTTAGTTTTGCGACTTTGCCTTCACGCCTCGGGTGCTGAGTTGATCACGGCTCCTAGGACAAGCTTGTGTATGACGGGGGGAGAGGGCGGGAAGCGGGGGGAGGGGAGGACGGGAGCAGGGAGTATTAAAAAAAATATCTTAAACTCTTTCCTTCAGCTCCGTGTTTTCAAATGCAAATGGGGAGATAGATTGGCTCGCGCCCCACCCCCTAGCCCTGCTCCTGATTTTTATCCAGAGGACTCCATCTGTATATCGTGTCGAGGAGGAGGAGGAGAGGCAGGGGGCGCGGGGCCGGCAGGCTGCTTGCTCTCCGGGTCTGCTGCTCAGTAGGCACCGCTGGAGGTACGAAAAGTCGCCCTGCCTCCTCCGCGCCCGCGGACCGAGCTGGCAGCCGGCACCGGCCACTGAGCGGTGACATCCCCTGCCCAGAGCAGCATCCCCACCTCCTCCGTCTCCTTCCCTCCCTCCCCCCTCCTTCCATCCCTCCCTCCCTCCTCTTTCCCCTCTTCCTCCTCCTCCTCCCGCAGCCAGGATCCGCACCCAGTCGGAGCTGGGCTTGGCACCGGCGCCCACTTCTCCCTCCGTGCGCCCAGCTGCTGGCCGCGCCGCGCCGTGCCGCGCCGCGGAGGAAGAGGAGGAGGAAGAGGAGGAGGAGGAGGAGCGGGGCAGCAACGGCGCTCCTACCTCCGCGGGTGCGGGCGAGTGCGCGGGCGGGCGCGCAGCCCCGATGCCAGGCGGGCTCCCGGCCGCCGCCTGGGAGCATCCCGCCAGCACTTCTCCGCCGAGGCACCGCCGGCCCTTGGGATTAAAATACCGCGCTGGGCAGCCGAGGGACGGCAGGTGAGTGAGTGCCGGCTGCAACTGCCCCCGCCGCTTTCCCATGCGGGCAGGGGGAAATGGGAGTAGCTGCGGGCAGGGGGCTGAGCGCTGCTCCTCTCCCCCGGCCCCGCACCGCTCCTGCTCGGCAGCGGCCGCGGAAGCAGCGGCAACTTTCCTCCGTGTCTCGCCGCCGTGGTCTCCTCTCCCCCGTGCCGGGGGGCGGCGGGGAAGGGAAGGGAAGAGAAGGGAAGGGGCGGCCCGGGGCAGCGCGGCTGGCAGCGGCCGCCCAAGTGCCGGCTGTGGCCGGGGAGCGGTGAGAAGTGAGAGAGAGAGCACGGATGCTCTACGCTTGTGTGCACCTACCGCATCAAGGAAAAAAAAAAAAAAAAAAGAGAGAGAGAGAGAACAATAGCAACCCTCTGACTCTTCGGAGAAGTCTCGCAGACAAGGGGGGAGATGGAGTGGGGGAAGGGAGGGCTACAGACTTATGCAAAATGTAGGCAGCAGCAAGTCCCGACTGCCTCGGTCCTTTCTGCCAAAGCAAAGCGGTCGTCTTCCTGGCTCTCTGAGTCCAGCTTTGATGCTACGGAGCAATACTGCGGAGGCCGGGAAATTTCCCGAGAGTTATTTCCCAGAGCTTTCGTCCTTTTATGTCAAGGATGTTCTGGAGTTTGCAAATGTGAAAATGATGGGAGCTTATTTCTTTGATTAGCATTCAGCTGGTAAGGCAGGCTCTGCAGTGCTTGGCTGTTTGATACTGACCCTTCCCCCCTGCCCCATTCCCTCATTTATCCACATATCCACACACAGACAGGTCCTGCTTTCCTCTAATAGACTGTGTGCACTGGCAGTAAGTATTTTGTGATCTGGATCCAACTTCTAGTCGGTAAACAGAGGGAAATATCCCTTTTTGATATAGGATTTAGCCTTCATACCCCATGCTTTCCAAAGGTGAAGTAGTTCAGGTGAGCCAGGATTCTGCAAACAACGATAGCTTTCCCAGCAAACCAGAGGATTTAGGGAGGGAGGGGAGACTGAGACTAGTGAGGCACTCTGATTCTGGGAACTGAAATGCTGATACTTTAATCTTTTTCCCATTGCAAGATAAAAAAGTCTCATGTTCTGATAGATAACTTCTCAAGTCAAAGCAGAGACTTGAAAGGGCAGTGTATACTTTATAGTCTCTCTAACAAGACAAAGTGCCTTGCCATTTTCTCAGCTAAAACATAGGTGATCGTAAAGCTTTGCAGAAAATAAATTGCTTTCCAGGACAAATAAGTAAATAAATAGATAAAGGAGCCAAACTCTTGTATGTCAGTTTCTGTAACAGTCTCTCTTTGACAGTGATGTGTGACTTTACTTTTCTACCTTTATCATATCTACTAATTGCTCATCTGTTACATGTTGTGAAGTTTGTAGGGGATTGTTACTGGTAAAAGGTAGATGTTATTCTGTTTCTGGAAAAGATAGGTCTATGTAATCTCAGGTGAAGAGCTATTCAGATGAGCAAGTTAAATTAACAGCATGCAAGTTGCATAAATAAATGAAGTTTGCTTAGAATTTTGCTTTTGAATGTACAAAAGGTCAGAAGATGAAGATTAGTTGGGAAATGGTGCTGGTTTGCTCTTAGCAATATCCTAACAGTTTTAAAAATGCAAAAGTGAAGCGACAATATATAGAAATAATAAGCATGCCTCATTTGAAACTAGTTCAGTGTGACTGTGGTGTTATCATCTTCGGGGGGAGGGGGGGAATAATAATAAAAGGCACCAAAGAAGTCCAAACCAACTCTCTAGGGACCAAATGTGACATCCTGTTTAAATTCCTTTTACACACTTTTCTAGCTCTCACAGCCTGCAAATACCAGGGGATCTAATATAGACACGCTTCTTTTTGGGGGACATGAAGAAAGCCTAAGTAAGATTAAAAAATAATTACAATAAAATCCACAGGAAGCAGAGCAGAGCAAAGAAGCTGGAAGCTGACTCTTGCAACTTTTTACGTTATGTGGAATATTCTGGGTTTGAGAATTTAGTAGATTAAGAACTGCCTGGAAAATTATCTAAATATCCAAGTTAATAATCTGAGCTACCACTGCATTTTAGAAATGTGAGTGAATGTGAAGAAAAAAATAGTCATTGGTAATGTAGAGTATTTTCTTAAAACAAACAGACCAAAAAATCATTAAAGACTGGAGCTTTAATCAGAGGGCATTTCACCCTTATAATGGAAGACTTTATTGTAATTAAAGGCTGCTGTAGGTCATTAGAAGTGTGTTTGTTAATAATGTACCACATGACAGCTTCAGAGCTCTTTTAAGTCTACTTTTATTGATATAATTGCAAAGCACTCTTGATTATTTGCTATTGATTTAATAGCAAGGAAATCTTAACATAGAAATCTTACCATAGTATAGTTTGCATTGGAAGGGACCTTAAAGATTGTCTAGTTCCAACTCCGCTGCCATGGGCAGGGACACCTTCCATTAGACCTCATATATAAAGAGGTAATTGTAAATCATTTGTTTAACTGCAGATTACCCATGAACTATCTGATGAGCAGAATGGATCTTTCTCATGGATCCTCAGTGTGTTCTGTCCACGTTTTTCTATGTTTCTTCAGCTGTCAGATGCTTGGCTCAAGAAAATCATTATTAATGCAAAACCTTGGTTGCTTTACTCTAAATTAAAGTCCTACTTTGCTGTAAACCTGGCTAAGCCTTTTCTCAAAGGTGTTCAACACACAAACTGACTCCAACGTGCAATGAAAATAGAAGGTATTTCCAACTAAATATGCTTTGCATATGAATATACTACTCAGAAGGCAGTTTTAGTGTCAGTTTGAGTAGTAACTTTTTTTTTTTTTTTTTGGCTATTGACTTAATATCTGATCTGCTCAGTGGTTCTTCAATGAATGCTTTTCCTGAGCCATCCAATTTACTGTAGTTTAGCATGCACTTTTTTTTTCTCTTTTTTTTTTTTCATGTATGCTTTCATGCTACTACTGGGTATTGTTTTCTTGGAGGAATAAAAATCATTAAATTCTAGCTGAGGAAGGGTGCGTAAAATATATGACGGTTACTTCAGTCCTGCCTGTCAAACTAGGTTTAACTCTAAGCAGTAATGCAGGAGTGCCTCCTCTGGGAATTCAGTGGTTCTGCAAGGAAATGCCACGAAGTCATTTCTTCCCTTAGGTATTATGTGAAATTCCTCAATTTAAATGAGGCTGCAGAAATTGAGCTTGTGGAATTTTAAATATTTGACTTGATTGGTCTTGCACATACAAATACTGCTAGCGTTTCTTTTCAATAACTGATCAAATTAGCATTTTCCTTTCCAGCAACTCTAGATCTATAAAATGTGTCATAGCAAGGTGAAAAACCAAAAAGCACTTTCATGTGGAGAAAATTATATAAAATTTCTTTCTTTTGTCAATTTTTCTAGGGGGAGGGAAAAAAAATAAAGTAAAATATGAGCTCTCCAGACACATAAAGCCTTACGATCAACTGCAGAATATTGTGAAACACCAAAGACAGTTGCTTGGTTTTCTTTCTGCATTTTGTGAAGCCATATCATTTATTGAAGTGTGCCTACTGTTTTTCTGTTGTGTCGTCAAGTCCTTTCACCTGAGTCAGAGGGTATTGGAGCCAGCTTAGTGTAACAGTGCCATATGTTTGGAGCAGTGATAGTTTCTTGCTTGATAACCAGATGCAGACTGCAGGATGTGCACTCCATTTACAGATCTCCCATGTGAATATTTAGGCCAGTTAGCTGCAGGAGGTTGTGGTCTGTAGATATAATGTCATCTGGCACAGGGAGTTAACAGGTTTGATCGTAATGCCTTGACTCACAGACCTTCATTTCATGGAAGGGTCCCCACCTCACTTGCTCTAAGGCACCCTCCTTTTTACTTTATTTATTTATTTCAATGAAAAAATGTTGCGACCAGACGTTGCAATCTGCACCATAATTAGACACGTTCTCTAAGTCTTTTGTCTCAAGGATCACAGAGTTACTGTGCCTGCAAAAAGAGTCCCTGTGATATTTAGGATGTGTGACATTGTTGTGAGCCTACAGCTCCTCGAAGGGGAATTTTCTCTTCCACAGAAAGTGATACCTTTTCCAATGGGCATTGTAAAACTGAATGTCAAAACATAAATATTTCAGCAAGATTAGTTCAGCTGTCAAGGGGCTCACCTGCTGATTCTACTGTGCTTATGGGATCCTGGTTCAAGATCCAGTGGCAATAGTCACCCTCAGAATTATCTCAACACAGAGGGTCTTGTTTTATTGAAAGGTTAAATTGTGTATGGGGAACGGGTGAGAGGGGAAGAGGGAGAGGTGGGTAGGGGAGTGAGACGGGGGCTGGGCAGGAAGGATAACTATGTGCTATTGATCAAGCTAAAATAAAATTTACAAGTATTTTCAGGGCTGCAATTCCAGAGACAGTGAGATCTGAGTTTAAACAGTAAATTTTTGCTATAGTGTCAAAAATTGAAGCAATCTTAGGAGAGGAGAATAAGGGGTGGGGGAGGCAATAGGAATGAAAAGCTCTTCAGTTAAACCTTAAATGGATGCTCTGAACTGACATTGAGTTTTCAAAACAGAGAAATGTAATCCAGTCAGGTGGAGTCTAGTAATGGAAAAGGTATTGGATTTCCACCTCTTCTTCCTGAAGTATTTTATATGTTGCAAAGTCTTTAGGACAATATATGCTGATGGACAAAATTCTATGTTAGGCTGACACGGTTGATAGGGAAATAATATGGTTCATATATTAAGCTGGCACTGTGATACCAGCAGCAATGTGTGAGGAGAAATCTGTAGAAATTTGGGCTTTGGCTGCAAAGGTTAGGTGGCACCAAAAAGACCTCAAGGGCTTTCACCAAAGGCCCCACAAGACTGGGGAAAATTCAGATGTGGGGAAGGAGGGCTTTCATAAGGACTTCTAGGGGACCAAAGACATATTTTGTCCATATCTAGTGGGGCTCAGGGGTACATGAGTATAGCCAGGACTACTCTTGATGTGTTGTTTTAGAAATTATGGAGTGAAGCAAAATATTCAGAGAGATTTTCAGTGGGTGTAAATTACCCTTAATTGCTTGCAGTGAAAGGAACTATTCCTTAAAGCTGAGGATCTTATTCATGATCTGAATGTTTTCATCAAATCAAGATTGCCCCTTGGAGACAGTGCATAATGGTGTCTTTTTGACACTAGCAGATTGTTTTGGCGAAGTAGAGTAGTAACATTTTTTCAGATTAGCAGTGTTCATGAGAACACTTCTGCTACTAGGCTATGACTTAAATATAGCCCAACTTCTCTACAGCAGATGGGAGAAAATGTAAATTTTATGGTATATATTGAATAAGGAGGTTATTATTTTTTGAGATGTGTATTCTTCATTCTGATGTTTTATAGATGAACCAAGTATTTAAGAACACAACATGAGAGAGTTGATATTCGGTGTGTGTATATATATGTGTGTATATATATATGTATATATATATAAATGAATTTTTGGGGGGGAGGATGGGATTTCTTGCAGTTGTTCACTTAGATAGCATGTTACTGATATGGTAAGACACACTACAAGCACAGTCCAAATCACATAACGTACTCTTTGAATTACACACTGGTTGTTTGGGTTTATATTTTTTTATATTTGTGAATTTTGCTACTATATGTAAAGTAAATAAGGAATACAAGCTTAGATGTAGAAGGTAGAGCCTCTTGCTTAAAATACATGAGCAGTCAAATTCATTTTATTTTTAAAACCTAAATTACTTTTCATGAAGAAAAAGCTTGAGGAGACATTATTGCACCCGAGACCCTCTTTGAGGAGGGAAGTAGCATTTCATGGATTTAGAAACATTATATGAAGATGTACTAATGTCCTAGGGTAATTAAAGACATTAATTACAAATACAAATATTTCTCTGTTCTGCATAGTTTGTTTGTACAGAACGGGTTACCATTTCATAAAAGAGAATGCTTAAACTCAGTGATTAATTTAAATGCTTAAATTCAGTGCAGGTCAATTTTGCCTTCATTTCACACTCAAGCGCATAAATGCAGGTGATAGAGAAGGCACCTAAATCAGAGAGTTTCATTCCATCTATTGCTGTCATTGTTCGTCATACCTGTAGCTGCAAGCACTCTCAGAACATTAAGTTTATGCCTTGATGAGGGGAAAAAAAGCAACCTTTTAGCTTACTTTTCAGTTTTCTGAATGCCATGATGTTGCTTGTGTTTTACATATCAACTTCATACCTAGGCATTTCACAGAGCAGATGATGTTGAAGTGCTAGTTACGCCTGGACAGAAACATAATATATATATATATATTTTACACATAACCATAAAAATTTCATATAAATATGTATGTCTATATCAGAACAAAAGATACAATTTAATACAATTTAATAAGTAATTATTCCCAAAACAGAAAAGATTTTTAATCACCAGGCCCTTTTACTTCTGCTTTGGGAAGTATCACACTCAAAAAGCAATGTGCTGAAAGAACTATAAATAAAAACCCTAAAAAATCAAAGGGGGGTAGGGGAGGTGTGCTCTAAGAGGAATAGGAAGATTTATCCTGAAGGGGAGGAAGGGAGGGAAGAGTGTTTCAGAGCAAACTGCTGCCACACAGCTGAACAAAAATAATTGGAATTCTGGAGACTGTGTGGTGAAAAGATTTGAGAATGAGTAAATGACAACATTTTTTTTTTTTCCAGGGGGTGTGAGTATTCTGTTTTTCATCAGATTGTGCTGTCTAGCATATGGACTGTTTTTCAGTTGGTATTTTGGGTGCGTTTTTCAGTTCTGTGCTGTGGTGTGTGGCTGGGGACCATGGCGCTCCATATGGTGGCTTTCATACTTCCCTGCAGGTGTAAAAGAAAGGATATAAGAGAACACTGTTCGAGATAAAGGTTAGAGCAATTCTAGGTTTGAAATGTCTGTTCAGAGCAAGAACAAGACATTTCAAACTGCTTAGTGGAAAGACTCTAACATATTGTAAATGTTTTACTGACATTTCTTAAGAAAATCCATTTCATATTTTTATCTCTGTTAAGTAACAATCTGCTGCTTCTTTGAAATAAACTGACAGTTTATCAATATCAGATGTATTTAACCTAATGTAACTTAGATACAGAGAGGGAAACTAAAGGGTGTGCAAACAGCCCCTAATACAGACAATATTTATCATACTTGAAAGGAGTGGTAGGAAGTGAATGTGCCACTTGGGAAGCCCAACTACTTTCCTTAACACCTGTGGTAGCCCTTTTGGTTATTACAATGTCACCTGGTCATGATTTACCCAATGGCCCACACCAAAACCTAGCTAGCTGGGATTAATCATTTTAAATTACGCTCTGCTAGTGACGATGACACCTGCATGTTAATCCTGCTGAAAAAAAAAAAAAGTAATAATAATAATAATAATAATAATAAAATGTTGGTGCAGGTGGAGGGATATGCTTTGTAACTGTGCATCACATTTTGAAAATTAGGATGTTTAGGTAAGACAACACCTATTCCCATTGTTTTGCATGTAGGGAGACACTAAATTTTCATATATGGAAGCTTTCAAATAGCTGCTGCTTAGCATACATGCTCAGTGGGTTTGTGGTTTATCCCACCATTCTCTAAGCAAAGCCTTTCTGGTGCAGGGCAGTACCACAGAAGGGATTACTATAAAAAGGCTTTAAATACAGTCTATAATCAGAAGAGCTTTTTATTTGTTTCATGTTTGTGCCCTCTAGGTACCTTTGGCAGCATGGTACATAGTTCTGTAGCTAAAAGAGCCTGACATAGTGAAAACAGATATCAGAGATCGCATTCCAATCACTTTTAATAGTAGTGGGTAGGAATATAAGAGTTTATCTAGAGCATTTAATGCATACGTGATTTAATGTCTACTGCATAATGTGATTTAATACAATGTATAAAGGATGCAATATTCTTTCTTCCATGGCTTCCTAAGTAGCAACAGCTCACTCTAATTGAAAGCCTTGTTAACTGTTTTAATTTCATCCTCATTTTCATCTTGTATTTCGCACTTCTTAAATACTTCTTGTCTGCCGTATTGCTCACTCAGACAAGGAGGATGCCTATTTCAGAGAGAGCATTGCTTACTTGGACTTAATGGAGATGATTCCCTTGAAATACAAAGCTGCGTTTGGTTTTGGCTAACAGAACTTGTACTTGTATAATCATTATATTATGTATATATTTTTACTTGGCCAGAGAAGGTTTGTAACTGTAAGAGGCACTTAAAAAAAAAAAAAATTAAGACTGATTTAAATGCTGTTCAAGGTTTTTGTTGTTTTTGTAAATGATTCTTTATTCTTAGCAAGTTCCATCAATTACTAAATGATCAAGGTTTTGAAAAGGAGACAGACAAGATGCACAGAAAGATAAAACTTCTGTGTGTTTCTGCTGAAAAATCATTCATCATTAAAGTAAGGTTCCATTGAAAACACAAAATCAAATTATTTTCTGATCTTGCTGAACATACATGTGTATAAGTAAGTACATAAGCTAGTCTAACATGCTTCTTATCATGCCTGACATTTGCTTTAGAAACATAGAAAAAATGAGTGGGGACACTTGGAGGGCTTTTTAGCTGGTCGGATTCAGATAAGAACAAATCATAACATCTGGTCTACTGTGACTAAGAATCAATCAAATTGTTCTGATTCATCTTATACTCTGTTATTTTACTCTTCAGTTATATGGAAAAGAGAAGCTAACATATGTCCTTTCCATTAATATAGCTTCCCGCCTGTAACTGTTTTATAATTATGTCATGGTAATGTCAAGTAAAGCTGACTATAGCTGGCAGAGGAGGAAAAATCAGAAGTAATAACTGTAAAATAAATACACTTGTTTTGCTTATTTTAAAGAGAAGAGAATTCAGCCTCTGTACTGGAGAAACGGGTGTATTAAGAGAACAGTCACAAGAAAACTTTATAAATATAAATACATATCGATCAGTAGTAGCAAAATCCAAGGAATGAAGTCTAAATTCACAGACTAATTAGTAAACTCAACAGTGTTGATGATTAGAAAAATCATAAATAGACATTTCTGCATTATGCAAATGTTGCAAATAATTTGCATTAGTAAAAAAAAATATAAAAACAAATAAAGTTCCGACAACAGTTCTTGTCTTTTTTGTTTTCTTTTCCTTTTTTTTTTTTTTTCCACAGACAGGTACCTGTTATGCCATTTCTTTGGTGAAGGCTACTCAGCAGTGGTGACCTCTCCCAATCGACCACTCCACAAGTTATTATCTCTGGACTCCCAGCTGGCACCCTGCTGGAAGCTAGAGCTGCAGAGACAACTGGAATTGTGCCTGCTCTCATCAAAAGGAGAAAAAAAAAGATGAAGTTGGGCAAAGTGGAGTTCTGCCATTTGTTGCAGATAATAGCTCTTTTCCTGTGTCTTTCTGGGATGAATCAAGCAGAGCCCTCAAGGTCCAGGTCAAAGCCCTACTTTCAATCAGGGAGGACAAGAACCAAACGCAGCTGGGTGTGGAATCAATTCTTTGTGCTGGAAGAATACATGGGCACAGACCCACTCTATGTAGGAAAGGTAGGGGATTTAACCAAACTTTGGAAAGTACAGATGCCTGCTTTTTGATCTGTTTATCTGGTGTAACCTGAAAATTGCAACTCTGTCAGTGTGTCTGAAATAAACCAGGACGGAACAAAGTTATGCAGTTTGAAAAAGAAAAACCTTTAGCACTTCAGAACAGCAATGCATCACGTTTCTGACCGCTCTCACAATTTTATTTAAGAGCTTAATCTATTGTCTATGCTTATTTAAGGGAGTACAAGGATGAAGGTGTTTTACCATTACTGATACAAAGACAATATTTTATTACTAATAGTTGTGTTTTGTTACATGGGAATACAGAAGTATAATAATGCATATTCTTTCCTAAGAACAAAAAACTAGTCTCAGAAAACAGCATTTCTATATTATCCTGTTTGCTCCCTAAAGACTGGCACTATTGTGGTCAAGAGAGAAATATTCAGGCATCTAAGGGTGTGACAAGTGGAAAGGAGGGCACGTCTGCATTGCTGCTATGCTTTGATGTTGCTTGGCTGGCAGAGCGGTACCTTGGGGGCCTCCCTGCCCTCTGAGCACAGAATAGCCTTGTGGCTTTACCCACCCTCTGATGGGCACCAGGCCAGCACAGAACAAGCCCTTGCATCAGGGCATCCCAAATGGCTCGTTGTCAGTGCCCGTAGCTGCACGTGGAGCACACTGAGCACAGCTGTGAATCTGTGCCTTAGTTCATTCACTGCGCTGTGCTGATGAGTAATACACTTCAGCAATTATCAAGAAAAAAAAAAAAAAAGACAACACCCAGCTTTCTTGTACTTCTATGTAACATTTATGTGTAATCATCTTATTGAAAGAAAAACTCATTTCTCTAGGTAATATGGGAATCAATAAATACAGTTTCTCGTTAAAATATAGCAAATGCATAGAAAACAAGGGAGTGACATTATGGCAAAATGGCATGCTTACAGAAAAAAAAAAAAAAGAGAGAGAGAAGTAATCTAAAATCCAACACTTCAAATATACGAGTGCAGGGAATTTCAGCTTACTTGATTTGCCCTACTGAGACAAAAACCTTAATGTTTGCGTTAACACAGCTAAGTACTTAGAATTTAATCATGCCATCAAATAATCAAGTTGAATGGCAATCTGCTCTTGTGACTAAAGCTATGGTTGTGTTTACGTGTTTTTCTGAACTGGGGCTAGTACTATGCACAACTGAGCACTAAAGAAAGAAGAACTAGAATAAACATATATATATTTCATTGCAAGCATCATGAAAGTTTTTGTTAAGTTAGAGGGTATGTAGCAGTTTCAACTTGGAAACTACTTGGCTTTGTAAGTTTTTGTTTGTTTGTTTGTTTGTTTGTTTTTGGGGGGCTGGAGGGGAGTGAAGAGGAAAGGGAGCTCCAAAACATTCTCAGTTTGGAGCCTCTCCTGTGCTTCTGGAAAATAGTATATTTGGCATTCTTACCTGGTGATATAAAAGGATGTGTGGCTTACAATTTAGAATTTCTCTCTTGGAAAAGAAATGTCTTTAAATACTTGACAGAAGTCTGGTTTTGATCTGTAGCAATTCTCATATTCACTCGATTATTGTGTTTTGGCCAAATATGCTGTGGTAACACTGGAGTACACGACATGATTATTTTTAGCTTCACAGTCTGCTCTTTCCAGTCCTTTACAGGAGTCCTAGCATTCATATATATATTCTGAAAAGCAATCCCACCACCACCTTTTTTTTTTTCCTAGTAACAGTCTGTGCCCAGCCTGCTTTTGTATCAGCAGTATGAATTGTTGGCTCAAGAATTCACATTTGTACCAGCAATTCATTTTGTAGGAAAAGCAGACATAAATTTGCACTTGCAAAAGGAAGCACATTTTCCTGGAAACAGAGCCCTTGCTGAGCATCTTATAAGATAAGATGTGCCCAGTTCCTAACCTTCACTCTGGAGATGCTTTTTACTGTGTGGTTCCTGAGGTGCAATCATGACCGAAGCTGAATTCCCATGCAGGGGAGAAAAGAGGTGAAGAAGTGATTTTCTTTCTGTGTGTTAACATATTATGTGTAGCACTACTCTGAAGTGAGCAGCAGTCACCTTCCTCCGCCTTCCCCCCCCCCCCCCAAAAAAAAAAAATATTGCTGTGCCTGTTTCAAAGCCTCTGTAGGCAGGTAGGGACTGAGGAGATTGAGATTTGGATAGAAGGGTGTTTTTTTTTCCTTCCCCTTGGTGAGGAAAGTGAAGAGCTGGCATAACTCACTTCTCTCATCAAGTGAAGTGGAAACAGCAACCAGACTCTGCCTCATATTCTGCAGAGCATTCTGCTCCTGGGGAGGTCAGTCCTGTGCTACCTGAACAGAAGTTCAGGATGCTTTGCAGGGTGCCAGTCTGACTGTGGACACCCAGGAAGGAGGAACCTGCCTTCAGATTTTAAGGGCTGTGAGAGAAAAATGCTTCAGAAACACGCAGGCGAATGGAGCTGTGCTAGGGAATATTTTCTCTCTGCCACTATCCAATTTTAAAAAGCCCTAAGCAGTTCTGTTTGGATGAGGCAGTATTTGGAGAATGTTAGGGTTACATGGCAAATTAGTTAAAAGTCATGAAATACCAATGTTAATTCCATGTTTGGCATTAATTCTGTCCTCCTGGGTGCATGCAATTTGACATTTTAATTACATGATCATGCAAGGCAAAATCCAATTCCTTGGAAATTACATAATAGGATTCCTATTCACTTCATTAAGATGAGTCTTTCACTTAAAATATTTTTTTCAATGTTTTCATATTCAGATTTCAGATCCATACCTTAAGTGTATTTATTTTCAGTGGGGTTTTTCTGTTTGTTTGTTTTTAAACTTATTTATTTCCTTGAGGCAGCAGGGTCCTGTTTCTCCCATCACTCTGGAGAAACCTCTGGAGAAGCACTGATAGTTTTACACTAATAGGAATCAGAGGTGATTGAAGTTTGTTGCTGTTACTGGTTGTTTGTTTTTGTTTTTTTGTTTGCTTTTATATGTAGGTCTTTCCTCTCTGTGGTATGAATTTTAATCATCTTGGATTCAATCCTGAGTAATTCTGAGTGCCTCTTGGGAGGTGCTTAACATATAGCCAGATTGTGGACTGAACCATATACAATTTCTTTCTGTCCATCAGCACAGCATATGTTTTTTTTTTTTTTTTCACCAAAAGGGTTGAAGCAATTAACTATTTAGCCCATTTACCCATCCAGATAGGCCCCCATTATCTTCCAGACATTCTATGTAGGAATTGAAGCAGTTAACTATGATACTAATTTAGCTGGAAGCTTAGGTGGTTTCTGTTTTCCAGAAACTGTTTACTATTGCTCTGTAAAATGCCTTACTCTGTATTTTCCATATAAATGAATTTAATTGATTCTACTTGGGCATAAAAATAATAGTATAGAACAGTTTAAAATGATTTGATATATAAATACCTAAAATTAGAAAATATATGATATAATACTGAATATTTGAAAATCTGTTTACAGTCACGTAGTTAAAGTCTGTATAGGTATGCACAGGCAAAAAAAAAGATGCAGTTGAAGTCTAATTTTATGTCTGATATTCTTTTGTTGTTGTTTTCCCATCATTTTTGTTACATAATTATGCAAACATCCTGTGTGTGTGTCTGTGTGTGCTTTTTGTTTTTTTGTAGGATTTGTGTTTTCTTTTCTTTTTTTTTTTTTCATGCATGTGTATGTTTTTTTTTTTTTTTCTGGTTTTGTGGCAATTAGTTTCACCAGTGTTTGCCTACAAGAATGTTGGTCTCCTCAAAAGCATCAGAATGACACAAAGCCACAGACAGTAATTCTTTTATTTGTCTTTTATAAGTAAACAAACAAAAAACAACAAACGAATCAAAAGCAGCCCACAAATAAACTTGAAGTGAAACAAAGCTGTGAACTCCATGTGAGTGAGTGTGAAAATTGATGGTTGACTTTATTATTTTCTTTTGAACCCAGACCAAAGCTCCTTTTCCAATGGCTCTAGATTTAGGGATAGTTAGAGACAGAGACAGTTTCAAGCATACAAGCACAATGGCTACTGAGTTAAACTTTTAAATTATTATCTTTATTTTTATTTTCTTGAAACCTTTCTAAGATGTGAAGGGCTGAAAACAAAGGGGAACAAAGAAAATCAGTGATATATCAAGCAGAATTTGCAGTTATGCACTGAGGCAGGGTGGAGAAAGGGCTTTCTAAGCAGCAAAATAACCAGAAATGTATATTATTTGTTGGTATAGTCTGTAGAATGCTTCTTCTAGGCTCATCAGTTTGGAGGGAAGAAGGCTGTTTTTTTGTTTGTTTGTTTTTTGGTGTGAAAGAATTCACATTTGATATTTACCTATTGCAATATATTTACCCTATAACAAGTCATACAGTGAGAAATGCAGCTCTTTTCCTAGCTCATAGCCTGCCATTTTCAAATGTGCCTGGTAACTTTTGGACTGTGTTGGATAATAAGCATTCTTGCTAAAATACTTTAAAAATACTTTAAATCAGTAAATACTGTGAAAGCATTGGCCACACACTGTCAAACTCATAACAATGTACCGAATACCAGTCACTGAGAAACAGAGAAAACTTCATCTGTGAATGAGAAAGCTGAGAACCTCTGAATAGAAATAAGCCCAGTAGCTTTTCATCTCTCTAGAAACCCACCACAACAACTTTACTGTCACTTTGGGAAATGGAGAGGAGAAGGAGGGAAGTTATAAGCGCTAAATTTAGGCAAAAGGGGCTAGGCTGCCACATTTATAGATAAGGGAGCAGGAGGCAGGTTGGGTGCGATTCTTTTTCCTCTTGTTTTCTGTGGAGGTAACCCATGGAGACCCGAGCCCAGTCTCAGCCTTGGGTTTTTGCCTCTCCAAATAGCCTGCATAAGATAAATGTTCAAGTCTACTCTGAAAAACTGCAAGTGAGCACCCAGCTGAGAGAAGCTACAGCTCTGCACAGAAATAATTTATATATTTTTTTGCCCAAGTACTTTTAAGAGAAAAAAAAAAAAAAAGGTTCCTTGTTCCTTATCTTTATTTGTATACACTGTGTGGAAAACAGAGGTAGCATAATGAATCAGAGAAACTTCCTTCCTCATTGTTACATAAACTTTTCTTCCTTTTCTATTTGTTATCTTCATTTTAACATAATCTTTGAATCACTATTTTATATACTCACAAAAGTTAACTTCTGAACCTGAAAATGTGAATCTGCTCTGTTTCTGATATTTATCCATTGCAGGGACTCTGTTCTGTGCTGTGAAAATTGATAACAGTTGACCTTTTAAGTAAAATCGGACATACCTCTCTTGTCAATATTATTATACCACAAGTGCTGCAAATGAAACAAATGAATAAACAAAATATTCAAATATTGCATATCTGCTTTGTAGAAGGAATAGGTCTTGGCAAAGGGGTGCCCCAGCCATACAGAAGAGGTATGAATTTACCAGCTCAAGTTGTTATTTATAAGTTGCTAGTAGCACAGGTTTTTCATCACTGGGGAGTCACTATGGGCTTTGTGTTATCCCATGCTTTATTTTATTTGGATTACCCCAAATAACAGAGTTGACAGAAAATCTGAATGTTTCCTACTTAGCATGCAGGGCTAAAGTATCTCTGGGGAGAACAGTGAGATTAAGGCACACAGGAAGAATTATCTGAAGGGATAACCCAAAATCTACTGCTTTTTTCTTCGTTTATTTCATTAGCCTGCACAGCTATAGTGTAATTTCCTCTATCCTTCTTTATAGGAAGTCATTGTCTTACTCACATAGCTGAATGGATACAGAAATGGGTTTTATGCAGGGGATTTAAAGCGATGACAATTTCACATGTTCAAGCTCTAAAAGACAATTTATATGTAATTTCATTATTAAAAGTGATAATAGAGTTGAGAGACTTATGGTTGGATACTGAACCAGGACATGAAGCTTTATGATCTTTTAGTATAATATAGAACATAGATCCTTAACATGTGGCATTACAGAAGAGGAAGGTTAGTGAAGGTGATGACAACATTTGTAAATTAAGTAGCCCTCATCACAGCTTTTTATTCAGTGGCACAGCTATGCTATTTGTATAATCCTGTAATACCAGCTCTGTATTTCAATAGACTAATAAGCTCTACCTGCAGTGCTCTGCTCTAAATTTCTTTGGGATGTTATTTAAAACTATATTTTATGGACCTCTCTGACAAATCAGAAAAGCAAGAGTAAAAGCTAATTTTTATACCATATGTAGATGTAAGTCTCCTGTATGCTTGGCTGGTTATCAAGAAATGCTTTATTTTCATGAGAGCTTGAGGAGATTTACAGTTTTAATGTGAGTGAAGCTCTTGTTGCCTCAGCTGACTTTTTTTTTTTTATTTTCTAACATTTATTCTAACATTTGTATATATTTATATGCTAAAGTTGCTTTCTGTCCTCTAGCCCTTGTTATTGGCTCTTACTTGTTATCCAGTTTTACTTCTGTCCTCTAGTCTTACTGATGATGTTGGAAATGCAGGGCTGTAAGACTGGGGCTACCAAGAAGTGTCAGTATTCACATTATTATGTGAATTCCATTATTGCTAAGGAAGTCCAGTCAGGAATCAAATCCCCACTGTGAGCTAAGTGCAGTGCAGGCAAAGACAACCCTCTGCCCTGAGACAGAGGTCTTGTAAAACAAGAGGCAGTAACGGATTAAGAAGTAAGAATATAATCCAGTGAAATATGGAGACATCAATCAACATCCTGAAAATAGCTTGAGAACAATAACTCGCTCACATCCTTTTCCAGTAAGATAGAATATTGCTTATTTTAAACATGAGAATCAAAACTATATTTTAAACAACGTGAATAGGTAACAGAGGGTCTTTTCCTGCCTTTATGTTCTAACCTTTATAGGTGAAAATTTGGGTGAAATTCCTAAGGGCAGATCTATTTGATATCTATGTTAGTACGAGGCTACATGTCTAAAAATCTTGTTTCAGGACAGTGAAGATAAAGGAAATTTTTCCATTGCTTTCAAAAGTTCAAACTGCATATGCTTCAAAGTTTTACATCTTGTAACCTGCTATCACTCTATATTTTCCATGTTGTCTTTTTTCTTATACCTGTACTGTTCAGCACAAGTGTCTGTCTACAGGTCCATTGGGTGTTCATTCCATGTATTTAGCATTTTTCACCTCACAGTCTAATAGTCCAGCACTATTGCTGCTCTGTCACATTTTTTTCTGCCAAATTTCTTCTTTGTTCCATTGCATCTATGTTGTTGTTGTTTTTCAGTCTCACACTGCACAACTTAAGTTTCTTTTGTGTGTGTGTGTGTGTTTTTTTTTGAGTACTCAGTAAAATTATGCCATGTATGTATGTCAGATTTTGATGTTAACTTTTACCGGTTGAGGTGAGTATCTGGGACAATATACTTAGAGATCCTGAAAAGTCAGGGAATGGTGCTTTTGTGTCCAGTACGTCATCTTTAACATAAATATAATGGCAATAAATGCTGGAAAATCTCTGCATTATAGATCTTTGTCACAACATCATGAATTTCCCTGGAAGAAGTGGATGAACTGTGTGTTGAGGTTGGAACGGCTGAAAGAAGAAAGCCGTGAATACACTAGGTCATCCACTTCTGTCAGAATACCTGTTAGCTACCTTATACTACCAATATATAACTTCTTATATATATATATATATCTTCTCAGTGCTTTTTGTGCTAGAAGAGACAGTTTTGTCACATAAATTAGAGACAAGTTACTCTTAGAAAAATCAGTGTAAGTTATGCTGTTAGGTGAATCCTAACTGTTCAAATTATGTCCAAATTATACGATTACCAGCACACACTGTGAGCAGAAGTTTGAGGCGGTCCTAATGCTTACTGTCTTATAGCTTTAAGGCTCTAAGAATGAATATCTTTTATTTATTTTTATTTTTTTTAAAGGGGGGTAGTGTATTTACATGGTATAAAAATAAAAAAAAAAAATTAAAAAAAGTAATGTCAACACCTAATTATAGATCACATGGCCTTCCCAAAACCCGGGAATAAGTGAATATATCAACACATGTTATCTCAGCTCCAAAGCCTTAACTAACTTTGTTCCAGGATCATTATGGTAGAATTTTGTCAGTCCAAGAGAGAGACTATATTTCTCTTTTTGGTATTTTAAATATTGACTTAAATAGATTTCACTTTCAGAGCATTCTAATATTTTTTGACTGATATATATTAAATGCAGTGCAGCATAACATTTTTGTTTCATTCAATATTTCAGGAGAAAAAGATAGTTGAAGAGAAAAGGAACACCTTTACAATTTCTTGGTACAAGAGGAAGTCATGTTTGAGTTCAGGAAAATCAGTGGTTTATATCCCTCAAGATACTACAAATGCAGTCTTTGCTACATATTATGTTTGGTGGATAGTTCATTATAGTGTTGCATTTGGATTACCAGCAATTGAAAATCTACTTAAACTTTCTCAAACTTAAAAGACAAGAAAAGATTTTATTATAGTAGCATATTACTGTATTTTTAATATTTTACAGTGGTTTCATTTGAAAGAAAAAATCATACAGATAAATTAACAACGATATTTTTCCTGAGCATTTCATTTTGAACAAACATATACTACAGAAATATGTTGTTGCTAAGTTAGATTCTGAGAGAGCTGGGAGGATATTATAGAAGTAAGCTCATATTTCATTTTACCCAAGGCTTTGATAAATGTAAGAGAAATTAAACCAATGAAAGTAAATTATTTATGATTTAAAAATATATATATTTGAATACTGTTGGAAATATAGAAATTAACCATTTCACCCGCATCCTAATTATAATACTGAAATCCAAATTTAAATATTTTCATGGTATTAACTGCATTTTCTTAATCATTACATTCAGTACATTCAACTTTATAATTTCAATGGTATAGAAAATATTTATCTTGTTTATTAATGTGTTCTATTTGCATAAAAAGAAAACAACAACAACAACAACAGAAAAACACAAGTTATACTACTGTGTGTTTCTCCTATTTATTACTGAGAGAAACTCAGTTTGGTTAAGTAAAAGAGGACAGTGATATATCTGCATTAGCATTTTTACTTGGATCAGCTGTGCATTTCTGAAGTTAACGTCTGTTGTTTCCATTTACTATACTCCAGTTTGTATTGTGGAGTGGGATTTGAGTGGGCAACTAGATTCCAGTTAGTCAAGACTAAATTAGAAAAGTGAGATCCATAAATGCACGCATTGAACTCCTAATGGGATCAGACTCGTCTCTTTGCAAAGGAAAAGACTCCTTTCCAAAGGAAAACCCCAGAACACATAGTGTGGACACTGGTCGCTCAGCACCAACTTTTTCTCCCTGAGTATCCCAACCCATTGTATTTTACTACTTGCTGACATAGATCTAGCCAATGAAGGAGCTCTGTTAATGACAGAAGAGCCATCATAAAAAGGTGTTGATCATCAAAATCAGTAAATATGCTCATAAAATTATACTATATATATTTAGGATTTATTCTTGCAAATGTTTGTGACTCAGCTTTAAAATTGCTACCATTAATAGTGCCTTTCATATGGTACAGTATTTGCTGGTGTTACATGCCTGTGCTGTTGCAAAGGAATTCTGTCCTTTACAATGGTTTAAAACACACAGTACTGTAGTAGCACTATATAAATCACAAACAATATAAAAAAGAATAAACATTATTTTATCTTTCAGATAAATAGAAATGCCAAGACAAATATAGCTCTTTTGCACATAAAAATATGAGAAAATACAAAATATGCCTTACTGTCTCAGGCTATGTTTTTCAGAATGCTCCCCTGGGACAAGGTAGTTCTAAACAGCTGAGAAAAAGGGAATTTTATTTTATTTATTTATTTTTTTTAATGTGTGGCTTATTAAGTTGTGTATTTCATGGAATAATTGAAGATTTAAACCAGAATCTTGAGAAGAACACTTTTATTAACCCTAGAAAGTCATCTGAGAATGTTATTTTTGGAATAAAACTATTTGTCCATTTTTAATTGATTTTTTAACTGATATTTTATTTCACTGTTTATTAAAAGAAGAATATTGAGGATTGATGGACAAGAGGTAGCAACATATTTCACATATTCGACAATGAAATAATTACCTTCCTTTTGTACAGTCATATAGTGTTCTTTGAGCTCTGAAGGTCTGCTTTATGGTGTTTCATATGGGTGAATAAGATATATGTTGCAAACAGCTAAAAGTAGTCCAACATAACATTCTACCTACATCACAAGGGATTCTTTGTCCCTTTCTGAGTAGAAAGAAATAAACCTAATGGTATTTTCCAGGTAGTACAAGAAGATTTTCCTGCATGAATTCCATGAACTGTTGCCATAGTCATACTGTCCCATTTACTCTTCCTATTTCAGTAAATCACGAGAAATTGCATTGAAGACCAGAGAGACATGAAATTTTGTTGCTGTGGAGTGCATGTGAGAAAAATTAAGCCCATAATGTTATTTTCCATTTGAAATGTTTCCAAAATACACAAAAACCTAGTACTTGGATACATGTGTAAGGATGATAAGCTGCTTAAACGTTTCATACCGAGGTATCAAATTGTAACCCTCCTGACTAGGCAATCAAACAATTCACTTTTTTTTTTTTTTTTCTCACAAGGTAGACACGTGCTGCATTAGGAAAGGTTTAGCTTGTTATTCCATAACAATTGAAAGTTTTCAGACACAGCTCTGAAAAGCAGATGGTCATTTCTTAAGTTTCTATAATCAGGGTATAATAACAATACTATAAATTAGCCAAATACTTAACTTGTCTTTCTTACACAATTTACATATATGGATAGAGTAAGCATTTGAGGAAGTGCTTTGCATATTTTTATGTTTAAAAACAAACAACAACAAACCTTTTATTGCTGAGTGTTACATCATATGGTATGGAATATCCCTTTGGTCAGTTTAGGTCAGCTGCCCTGGTGATGTCCCCTCCCCATCTCTTGCCCACCCCCAGCCTGCTGCCTCTTGGGGGGTTGGAGAGAGTCCTGATGCAGTGCCAGTATTGCACAGCAATAGACAAAGCACTGATGTGATACTAGTGCTGATCTGGCTACAAGTGCAAAGCACAGCACGTTATGGGCTGCTGCAGGGAAAGTTTACTCCATCCCAACCAGACCCAGCACAGCAGCCCAGGATGCAGGCTTTCTGGGCAGCAAGTGCACACTGCCGCCTCCAAATCCTTCTCCACAGGGCTGCTCTCAATGAGTTCTTCCCCCGGTCTGTAATCCTGTCTGGGATTGCCCCAATCCAGCTACAAAACGTTGCACTTGGACTTGTTGAAGTTCATGAAGTTCACATGGGCCCACTTCTCCAGCCTGTCCAGGTCCCTTTGGATGGCATCTCTTCCTTCTTTGGTATCAAATGCCCCACTCATCTTGGTGTCATCTTCAAACTTGTTGAGGGTGCATTCAATCCCATCATCTATGTTATTGATGAAGATATTGAAAAACACTGGTCCCAAGACAGACCCCTGAGTGACAACACTCACCACCAGTCTCCACCTGGACATAGAACCATTGACCATTCTCTCTGGGTGTGGCCATTGAGCCAATTCCTTATCCACCATATGGTCAAACCATCAAATCCATCTTTCCAATTTAGAGATTATGATGTCATGTGGGACTGTGTCAAAGGCCTTAGTCCTTGGACCCAAAGGTCCAAGTAGATGACATCTGTAGGTCTTCCCTTGTTGACTAATGCAGTTACTCCATCATGGAAGGCCACCAGATGTGTCAGGCACGATTTACCTGTGGTGAAGCCATGCTGGCTGTCTTAGATCACATCCTTGTCCTGCATGTGCCCTAACATTGCCTCCAGGAGGATTCATTCCATGATCTTGGCAGGCACAGAGGTGAGGCTCACCAGTCTGTAGTTCCCCAGGTCTTCCTTTCTACCCTTTTTAAAAATGGGAGTGATGTTTCCTTTTTTCCAGTCACCAGGGACTTTGCCTGACTGCCATGATTTTTCAAATATGATGGAGAGTGGCTTGGTGACTACATCAGCCAATTCCCTCACAACCCTGGGATGCCTGTCATCAGGTCCCTTAGACTTGTAGTTGTTAAGTTGCATCAGGAGGTCCTGAACTTGCTCTTTGCTTACAGCGAGTAGGACTCTGCTCCCCCAGCCCCCACCTAGAGGTTTGGGGACATGACAGATGTATGAAGCCTGATCACCAGTGAAGACCAAGGTAAAGAAGTTTTTAAGTACCTCTGTCTTTTCCTCACCTGTCGTTACCTGTTTTCTGTCTTCATTTGTCAGAGGCGGTATGCTCTCCTTAGTCTTCATTTTGCAGCCAATGTACCTACCAGTAGAACCCCTTCGTGTTATTCTTTGCATCCCTTGCCAAGTTTAGTTCTTTCAATGCCTTGGCTTTCCTGATCCCATCCCTGCACATCTAGACAACATTTCTGTACTCTTCCCAGGGCACATGACCCTATTTCCACCATCTGTGCATTTCCTTCTTTTGCCTAAATTTGACCAGCAGGTACTTGTTCAACCATGCTGGTTTCCTACCTTCCCTTCTTGATTTATGACACATGGGAATAGAGAGCTCTTGCACTCCAAGGAAAATATCCTTAAAGAGTTGCCAGCTCTTATCAAATCCTTTATCCCCAAGGACCACGGCCCATGGGATCTCATCTACTAATTCTTTGAACAGCTGGAAGTTGGCTCTTCTGAAGTTCATTGTCCTGCTTTTGCTCTTAGCCAGGCCCTTATCCCTCAAGATCACAAACTCAACCAGAGCGTGGTCACTGCAATGTAGGCTTCCTCCAATCTTAATCTCTTTAATGAACTCTTCTGCATTGCCGAGCACCATGTCCTGTGCCACACTCAGCAACAGAAGCTGGGAAAGGGGAAGGAGAAGGGGGGCTCTTGTTATGAACAGGTCTGTTGTCCTGAAGAACTGCTATACGTGTCGAGGCACCCTGCTTCCCAGGATGTGGCCGAACATTGAACATTGCTCATTGGTAGGGAGTAGAGAATAATTTTGCTGTTTTGTTTATTTATTTATTTATTTGTAACTGATAATGTTAGCTGACTTAGGTATTGTTAGTTCAGATGGGAAAAAAAGGGGAGCTAGCTATAGATCCAGATACATTCTGGTTTGAGAATTATGTAGATAACTAGGTCAGCTAAACAGAAGGCTAAAAGGGACAAAAAGGTAAGGAAAGCTCATTTGTAATGGAAGGAGAAAGATGCTATGTATGACAAGGTAATCTGTGATACTTGACAGCAGTAAAAACAAATACAATCAAGATAAAAAATAACGGAAAGGTGATTTTATGTTTCTTTTCTGGTAACAGGGAAGCAGAGGATATAAAAGGAAAAATGTAAATATTTCTTATAAAACATTTCTGCAGTAAGCCAGAGAACTCAGCATTTGACCTGAAGAAGCCTTAAACATGAGTAACATCATGCCAAACAACATAGGACAAGACAGAAAAGCCTTATATCAGTATGATTTCCAAGAATTGCTGAGTCAAGCAAGATAGAGTGTGGATTAATGAAGGAGAGGCAGATCTCGAGAAGTTCAAGCAAGACTAAGCTATTAGCAGATGTGAAGAAGGATGCAAGCATGTGTAGCCATCAGGGCAGCATCTGGTCCTTGTCCAACCTGTTTCCAAATTAAAAGCTAAAAATGAAAGGGATTAATACTGTGGTTCACCACTAAGGAATGCTGCCTGCACATTATGAAGTAAACTTCTTGCTGGAGTCAAGAGGATGAAATAATGATACCCCTGTGTTTTCAAGGGCTTTCAGTTTCTCAGTAGATACCTTTCCTTCTAGACTGATATTTTAACATTCATAATTTCATGTCACTGTATTTCCTTCAACCTGTTTGCAGGCTACACGAGAACATTTCCTTCAGACTAATTTTAATGTCTTGTCAAGATTAGATTTTGTTTCATGTTATGTAAGCCATAGTGCCACACTCAGAACGTTCCTTTTATCTATTAATTTATAAGTGGAAGCAGGGTAGAAGATGAAAGTCCATTCTGCTGGATTGATGGCAAAATCATCTTTTCCAGACGGTTTTTGCAAATTTTACTTCTAGAAGCACAAAGTGAAATCAATGAATGCTTTTCATACAGGATGGTGCAGACTGAGAGCCCAGGTGCTTTGTCTTGCTTCCAAAATTACTGCCAAGCAGGCAATGAGACTGTGAGGAAGACAGAACGATAAGAGGTGCATCCTGATGACAGACCCTTCTGAGACCTTTAAAGATATAAGGATCTATCTGCAGACTACACTAAAAATATAAGATATTTACCTTTGAATCAGGAATAATTTTACCTTCTGTGTATTAGACACAGCAGCTCACCGTCCACCCCTGACCATTTCATGCTTTCTTTTTTTACAGTCCTTAGGCTGCAAAGAACAATTTGGAATACGTTTGGACTGTAGCAGGGAGAGCTAAGAGGTTGTGGATCAGATTCAATTCACCAGAAAATTACTTTGTAAGGTAATCAACAAGATACAGGAGAAACATACTGCAGCTTAACTATCAAGGTCAGAAGAGTTAAGTTTATTATAGTGAAGAAATTTGTCAGCAATATTACAGAGTTTTCTGGAGTCCAGCATTCTTGCATATGTAAATAACCTTTTCTACCAGAACTCTGACAGAACTGATACAAACTCAGAAGTGCCATCATAGAGAGTACTGGGATGAAACCAGAACTTTTTCCCTGATAACTAATTTGATTTGTTGGAAATAAAAATATAGTAATTATGAATGGCATAACATTTTCTTATTATTTTATTGATATCAAAGTGCACCTTTGGTTTTGTTGGTGGCAACAGAAATAATGCAATGAAATAAGCTTATTTATTTATTTATTTATTTTAACTCTAAAGCATTAAGATTCTATTTAATAGTGTTTGGTAGATGACAGCTTTATTTTCTGTGTGATGAATTGAAAGGCACAGTAAGAGTTTTTCATACTTCTAAAGTTGTGTGTACCATTACCCTTCCTGAAGTTTTGCTGTAATGTTAAATACTTTTAAAAAAATAATATATATATATATTTTAATTATTATTATTTTTACTTCAAATGAAGGTTTGAATACCTTCACGGTGGAGTGTGAGACTGTCAGAAGCAGCAGCATGGAAAATGCAGCTCAGAAACATGAATCTCCACACCTTGGGTCTCTTCACTAAGTACAATACAACAGTCAAATATGTGTCTGATTGTTTGCAGAGTAGCAGAAAATTTGCTCTTAAAAGTGACTGGATAAAATTATACTTAGTTTCTCAGTAGATGAATTCCATGTGTGAGTCACACCTGCCCATTCTGGAGATAATTTTTCCTACTTGTTATTGCTATTAGTCCTGCTGAGCTAACACAGCTGAGAGACAGCAAACTGCATTCTATTATTTCTTGAGTGCCATCCATGGACTTGTTTGTTATGTTCCACTAAGTTACACCTGCACAATCCCATTGTAAGCTAAGGGACCATATATTTTCACAATGAGAACAGAGTCTCAAGATAGCAGGGGTTTTACTTATGTAACCAGAGGCATAATTCATCTTGTGGAATGAGAGTTTGTCTTTACAAGACTCTACCAAGGTTGCAACACAGGAAGCCAATGTATGACTGATCCACTTAGTCTACTTGCAATGTGAATTGCAGAAAGGCATTGCTGTTTTTGTACTGCCACTTTTCAGCAAGTAGAACATTAAAAGAAAGCCTGTTTACTGTCTTAACACCTTTTTATGATAAAATTGGCTTACTTTATTAATTCAGTTTGTTCTTTGCCTCTTAACATTTAACTCACTAGATTCAATATTGAACAACTATTCTCCTTCCGCTCCTATCACTATTACCACAATTATTGATTATATATGAACAGAACATGGCTCTCTTACTCAACTGGCATGCTTTCTCCTCGAGAAAAAATATAGCAATAAATAGAGCATTCTAGTTCCTATTATATAGTCATTGTTTTTGTCTTCTAGTCTTCCACCTGTTCTAAAAGTAGCTGCAGAGCAAACTTAAGGATATTCCATATCCAGTGCTGTCATAAGCACTGACCACCAATGTTTGATCACTTTTGTAGACAACACACTTTAAAGTTTATCATGTATTCTTATTTGAAAACAAAAAAAATCTTTTTGCTTCCTCTCATTTTATTTATAAAATATGAATAGAGATTAATGGAGATACAAAATAGGAAGAAGCAATAAAAACATATATAGGAAAAAACAAAGAAACAAAAGAGCTAATCAGGCAACTAGCCAACCACAAACTCCCAGACTATGGGATCTATGGGACCATTAAGAGGACAAAGAGTTTGCCAGTTAGCAATGTGAGGAATAGAGTAAGGCTGAGGAAACACAATTGCATTTGAAAATGTATATAAACTAGAGAAAGGAGAGGAATATAAATTCCAGCTGTGAACTACAAATGAAGTGATTAAGCAGACCTTTGTTTACTTTAGAATGCTTCATTTTAAGTATATTTGAAGCTTATATGTTCTTGATCTTCATTAGTTCAGCTGATCTCCTTGTGATTTTTTTTTTTTTGTATGTGTGGAAACTTTTATTTATTTGTGTTATTTTCAAAAGCTAGATCTCCTTCATTCATAAATAATATAACTTCTCACTAAACTGCTTTTGTATTTAACGTACAGTCTGCACATCTTTGAAGGGAAAAAGTATGCAAAACCCCACCATAAATAAGAGATTTTTTTTTCATGTGCAGAATGTTATTATTTGGAATATGATTGTTGAATTAAAAAAATAATATTTTCTTTCTGAAAGTTATTAAATTTTATCAATATTTATTAATGTACAAAGCTCAAAATTTTATGAATAAGGTTATATTTTTTTTTCCTTAAAAATATAGGAGCAGCTCCTCAATGATTGGAAATTGCTCTCTCCTTGCAGACCACTAAGCTGTGCTGATTTACACGAAGTGAAGCACCTCACAGAACTTCCCTGAGGGGGGTTATTTGGCACAGCTTGTTAAACTGAGCATTTCTTTTAATGGCCCACACAGAAGGTGTAAGACAAAAGTTGAAAATGCTTTGAGTATGAAGTTTTGAACATTACAATTGGTGACAGAAGGCTAATCAATGAGACAATAATCCTATAAAAATACAGAAAGATCAGATTGCTTGTAGAATTAGAATAGCTTTAATATGGATGTATGCAAAGGGATAGCAAAGGAGTTGGAAAGTTTCCATCTGCTTTGTATACAAAGTGATTAGATTGTGATCACTTAGTCCAAGAGGATAGAAATGATGCACAATTCTGCCAGGATGAGACATGCAAATTGGATCAATTAAGCTTTGAGAGTGCTCAGACAATCTGGTAGAGAAGTTTACATGCTGTGTCAAGTGAAACTTAGCAAAGATCAGTCTTGAATGCTGGGGGCAAGCGTTACAGTGATTTAAACTCTAATCTCCAAAGGTAATCCATTGTTTTAAGATTCTTTATAAAAGAAAATGATCAGATAGCTTAATAAAAGACCCCTTAGGACATTCTTGAAGGTATATATATACAAGAAGTATGACAGAAAAATTAGTAACAGTCAGCTAATGTCAACAATTTAAGGTAGATGAGAATAAATTCAGATGGCTGATCTTGTTTGCAGTTAATGGAATATATAATACTAACATCTTATATACCTTCATGATACCTTACAACCCCATGCAATGCTACAGGGTTGGGGCAGAGTGGCTGGAAAGCTGTGAAGAAGAAAAGGAACTGGAGGTGCTGATTGATGCTCACCTGACCATGAGCCGGCAGTTTGCCCAGGTGGCCAAGAAGGCCAATAGCATCCTGGCTTGTATCAGGAATAGTGTAGGCAGCAGGACCAGGGAGGTGATTGTACCCCTTTACTCAGCTCTGTTGAGGCCACATCTCAAGTTCTGTGTTCAGTTCTGGGCCCCTAACTTCAAGAAAGACATCGAGGCCCTGGAACATGTCCAGAGAAGGGCTACGAAGCTAGTGAAGGGCCTGGAACACAAGTCCTGTGAGGAGCAGCTGAAGACACTGGGGTTGTTTAGTCTGGAGAAGACGAGGCTCAGGGGAGACCTTGTTGCTCTCTACAACTACCTGAAAGCAAGTGGTGGGGAGCTGGGGGTTGGCCTCTTCTCACAGATAACTAGTGATAGGACTGGAGGGAATGGCCTCAAGTTGCAGCAGGGGAGTTTAGGTTGGAAATAGGAGATATTTCTTCTCAGAAACAGTAGTCAGGCATTGGAACGGGTTGCCTAGGGAGGTGGTGCCATCACCGTCCCTGGGGATGTTTAAGGAAAGGTTGGACTTGATGCTTACAGACATGGTGTAGTGGGTGACAATGGTAGTAACATGATGATTGTACCAGATGATCTTGAAGGTCTTTTCCAACCTTAATGATTCTATAATGACCACAGTGCTTCAGAAGCAGGGAGTGTTCTTGTAAGAAAATCATTCTCTGTTCCATTTTCATTGAACCAGACTATACTCAGAATGGAAACAAAGTAGAAATGGTCATTAGACAGAAGTGTTCTAATTTTATCAGGGACTAGCTAAGAATTTGAATTATGTACTTTATGCAAAATCTTGTATACTGCTAAAAGAACATATAGTATTAGATAATCAGAGGGGTCTTTATGTAAATGAGAAGCTCTCAATATATGTGAAGTACTAGAGCCTTCATAAATGTTTTTTTGAAGGAATACTTTGAAGATTTTCAGCAGAATTCAGATGGTTTTCAGAATTAGAAACAGGTCTGCACAATTTGAATTTTAATATAGATTCAACAGGTACACAAGACCAACATAAAATAATATCTGCCTCATAATCATCATTTGTTCATCAATGGCAAATACATTGATTGTGTTGCCAGCATTTAATGGTAGTGACTAAGAAACATAGCAAGAATGTCTTATGGTGAAAACACAAAGAACACATAAAAAATCCTGGGTTGGCTTTTTTTTTTTTTTTCTGAAAAACGAGTGAAATTCAGTTTTAATCCATAACTACCTTCTCTCATAATTTTAAATGTCAAAATATGATTTAAGGAATCAAGGTGTAATGACTGCATAAGAATTTGCTGAGATTGTCTTTATTAAGCAGGCCTCATACTCACCAAAATAGAAAAAGGCATCAGGAGATCATTGTCCTTTTTGTACAGCTGTTAAAATCCCTCTAAGCTGGAAGGCTTTATATACAATTAACCTAGCATTGTTCATGTTAAGACAGTTCATTATGGTTTTGAAATACCAATGCATTATCCTCCCCCTCAAATGTTTTTTTTTTAAAACAGCATAAAACACAGGCATTAAAAGTATGTTTTTTCCCCAGCCCTTAATCCTATGGAGTGAAAATGTCCATCAAAATATGAATTACTATTTTGAGATCAGCCCTGGCAGACCTGTAAATTTTAATAGTTTAAAAAAAAAAAAAAAAAACTTAAGAAGAAATCAAACCTTTTAAAGTATTTATTCACAAGGGATCAACTTAAATGATCAGAACAATTTAAAACAGACTTTCAAACATCCGTATTTACTGTGCATATCCTACTTCTTGTTCTGAATACTGAACAACTACATTGTGAACTTAGGTAATGGAATCACTTAAGCTTTCAATGGTGCTTCTTACAATTAGTCAATGTGATGCACATTGCCGTTTATTAAAGCACCCTTTCTTTGCTCAGGGATTAAGGCTCAGGTTCAGAACGGTGCTTATGCGTATGCTCAGCACAAGACTCCATAAGTGTTAAGCAAGTCCTGAAATGTTTGAGGATGACACAGATGAGGATGCTTTTTTAACCCAGAGAATTATAAAATACAGATTTACTTTGATGTAACATAGTGTTAAATTTCCTTATTCTTCTGAGTAAACTTTGAACAACAAGCTGTTAATTAACTAGTCAACGTAGATGGATGGATGGATATGGATATCACACACAAACACTTTGGGGTAAAAATGAATGTGATAAACCACCTTAAGTGAAATATATAAGTGTAAGGGAAAGATAAAAATTAAAGGAACTAGTCCTATAAGCTTCTGAGAAAATAATAACTTATTTGTTATTCAGTGTTTCACCTTAAAAAGTCTAAACTTCAGTGCTATTAATCAGTCATAACAGTTAATAGAAAGCGCTACAGAAATGTTACAGAACTTAATCAAGCCAGACTGAAAAGAGATTCTAAATGAAATGCAAACACACTGCTAACAGTAATGTGTTTTGAGATAATAAGTTAACCAAGGGATTCTTCTGCTCTTTTTAAGTGAACTTCTCATTTTTAAGTCACTACACAAGGGTCTAGAGGAACATATCTAAACCTGTGTTTTGTTTGGCCATTCATTGCTTTCTTATATTATACTTTCATATTAGCAATGAAATTATAATGCTTTACTATAGATTTTCATTGCTATCCTTTTCAAATAAAATAGTTCACACATTAAAATATTATAGTACAATTTATATTCAAAATTCTCGGTTCTTGCTTTATTTCCTTGACCCACTGTCAGCTCTGAGCAGATATTACTGTTTCCCCTGCATACCTCTCCAGGGACTATAGTTATGTGTGATATGAGCATCATGTCAAACTCTTAATCTTGCATTTTAAATCTGGGAGTGGTCCCATTGATCTCAATGGGAATACTCATGGGATTAGGTTTCAGCTAATGCTTTGAGAAATATCTGGGTGGTGTGAAATATTTTATAACATATAATCAACATAATTATATAAAGAATTGTTCTATATAATTTGAAATCGACTATAAGTCTTTCAGGAAAGACAGCACTAAGGATTGCATTTGTCCAAACTTATAAAATTTTATGACTGTTTTCACAAAAGTCAATTTAATATTTACAAAGCAAAATACAATAAAAATGCCAATGCTTTGACATGTATATTATCATTTCTGTAAGAAAATAAAAAATATAATCTAGATGTCAACCAACATATTAATTCTGCTTTGTTTTAATAGATTCATAAATTTTATTTAGTAAGTCCTTAACTGTTTGCAGAGAATTAAAGGCTAGTGTGTCTGTAGATGTTGTTAATTATTTTTTTTATGTTTTTTTTTTTTGTAATTAACATGATCAGATTGTGCTGTCTGCCATAGTCCAGTATTCTATAAGCTTCTATAGTCACAATTTTTCACAGTTTACAGTTAAACATTTTACAGTTGTCTTCTAGACTGTTAGAAGTTAGGGTTTCAGCACTTCCTATTAGCACACAAGGTAAGATTACAAGTGGAGTTTTAGTAGCATTAACTTTCAAGAGCAAATGAAATTTCAGGAATGGATACAACATAAAAATAAACATACAAAGAAACACACAAAGAAAAAGGAAATGGAAAAGGAAAAGGAACATAAAAGAAAAAGAAAAAAAAAGAAAAAAAAAAAAGAAAAAGAATAAAAGAAAAAGGAAAAAAGACAAAGAAATACCTCTACACCCTCCAGGAATCTGTTTCTTAGTACTTGGTACTAATGTTCTTTGGAATCAGGCTCCTATGAGAAAATCATTATCAACCAAGCAGTGCTGCAAGCTATTTTGGATAGCTGAAGCAGAAAAAAAAGGATAATCACACTAAACTATAGATCAGTAGTTTGATAAAGAAGACACTATATGAAGGTATAATTTTTACTGGAAAATGAAGTCACTCAGTATAAGTACATACCTATCTCATAAAGTACTTTAATGCCAAATGAGTTTTTGTTTGTAAATTTGGTATTATTGATATGAATAGTTCAACAAAAAAGTGTGTGATTATTTTCCCACTCAGTGCTATTACAGCTAATTGTTTAGATTACAGAGTTAGAGATGAAAAAATAATCTTTAATATGCTCTCATCTTTTATGGTTGAAATGGCAGACCTGAATTATGAATAAGTAGAAAAAGTGATAGGGGAGAAAAAACTTGGTATTCTTTTTTTATTTCTGTTTCCAAGAACTGGAAAAAACAGAAGTATTAATTTTGCATTATGTCAGGTTTATAGATTCTGCAATCAACATCGTTTCCCCTCCTGACTCCCCTTCTTTCGTGTACTACAAGGTAAAGTGCATTTATGCATTTTCTGGACTTTCAAAAACAAATAAATAAATAAAATTCAAAACTTTAATATCATAAATAACAAAAATATTAATATGTTAATATATAATGCTATAAGAACTGGAAAAAACATGCATATATACATGTAAAAATATTTATCTTTCATTTAAGGAAATTATGTATATTAGAAATAGTTCCTTAAGTATATTAAATTTACATCAGTAGGGGTTGTTAGATGCATAGTGGGGAAGTAATCTGAGAAGAATAGTAAGTGAAGTTTCTTGAAAACTGTTTCTGTAAGATGCTACATGTGCATAAACCTTTTCAAGCCCATGGACATCTGCAAGCCCAGAGATGTTCTTCTACGGGGTGTGCTAGGGCCTTTGGTATCTTGCATTTTATTTGCCATGTTGCATTTTTTAAGCCTGTTCACTTTCATAAATGCTACATGTTGGGAATGCAGGAAGAGAGCATCCTTTATTTTACTGCTGAAATAAAGAGCAGTGACTTTAGGAGAATTTTCTCTTATAGCTTCAGTGATTCTTGGCAACAAAATAAATCAAATCACTGGACCAGGAAATGCATTGTTTTAGTACAGAGCAGCAAGTATTTGTATCATGTGAAAATACTAGTGGTATGTATAAAAGAGAACTTAGTCTCTCTCTTCTGATAATAAATAGATGCAGAGACCCCTATACAGCTAGTAAGAACAATTACTCAGGAATTCATAAATACTATTTCACTCCGGTGGTATTTTCATGTGATTTAATCAAAAAATAAATCTATTTAGATTGAAGCAGAAATAGTTTTTGTTTTGTAATTCAGAGAGCAAATCCACTACTCTATGGCTTGGTTTGTCAGTGATACAATTCCGTTGAAAAACTCAGAATAAGAATTCCAAGGAATAAATACTGGTGTACTGAGAGTGTTTTGAAAAAAATGTGATATGCATATTATTTACATAGGAAAAATTTGGAACACTGGAAAAACTTGAAGTGTGTATATGAGGGAAAATCAGGCCTGTTTTCCACTTCAACCATGTTATGTTGCCTGCAGGCTCTTGGTGGTGCTACAATACAGTATTGTTGGCCCTCTCCCCCTAGTAGATATTATGCAATTAGTACATGGTGATGCAGAGTATACAGATGGCTTTTACCTCCCAAAGCTGCCAAACTGTCTTTTAAGAGTGTGAATGACAAATAGTCGTTTTGGAGAGTGACATGCCATGATGATGGCCCATTAAAACTCTTCAAGAATACTCAGCCAGATACATATGCCCACTCAGCTCCATCTACAGCAGCAGCTGCTTCTGAGTTCCTCCTGTAGCTGCACTGATCTTAATGGGCTGGCTGCACAAGTCCCTGTTGCCACAGGGAATTTCATTCCCTTATTAAAACTGGGGGGGGAGAGGCACGGATTTATGCGTACGTCATCTGCAGAAGTAGGAAAAGAAGACACAGTAAGGAAATATATGTATGAGTGTGTGCATATGTATGTATATATGCATACACATGCATATACAGGCATTGTGTTTCTATATGTACATGATCACTATCGGTCTATATAAAGAATTGTTATACATGTATACAGAAATAGAAAACACTATAGAAATAACTGAGTATTATTAAAATAAAAATGTTAAAAATGTGATATGGTTGCTCTTATCACATCCAGTTTTCAGTATTTCCTATTAATTATTCAGCTTACTAGCCTTTAGATGACAGTTTCTTTTATTCCTAGGGGATCCTTTCATCTGAACTTTGTCATTCACTTAGAAGCCTTGGGGGCTTACTTAGATACTAATTGGAATGTTATGAAGTATAAGTCTTAGACTTTTGGTACTTCTATTTTGAATTTTGTTTGAATAATAATTATCAAGGAGTTAAAAAGTTTCATTGTTCTCTTTTCTGCTTCACCCTCCTTTTTAAAAAAGTTGGCAAAATCAAACATTCACTTTGCTTCCTGTCGTTGAGTTGTTAAGGTCATTATCCTCTTGGAGCATTGATCAGTCACTAGAGAGTGTAATGGCTATATTCTTTTTTCTGAACTTTTCCACAGACATGTCTGAACTTTTGACTGGGGAACCATCATGGGGGAAGAAGGAGACAGTGAAGCCTAACTGCTTATTCCAAATTTGATGATGGGAGACATGTCTGAGGAAATTAATAAAATTCTTATTATTTTAATTTCTTAGGCATAGAAGCATGCGTTCTGTAGCAGCAAGAAATGGTTCAGAAAGTAAATTAATAGGGCAAATAATTATTTTTTCAAGAATGATACCTAGTTCATTTAGAACAGGCTGATACTTAAGCTACTCTCCCTGCCCCTCAGCCAGTTTTCTTTATTTGCTCCCCTGATTCCAGAATTTTAATTCCGTAGACAATTTAAATCTCACCCTCTATTTTATTTTTACTTCAGAGTAAAAAAAAAAAAAAAAAAAAAAAGACAGTTGATCAGATTTAGGTTATCAGCCTTTTTTTTTTTTTTTATCATTGTTGCATTACACACAACATGAAAAGACGTTGAAAGATGTTGGTAACACTATACAACATTACTCTTAAATACTGTGACTGCCTAACACTATTCAGTCACTGAAAAAACAGCTCGATTACTATTTTTTGATTTTGTTTCATTAGTATTTTTTTCCAAATTTTTTTCATAATGTTTCCTCTTATTTCAACTTGTTGTTTTTCCTTTTCTCTGTGTCCCTTTGTCCTCATCTTCATGTTCCATCTCCTCTACCCCATCACATCCCTTTGAGGTCTTTCATCAGTCTGTTTCCCATTCAGCTTCTCTGCTGGTCCCTCAGAACTAGCTATGTTCTCACACGTGTTTTTGTTGTTGTTGTTTGCTTGTTTGTTTTTAATCTCTAGTTCCTCTCTCCTCTCTTTAACCTATTTATGTATTTATTCATTTATTTTATTTGTTATCATGCATCTACATGAATACTTTGACTTTAGATAGAGCGTTATACTTACTGGCTATATATACACTGTTGAATATGAAGACCTCTAAGCCCAAGATACACAAACAACATATAATTTGCCTGCAGGAGGGCTATTAAGGACAAGCTGTGGGGTGACACAGCTGGTACTCCCAAAGGGATGTTCTCTGGTTTTACCTTGAAGGTGAAATGCACTCATCTGATATGTAACCTCTCATTATGCATGTGACTTTGGGATGTTCTCGGATAGATATATTAGTTTGTGGTCATTTGTAGGACAGCAGTGTTACCAGATGCAATATAAAAGAGGATTTGGAGACTGCCTGAGTTCAGACAGACTATAAGGATGATGCTGGGAATGAAGAGATCTCAGGAATGTCTTGGACCTCAGTCATTACAGCAGTTCTTAGGTCTTCCGTCAGCTCTGGGCACTCTAGGTGCAATTTTCAGGGGTTTAGTTCAGAACAGAGCAGAAATTTTGTCTAGGTTGACTGGGTTTTGAACAAGGCTGTCACAAGCTCCTTGTATTAGATAAATATAATGTGGTTATGCTGTGATCTGCAGCATGGGACCTCGCTGCATTCCCATGTGTCTTTGCTCTTTCCTGACAAGGAGAAAGTCCAGAGGCAACAAAACAGTGCATGAAATTGCTAGTATTTCAAAGTGGCAAATTTTGCCACTGTGGCACTGTTGTCCGTACTGGTTCCCTACCACATTGATAACATTCCTGAGATGAGGAAACAGGCAGCATAAGTATGTACTCTCAAATTTCTTCTATTCAATCTCCCTTTTATTAAAAATACTAGGGGTTTGGGGTATAACCATTTATGTTTACTTGATCTCTTGTCCTTGATAATCATCTGTTATGCTGGAAGCACAGAACTTAGAACAGAGTATTCCATTCTGAGACCAAGCTTGTACTATAGTTTTATATAAATTAATAAAACCAAAAGCAAACAAAAGCCCTCCATTTTTATTTTATTTTATTTTTATTTTATTTTATTTTATTTTATTTTATTTTATTTTATTTTATTTTATATTTTATTTTATTTTATTTTATTTTATTTTATTTTATTTTATTTTATTTCATTATTTATTTTGTTTTATTTTGTTTTATTTTGTTTTATTTTGTTTTATTTTGTTTTATTTTATTTTATTTTATTTTATTTTTTCATTTCCTCAATGTTTCTTGGAGGAAGGAAGGAAGGAAGGAAGGAAGGAAGGAAGGAAGGAAGGAAGGAAGGAAGGAAGGAAGGAAGGAAGGAAGGAAGGGAAAAACTCATCACCTGCTGAATAATGCTTTCACTGTCTAGGTATGAAATGAATCATGTGAATCACAAGGCTTTGCTGACATCAACAAAATGTTGAAAAATCTGTTTCTGTCCCACATTACTTTTGTAATGAGACCAAAAAAAAGAAATTCAAAAAGATGTCTCAAGCTGTTGATAATGAAATACAGTTACAGTTTACAAAAGTGAGACTTTCATAGCTTTCTCTGAAAACAGAAACAATATCAATAACTAATGTTTGTAAGGCTCTTACACATGGTGATATGTGCACAAACTGGATTTAAATGGTGACTCCATTGTCTATGCTCCACTTTAAATATTAGTTATTGACACAAAATTGTTCCAAATCATCAGTACTGAACACTTAGTTATCCTGATAGTTAATAAATATAACATCATTTATAAAAAAATACTGAAAATACAAATGTCTATTAATTTATGAGTTATCACAATTCAAAATACTTATTGACAGTTATAATCTGAGTGGAAAAGGCATTTTAAAACCTCAGAACAGAAGTTTTAAGAACTTTGCTGTTGTGATGAGAACAATTTAAAAGAAACAACCAAGTTAAGTCTTTGCTTGTAATCGCCTACTTTCCTTCATCTAGCAATTACATGTTTAATATGTATACAGTTGACAAGTTTCTTTTCTGTATCTTCCCTAAAAGCAGTTGGGGCATACTGTATATGAAGACAAGAGTGCTTTTCTCCCACAGTCAGTTCTGTGTAGTTTTGTGCTAGAAAGTTTTGGTTATAAAATAGACAAGAAGATTACTCATAGCTTGGTGTTCTTTCTTTTTTTTTTTTTTTTTTTTTTTTTTCCCTTCCTTGTTCCTCTGTGCTTTTAGAGACAAGGCAGAAATAAAACTACAGTTTAGCCACTTCCACATCACCAAGAAGTACAGATGCCTGCACAATCATGAGTCATATTTTTATTTCTTTCCTCCCTTTCTAGCTACTTGCACATCAAGAAAGGAAAGAGTGCAGGCAGGCAGGCTCTCCTTCTTGAGAAAACTTCAGTTGTTTTGCAAGTAAATGATTTTTTCTTCTGGCATCAGGGAGATATGGAGCTGGGTTTCACTGAAGTATCTCATATTTGCTATGTCTGTCCCTTTGCCATCATTACTGTGTGATCCTGCTGCTGCTGCAAACCTCCTCAAGTTCTCTCTGTGCTTTTCTTCTTCACCCAGATTCAGCCCTGAATCTGTAGAGTCTGCAGTGAAACATCATCCATGCTACCACAGTGAGGAACTTCTATAAAGTGAGATCTTTGAAGGAGAAAAAAGGAGAAGAGCATATGAATGTTGTATCTACTTTAAGGGAGCCTGAACAGAAAATCAGAGCAATAGAAAACCTCTAATTCAGAACTCAGACAGATCAGTGGTGGCCAGATAAATTGTTTTTAATGCATTGCAGTACCTCTGCTTACTGATAAAAATAAATGTCCTTCTCTACTGAAAACACTGCATTAGCCTACTTTAATGGCAAGTGATGCAAACTACAGATCTGCACCTACAAATGCATTAAACCCAAAAAGCTATTGAGTATTCAGGATCTTGAAGGAAACATAATATTTAGGTTTGAGTATTCCCTAGAATATTCATGATTCTAAGAGTCCAAATAAGCATAAATCATTGGGTGAGACAGTATACTAAGCATTTACTGCTGCAGAATGAGAAATGTATGTGAAGACAAAATTTTATTCATCACAGGAGTTAGGGTAGACGTGCCTTTGCTACTGAGTCAAACTGAGTGCTCTCTTCTATCACACATATCTAAACAAGCATTTTCTAAATCTGAGGGGAGATTTAGAGCTTGGTTTAGAAGATTTAAGTGCTCTCTTTTTAGTTTGATTTCATAGACAGTAGAAGATACTCAGTAAGTTCTCTTCTAAAATAAATAAATAAATAAAAAAGCTCGCTTCTAATAAGCACTCACACTCTCTGCCTCCACAAAGCTTGTGTAGCTTTCCTTATTATATCTGTTTGCTCTCTGTTAACCTTTGCAGAACTTCAGAAGTTGTTCTTCTGTCTAAAAAGCATCCTCTCTTTCTGCAAAAGCTTGCTGCTTTCTTTCTCTGTTTTCTGTGCAGTGTATTGCAGAGAACACCCAACACCAAAACACCTAACATCTTCATGTTGTTTGTATGTGGAATCTAGCAAAGAAGCAATAGGATGTGGACCATGATGGATATTTCATGGAGGTGGCAATGAGTGGAATGAATTGGAAGCATGAAAACAATCTAGAGCATTCCCCTTTCAGAATGGAACAGCAGGAGAAATGAAGATGCCTTACACCATGGCTTAGATTTCTATCTTTTCAAAAGAGCTGTACAAGGATGAGAAATTATTTTATTTGAAATATTATTTTTTTTTGCAAACTGCTTCTGAAAGAAAATCTTTCTGTGATATTCCAGAATGAGATCAGATGAGATTTACCCAGTGAATCTTTAAATCTTCCATGTCTCTTGAAACAAGAATTTAAAGTTGAGTTTGTCTTGCTCCTCTGATATTTTTGTCATTGTGTTCAGCTGAGCTGCAGTTCTGACTGTTATATGGATCTCTCTGTAGAAAGTATCAGGAGCAATAGACAATCTAGTAGATGGCACAGATATATTTCTGAAGCCTACAGATTTTTCTAGAATCTTCCTGTAAAGTACAACTGTTCTGGGGACTAATAGTATTTTGGATAAATACCGTCAAATCAATTACAGGAAAAAATAACAATATGTACTTAATCAGAGGTCTCGTACTTAAGTGTGCTTCTTCATTAAAAAAATAAATACATAAATAAATAAAAGGAAATAATGTATTTTCTAAAGACAACTTTGTAAGGAAAATATCAATTCTCACTTCATAGACTCTTAATATAAATAGCTGGACAAATAGAGGTGGTGTCAAAACTGCACCAAACATATATCTGGATTCTGTAAGAATAGCTTATTTTTGTATTGTTTTCTTGTGTTGTAGTTTAAGTGACCTCACACTGACTCTAAAATACACACAGAAATGTTGAGACAAATCCTTGAGAGTGTTTTACATAGAATTGATTATACCATAGTACAAGAAATGAACTAATTCTTTATCTACATCACCTTCCCTGGGGTTAAGTAGGTAGAGAATGGTACTTTAGTAACTTGAACATGGGCCGGTGTTATTTTATACAGGCTAAGTAGAAAAATAAATAAATAAATAAATAAATATTCAAAGAAGTTTTATTACTCAGAACTTCAACCTTGGAGTAAAAGAGGCCATTGCTAATCACTTTACTAATCTGTTTGCAGTTTTCTACCAAGGCATAGTTCCAAAAAGTAGCTTCTGTTCAGTATTTCACTCCAGGGCACCAATCAGTGTAGTGCAATCCGTGTGGAGATTTATGGACCTCAGAGTGGAACACCTTAAAAACAATGTGTTAATCAGAAATCTACTGTGTGAGCAAATGGGAAATGCTGAAGCTGCAGATTTCCTTTTTTCTCTGGGATGTGAAAGCCTTAGTCAGTGCATCTTTGAGGATTTACACTTCTGTTCTCTCCCCTGAAGGTCTCTTTTCTTTTGAAACACTGCTAGAAAATTACTTAGGATTGGTCTTGATACAAATCCAATGTGAAAAGGAGGTTGTACAGCCCTGCAGTGTGAGACCCAGGCATGAGTGTTACAGTATGACGAACTGACAGGTGAGGCTTCATTCCTATGAGGTAGAGTGAAGTTGTTCTCAGCAATTTCAGGTGTGGACTCAGTTCCCTTACCTGCCTGAAGAGATCTACTTTCACAGCTCTAACCTTCAGGCAGCTGCTCTACCTGATAAACAGCACTTCCTTAAGTATGCCACAGAAAGTGGAGTAATTCTTACAGAGATAATGGGAGCATTAAAGCCACCACAGGAAGACCAATTCTCTACTAGAACATGATATATGGAAAAAACTGAATTTCTTCAGGCAGAAAAATGCATTGAATCTTTGTACCTCATAGTTTCAGTTCTTAGCTAATGTGGTGCTCAATATTTCATTCTACACTGCAGTAATCTGGCTATGTAGGGAAAACTACACAAAGCCTCTGCAGCACACAAGAGAACCCAGAAAATGTGCCTTAGGAAAACAAACAAGCAAACAAACAAAAGCCACACAACCAAACAAATAACAAATCAACAACAACAAACAAGAAGCCAAACAGATTCTTACTTGCATACACCACTGTTCCTTTTTAAGAAGGATGAGTACTCCTTCCTGTCAAGTTTGAAAAAACAGCAAGAGCCACAGCTACCAGATTTGTGAGAAGAACAGCTGTATAGTTTATTGAGTGAATTCATTATGGCTGAGGAATAGGCAGTTCTGTGGATATTCGAAGAGACTTGGTGTGAAATACATTTTCCCTTGATCTGCTCACAGTGTCAGCATTGGCTACACCTCAGTGTGCTAAGAAGCAGGACTTTAAAGGTTTGGGAAGCTCCACCAAAGAAATCTCAGAATTGTTTAGGTATCTCAGGAGTTAGGAAGCAGTCGAATGAGGATAAGCTATATTTTGAAATAATGTACCTAATCTTTAGATACCCCACTTCTGTTTTTTGATCCACTCTGAAGCTCAGATTTCATTCTTGTCTCAAAAGAGAGAGGAAGTGCACTGTAATTGCATGAGATACCCTGACTGTGTAAGACAGTGTAAATGAACAAATGTGTAAGAAATAGGCAGGTTTTTACCCATCTGAAAAATTCAAAACTGATCACCAGTTCTTCCCTGCTGAAATAGAAGAAGGTTTTGCAGCTGTACGAAGTTGTGCCTGAGACAGCAATTTACTGCAAGTGCATTCTGGAAGTGATTACTATCTCAAAGATAATCCCAACTGAGAAGGGAAAAAAAAAGACCTCCTCAGTGGAGGACATTGTAATGATGATGACAGTAGAGTTACCTCCAAAACCAGTGTGATATAGAGTTAAGAGCAGATACAAAGTAGACAAGAGAGAAAGAATCTTATCATCTTTAATATTCTCCTCAGCTATTTAAAAATATTGAACAATTATGGTGTGTGTGTTACTTTGACATGATATCTAGATCAATTATATTGTTGATACAAGTTTGAAAAGTATATCAGAGGTGTTTGAGCCTGCATTCTGTAACAGGAACATGGGACTCAGTAAACATAAAAGAGCTACAAAAACTATGGAATCTTGTTCCATGACTTAAAAGAGCCTTCATGATGAGGAAGAAAGCTCCTTTCTGTAAAGATGTCTTGCAGTTTCAATGGGAGATACATTTTGACCCGGGGAAACTACACTTGTCATTTGATATTCAGTCAGCGTTAGGACATTTCTTCGTCTTTCTCAAACTTTGTATTATTCTGAAGTAAGATGACAGAAAGCAAGATATGGAAGTGAAGCTACAGGTCCATTGCATAGTATTGAGAAACCTATTGGCCAGTTCATTCTATTCATTTGATATATTTTAGTGAACTACACAGTAAACGTTGTGGAAAACAGTACGTGGTTTCCCATACATGCATAGGAGTAAACAAACACTGACATTTAGTTTATAATGACATTTATTTGAAGTCACACCCTTTAGTAGAACAATAAGAAGAAACCAAAAGTCAGTTACATTTAGGGGGGTAGTAAAGTAATGGTTATAATAATAATGTGTGTGTGTGCATGGCTACGTAAATCTTCAGAAGGAGAAGACTATAAGACGATATAAAATGTATCTGAAAATGAGATGTTTGCAGAAAGGAATGAAATTGTCTTGCTCAGAAGAGTAAGCTGACAGATTCTAATAGTCCCTCATGTGCTGTGCCTGATAAACATTCAGCTTATCTTTCCAAGAACAATAAAATTTCATGTACTACTGCTCGACATAAGAATTATTTTTACATATCTCCATGCCACTGACTCTCTTGTAAGTTAATCTCATCTCTCATCAATTTTTCACCAGCTTCACTCTGATGTTGATAAAGGAGATGGTTCCATCAAATACATCTTGTCAGGCGAAGGGGCAAGTTCCATTTTCATTATTGATGAGAACACAGGGGATATTCATGCTACAAAGAGGCTGGATCGAGAAGAGCAGGCCTACTACACACTCCGAGCACAAGCACTAGATAGGCTGACTAATAAACCTGTGGAACCAGAATCTGAGTTCGTCATTAAGATTCAGGACATCAATGACAATGAGCCAAAATTTCTGGATGGTCCTTACACTGCTGGAGTTCCTGAGATGTCTCCTGTGGGTAAGTGCAAAATACACCGTCGATGTTGTGAGAAATTTTTTCCTATTGCCTTTTTTTAAATTTCATTATTTTTTACTGTATCACAATAAGTTACTTAATTATCTATGAGCCACCTGCAACAGTTATATATATTTCAACGCTGAACTGAAAATAGCATACTAGATTAAGTATTTACCCCTCGATAATGTTGTGAAACTCAAATAGCTATTCAGGGACTCAGATAAGCATTTTATGATGTATTTCTCATTCCAGTGCCCAGAGGCTTTGTCTTGTAATTCTCATTAACAATAATAAGTTTCACACCTATGCTATGGTACTCAGAAGTGATAATATATCATTTTGTTCAGATAAAGTCTGTTCTTAACAAATTTTTCACATTCCTACTAATGCATAACATTTTTGGTAAGTGTTGCATATATTGGTAACAGTTTATTGTGTATCTTTTCTAATACTCAAATCCAGCTCTCTGGAAAATATATGCAAGTAGCAGATATTGGGGTACAGCTGGGGGTAGTTGGTAAAATTCCAGTGGAATCAGAGAAGAATAGCTGTTAGAGGCTTCAGACCCTCTGTTAGAAAAGGAGTGAAGCTTCTGTTCCTGAGTTTGAATTATAAAAGAATTTCAACATCAAACACACCATCTCTTCATTTTAAAGAGAACAAATGTTTATCTGTTGTCAGGTGCTTGTGTTCCTTCAAAACCTGTCTGATTCAAGCCAGATAAGAATTTTGCCCAGAGACATTTTGTTGAATTTTAGTTTATCTTGAAGTTCTAAATACAAGCATGACATTAAAAAGCATAAGAACTTCATCTATGTCAGTGGAAATACATGTATGGGAATTCTTACCTCTGGTTAAGAAAGTTTTATGGTGACTGAAAGTAGGAATGTCTTTGTTTGACTGATTTTAGACCACAGCAAAATTTGACACTCTTAGGTAAGCTGCCAATATAGAATTTGCTGTAGTGTTCTCAAGACATTTTTTTATATATTTTTATTTTTATTTTTATTTTTGGACACTGAACAATGCCTCTAAATTAGAGTTAGAGAGAGAAAAAAAAAGAAAGAAAGAAAGAAAGAAAGAAAGAAAGAAAGAAAGAAAGAAAGAAAGAAAGAAAGAAAGAAAGAAAGAAAAGAGAGAAAGAAAGAAAAGAAAGGAAGAAAGAAAGAAAGAAAAGAAAGGAAGAAAGAAAGAAAGAAAAAGTATTCCCTGCCTGTTTGCCCTTCAGCAATCATTAGTCAACACTGCTTTTACATTTGAGTCTCAATTTAGGAGCAAATAGAATATTAGTAAAACAATGCTAATGAGTTTTCTATTTATTTATTTTACTAACCAGTGAGCTATCTCTTATTTGATACTTGGCACTTATTCATTATCACTCAAACACTATGTGAATAGCTGAAGAAGCAGTAGCATCCTTGGAAAGAAGGATGGACACCATAGCTTTTGAGCAGCATTAGGGTGGATATGATATCGTGATACATTGCTGAGAACTTTTTCCTACTGAACTTGGCAAAAATAATCAGATAATATAAGACTATAAAACCTATATTTAGCACTGTAAAAACATGCTCTGTAAATATATATATCTATATATAGCAATTGATGTTTTGTTTTAGGATTTGATTGTTAGCTGTAGAATGCTACAATAATTAGATTTTTACACCTTTGTCCTTCTCCTTTAAGAATAATATCTCTTAATTTCCCTCTTGGATGAGTTACCACTTTCCTGTCCTGCACTGATATATTGACATATGAACAACTCCTGTAAATGTCTGAGGTTTGCCTATACACACAGATCCTTGCCCCAACCTCCCACAGATGTTCCATTTGTTCCAAAAACACATTGGGAATCTACTCTTGGGAAGTGCATGTTAAACAATGGGTGACATAAGGACTATTTTTCAAAATGAGATGGTTTTGCATATTTTGATGAATCTTTACCACATGAATGTTTGAAAGAAATTCTATCCTGTATGGACAGCAGCACCAAATATATGTTCAACTTAGGTAGAATATTGTACAAAGTTATCATTAACTGTACCTTGTGCAGTCTCTAAGATCTATGTTGAGGCAGGGCAGTTTCATCTTCATGAACTTCCTGAAACTGTACATTTAAAATATCTTCACTGTTTGTATCACACATCTACTGAATACTGAAATATTACTAAATTAAGGATTACCACGAAGTGCTTATGTGGCACTTGTCTTACATAGTTACATAGATCCATAGTTTATTCACATAACACAACTTTTAATTAACCACTCAGAGCATTTGTGAAATATTCAGGAGAAACAAAGTATATTTTTCTTCTATTTTGCATAAAATTATATCAATGACAATGATTTTTAATTGGATATTTAATAAAATGAAAGAGATCACAGGATTATAAACCCGAATTAACTATAAAGCTAGAACTATCACCTTTAACCTTAAGGATGGTTATGCAAGTGTAATGATTCTGTATTATATTTGGCAAATATTTTAGGGCATTATCTAAGGCTAATTGAAGTCAATCTTTTCTGTTATTTGAAATGACTTCGGGTCAGGTTCAAATTATATTTGGGTCTGGTCCAATTATACTGATTAAGTTGAATAAGGTAAATATCTTGATGGCTTATAAATCTATTCATAGCAAAACCTCAAAGATATGGCTTATCTGAAAATCATATATATTTAAGTATTCATTTTACTTAAAAACATCTGGCAATTTTATATTTCAAACAAAAAATTGTAAATCATACTTAAAAGAGTATTAAAAGAGCATTACTGTGATGTGTGATGTTGTACACAAAAATAGCTGATGTGAGACAAACCCATTTGGCTTATAACCAAGAGAACGGGCAATAAAAAATCCAATGAACAACACAGTTTTGGCTTTGTTTCGTTTTCTAGACTCTCCACAGATACGAAGAGCCTTACTTATTACCTAACACAAGTAATGCCTTCCTTTCTTGTTACATTTATTATTTCTGACTGAGGTGGATGGAAACACTTCATATTTATCAGAAAAAAAAAAAAAAAAAAAAAAAAAAGCACTTCATCTGACCTTGATGCTGGGCTGAGACCAGTCTTAGGATTTTTCTCTGAGTGAAGGCAGACTAAAGAGGAAGGGATGAGTGTAGAACCTGCTTCCAGCTACTGTACCTCCTACTTTGTGCTCCTGGAGGGGAAAGGCTGTCAAGGCATTATGGCAGCAGATCTAGCCCAAAGGCAGAAACACAGAAATACCAGAAGCTGTGGAGCAAAACCAGGCTAGGTAATTGCATGTAGGGATTAAGCAGGTACTATGGATACCTTGGTAGTAATGGTGTTTAGTATTTCTGGTATAAGCTGCTATCCCTTAGAAATGTGAAGCCATCATAGAATTGTTTTGCATATTTTGCATGCAAAATATGCATGCATGCATGTTTTGCATCATTAATTTATAATAGTCTATGTCTTTAGTAACTGTCTGCCTAGATTTATTTTTTTAATGTGGCTAAAATTCTATTTTAAGGGTTTGTGTAGTTTCAAAAATCTGCATTTGTTAAATTCATCTCATTTTGGAAACCAATTTTCCCTTAAATGATTTCACCAGTGTTAAAAACTGAAGTAACACACATTTCTCATACAAATCTATTTTAAAACTTTGATCAAGTACCACACACTGTAATAACAATTAAAAAAACCAAACAAACAAACAAAAAAACTCTGTGGAGAGGTTCCTAAAACAATAAACCTAGAGGTTTAAAAAAGATCCCTGTGAAGTATCTCCATCTCAAAACAACATCAACAACTTGCTCAACCAGCTCAGCTCACCTTTATTTGACCCTATCACAGAAAAGGCTGATCTCTGCAACATCCGACACATCTGTGAATCTTGACCGGTAAATTAAAGTACAAATATAATTCTAAATTCTGGGTCCCTTCAACAAAAGAACCTCTTTCCTTCTTTTTGGCCTAATATCAGAACTTAAATATGTCAAGTTCTTGGATGACTGTTATATTGTGATATCTACTAGTATCTGTTAAAGGTTATGTTAAAAATGACAACTTAACCATTCTGGATAAACAAAACAAACAAACAAATACCATCAACAATAACAGCAACAAAACAGAAGTCTGTGCCATACACCCAGAAGCCAGCGTGTTATTAACTATATCAGCAATAACAAAATGTGTGGAACATCCATATAGCAGCACAGACTTTCCCTCAATATTTGCTGCAATTGCTTAAAAATTTTATGAAGTGGCTTTATGTCGAATTCATTTAGATGAACTGACATCCTAGCTTTGCTACAAAGCCCTAGACAATTGTATAGAAAGATAATTATAGATAAATACATATCCAAGAGGAAAATACATGATTTTTCAGTAAATGTCTGTTGTCTTTTCAGCCTGTATCAGATATACAAACTATAAGAAATGTTTTTGTTGAAATTGAAGTCATGAAGCTACAGGCTATAACTGCATGTTAATGGGTTTGAGGTAGGGTTAGTGTCCTGTTTCTACCTCAGTCTAGGGCTCTGAACAATGCTGCGGTAAAGATTTACAGCACCAACCAGTTCATTAAATGAAAAGAAGGTGTGGTTCTGTTTGTAGATTGTCCCATGTTACCTTTGATTCCAACATTACTTGGACACTTACATGATAATTGTTTGCCTCTGTTGTGAGGTCAGGGAAAGTGTTCAGGAAGGAAGACGATTTCAGTAAAGGAACACATCTCTGTGTTGCAATGTGGATCTTTTTAAGGAATCCTTATTCTTCAAGAGAAATTTTCCTCTGGGAAAATATCTCTGGAAATCTCTACTGATCTTTCTGTGTATTATGTTTCCTTGCAACAGATCTCCTACAAGTAGGTCTATTCACATCATTAAAATACCTTATGTTAGATTGCATATATTTTTTTAAAAAAATTATATTGCGCAAAAATCTCCCTCTGGACATAGAATTTCTGGAAATTTTTTGAGTGCAAATCTCAAAGAAATAATGATAATAGTAGCTGTTTTAAAATATCTTTCTCTCCCATGAACTTTGAGGAAAAAAAAATATGATAAGCACAAAGGGACTAGGAAAGTATCATCATTTTCTAGTTGTTGATTACAGTCAAGTAGGATGAGTGCAGAAATATTTGGTGTTAGAATTTCTGCCTAATTTTGTTTGTTTGCTAGTTTGTTTGGTTTTGTTTCTAGTAGATATATGTGTTTGAATGGGAAAATCTTCAGTTTAGGAGGAAGCCAATTAGATTCAGATACTGGCTTTATTTATCTCACAAAATGTAGAAGTCTTGCTTGCCACATCAGTAGGTTTTTTACAGTAAACAAGTCCTTCTAAGCTTTCAGGATTTCCAAAATTTCTGTGATGAGATTGCAGAGCTTGTAATTTCTTTGATCTTTTATTGGTCTGGAGTCCTTGAAAGCAGCAAGAACAAGGAGCAAAGGCACAGCTCCTTGAGGTTTATAAGAACTTTTACCAATATTTGCAGACATCGTAAGCTTCACTGTCAGGGCTTAGAGACTGTGTAAATGTGGTAAGCCTGGCTTTCACAAAAAAACACAGGATGTCAAATAGTCATTAGGATACCCTTGTACTCAAAAGCTTAAGAGACTCTGGAAAATTTAAAATAGGTCTCCATATGGGTAACATTATAGAGTAATCTGTAAAATCAGTTTGACATACTGAATCAAAGCTCTTAGTGGTGAAGAGAAAATTGATGTATTTTAAGTCCTGTAACTGATAAATGACTTGATGGATTAACTATCAATTTTCTTTTTAAACTTCCCATCTACTTAATAGTTGCCCGTGAAATTTCAGGTTGAGAGGGACCTTCTCTCTGTACAAAAATATTAGACAGTCCATGAGAGTGAAAAAATGCATTTGAAATAAAATTGCAGTCATAATGCTTTGCCATTGATACTTTAGGAAGATAGATCAGGAATGTGGGTTAGTTAGGTCATATATGAGTAAAGTTATCTTATGAAAGATGACTTCTGGTCAGAATTCATTCAAGTAGATCTCCTTTGTTATCTGTACCATTTTATAAAGGGCATCATTTAATCCTCTCTCTCTCTGAACCTTCAACCTGATCCCAAGACCCATTTACGATCTTCTACTTACCTGAGAATAGAAAAGCTGAAGAGAGTGAATGGTGCGCATACTATACTAAACATGAAGAATTTCAGAACTTTCTCTCATCCTTTCCTGAATAAGTCAAAATAAAACTAAGCAGAGTACAATTTATATTGAATTCATCCTGGTCACTTGTTATGGCAGTTTGTTCTTAAAGAATGATTTCTGGATTTGCTGCTTTCATTTTCACATAACAAAAAATATGTTCAGTTGGAAAACGAACACTCTTTTTAACAAATGTTTCTCTCTAATCTTGTTTCTAAATCCAGTTTAATAGGTAATCTGATCCTCAGCTGAAGATCTGCACTGGGCATCTGCCAAATTGCTACAGTATTAATTTGCAACCTAACCTCCAAATGAGTCCTTGGGCTGTTGAGTGGAAGGTCTCAATGTTCCAGACAATCTGCCAGTGAGAAATAATAATCCTGTCTGCCTATCAAAGGTGGTGACCACGGCCAAGACCCTGGCTCCCATGTGTTGGCTTATTCTGCTCTCAGCATACATCATAGATCGTGTACAGAACAAAAACAAATGGCAACATACATGGAGAACATAATAAATAGGACAGGGATGTTGAATGAGATTCTCACAAATTATACCCTTCTTGCTAGCCAGTTAAATATGTTGCTTTCTTATTCCTGTTAACATACAGACATTTATCCTAAAGAAATATTTATGTAGCAGATTATGACCTCAAGTGTTACTGAAATATTGTAGATGCAGAGGGAAATGAGTGCTTTTTAAAGGAATTTAGAGGTATCTCTCACATGTTTTTTGTCTGAGCTGAAACAGAAATTCTTCAGTCTTCTCTTGTATGAAAGGGCAAGTATTTATATATATGTGTGTGTTTATAAATAGCAAAATATATAATTTATGTGAATATGTTTATATTTGAATCTGTATTACTCATCATTTATAATTTTAATATGTGGACTTCTCTTCAAAGGGCAATTGTTACTATATTTCATACTTGATATTTCATAACATATTTCAGGCATCATCCTCAACCATACTTCAGGCTTCATCATCATTTAAAACACTGTTCATTGGAAGTTTGTTCTTATATATACCCTCCACCAACCAAATTTATAAATAGAGAGGGGAACTACTGAGTGATGTGGTTTCTGTTACTGTGAGTTAAACTCTGAGACTATTTAGGAAGAATAAATTCTATAATGATCAATATTATTGGTTTACAAGAAGGACCTTATATTCTAGGCTGAATCATGAAAGTGATGAACAGCTGTGAAAAAGCCACCTCACACTGTTCCAGTTATATATTGGAACTGCATGTTGCATGTAGTTTAAATCCATGGATCTTTTATGTACAATAGTTCCTTAAACATTTTGCAGGTACCTCTGTGGTTCAAGTAACAGCCACTGATGCAGATGATCCTACTTACGGCAACAGTGCCCGAGTGGTTTACAGCATATTGCAAGGACAACCTTACTTTTCTGTGGAGCCAAAGACAGGTAACTTTCCACAAACTCTCTCTACAGTAATGCTGAGAAAAAAGAGCATATGCATTAAAATTTGCTAGCAACTTACTAATATGATCTCTTGGTTAATTGAATACTTTATGATTTTGTTGATCTTTTACTCTCTTCTTCTGAATATACCACAAAAATGACACATCAGAGTGATTTGATAAGCTTACATTGTTGGAACTGAAATTTTTACCTCTTTGTCAATCTACCAACTCCCTGGTCTACTGCCTGTTCCAGTATTTCTGAACAATGAAAATTTCAAGATGCTGTGAACATTTGCTTTGTTTGTTTGTTTTGATTTGTTTTGTTTTCAGATTTTTGTTATGGAAATGTCCAAATGTCACCTATTCACCAGATTTCCTAAAGTGTAGATTTATGGCATGACCACCTCTCTCCTTCACTTTTCAAACTGTATTCTTTTGTGGGAAATGTATTTTTTATTCATTAGTTTGAACCAGAAATCATTGTACTTCCCATCCTCATCTGATACACTATCTTTCTGCCACTTTCAAAACAAATTATTATGGGATTTCTTTTTTATTTTTTTTTACTGTTTCCTTGAAATTTTGTGAAAAATTATTGTGTATTTTCAGCCACAGGAAAACACAATCTTTAATCCCCCCCCCCCTTTTTTTTTAAATAAAAATTGCCCATTTAACTGTATATTTTGTTCAGATTTGGGTCCCCCACAATGAGAAGGATATTGAGTTGGTCTTGTATGTGCAAAGAAGAGCAACAAAGCTGGTGAAGGAACTAGACAACAAGACTTATGGAAAGCAACTTGGGGAATTTTAACCTCATGAAGTTCAACAAAGGCAAAGAGCAAGGTCCATCTGTGCCGGAGAAATCCTAAGCACAAATACAGGCTGGGTGGACAATGGATTGACAGCAGACCTGAGGAGAAGGACCTGGGGGTATTGGTTGACGAGAAATTCAGAAAGGAGCTGGAAAGGTGCACTTGCAGTCCAGAAAGCCAACCATATCCTGGGCTGCATCAAAAGCTGTGTGGCCAGCAGTTCAAGGGAAGTGATTCTTCCCCTCTGCTCTGCTCTCATGAGACCCCACCTGGAGTATGGCATTCAGCTCTGGGGCCCCTAGCACAAGAAGGACATGGATGTATTCGAACGAGTTCAGAGGAGGTCCATGAAGATGATCAAAGGACTGGAACACCTCTCCTATGAAGACAGGTTGAGAGAGCTGGGGTTCTTCAGCCTGGAGAAGACAGGGCTCCAGGGAGACGTTATAGTGGCCTTCCAGTACCTAAAGGGGGCCTACAGGAAACCAGAAGGACTCTTTGTCAGGGGGTGTAGTGATACAAGAAGGGGTAATTTTTAACTAAAAAAAGGGTAGATTTAGATTAGGACTTAGGAAGATATTCTTGACTCTGAGGGTGATGAGGCACTGGGACATGTTGCCCATAGAAGTTGTAGATGCCCAGTCCTTGAAAGTATTTAAGGTCAGGTGCGATGGAGCTTTGAACAACCTGATTCAGTGGTGTCTCTGTCCATGGCAGAGAGCTTGGAATATTTAAGGTTCTTTCCAACCCAAACCACTCTATGACTCTGTGATTCTATGAATTAAGGCTGCTAAGTCTGGAGAAGAGGAGGTTGAGGGGAAACCTCACACTTTCTATAACTACCTGAAAGGAGGTTGCAGCAAGGAGGGTGTTGGCCTCTTTTCTCAGGTGACAAGTGATAGGATGTGAGGAAATGGTATCAGCTTGCACCAGGGGAGGTTCAGATTGGACATTAGGAAGAATTTCTTCAGAGTGAGGTTGGTCAAAGCATTGGAAGGGCCCGTGCAGGGAGTGGCGGAGTGTCCACCCTTGGAGGTTTGGCTTTGTGTTGGGACTCAGTAGGTTGGGCTGATGGTTGGACTTGGTGATCTTGAAGATCTTTTCCAAATTAAATGATTTTACTGTTCTCTAATTCTATGATTCTGTGTATCATTTCACATAGTGGGAAAATACATTTTTAATCTGCTTACTTCAGTTTGGTATTTTAGCGTATGTGGAGAGGAATTATAATCTCCATTTCAGAGATGGACATGCTGGGACAAAAGAGAAACAAACTGTTTACTCTATTTCTCATTTAAAAAAATGTGTTGGGAAACAGACCAGAATCCTATTGTTGTGACCAAAAAGTTACACTCCATTTAACAGCATCTAAACTTGCAGAAATAAGCAGTATAAACATATTCATATTGCAACAAATCTGTCCTCAATATAGCACTTTTTTCCCCAAAAAGATATGATATATAGCATTTTATTTTTGGCTTTCTATGTGTATGTGCAATATATATTGTCACAATGACTGCAAACAGTCCCTGACCAATAATATGGTATTTTTCTGCTAAATCAAAACCTTTAAAGATTGAGACTGGAATGTTTGCATTCTTTTTGATTTTGATGTGATACTGAAATTTCCTGTGTGCCTGATAATTAGCTTCCAAATGACTGTTTAACACTGCTTGACTATTTAAATATGATAGAAAAACAAGCAGTCCAGGAAAAGTATTTTAGAGACAATAAAGTTATGAAATTGTAAGTTAACTGTATTTTTAATATCCTGTAAAAATAGTGCTAGGCAGTCTGTATGTGAAGTAAATGTTTCAGCCCTGAGTTTATTAATGGCAAGTCCTGAATTCAGAAGGGAAGAAAGAAATCAAACTGTAACTAAACATTCAGCAAATATCACATGAAGAGATATGTGCCCCAATGTGCCTCTCCTTTATTTAGATTGTTTATGTTTCCTTTACTGCTGACACTAAGTGCTGCTGGAGTAAGTGGCTGCCTCTCTGGAAATCAGAGTTAGCAGCTGTACTGTGTGCTGAACATGAAATATTCATAAAGTCATCAGGTTTTGAGAAAGAGTATTTATTTTCTGATCTATATCAACAGAACTGAAAGGAGGAAGCATGGAGCTTTCTTTTGGTTTTTATTTCAAATCAAATAATTACAAATTGTATGCAGATATTCAAATGGGTATAACAAAAACTTTATTTCAGATATAACAGTATTTTCTTTAACAAATCAAGGTATCTTAATTACGTTAATGCTTTAGAAGTAGTTATTTTTAAAGCAAATATTTGGTGAAATAAGATAATTGCATATATATGCAGAGTGCGTCATGATATCAATATTTGTAAGAGTTAATGTGCTGAATGATTGTTGGGCATTGTGAAATGAATCTTGAACTTGGAATCTTGAAAACGAGTACAGAATATGCTATTCTTACTAGCTGTAAGAGAGTGGGAAATCAAATACAGGAGATGATATCTTTAAAGGAAGGGAATGTTACCTGAGTAACTTTGCAGTTCAGGGAGAAGATATTCTGAAAACATGGTCATGGATGGCATTACCCAAACAATGTAGCACAAACTGGAAAAAAATATATATATATATGTGGTTTTCGTTGACTACTTAAATTAAGCTTGTAGTATGCCAGTTCAGTTCCTAGTAAAATATTGTTATCATTGGTTTGCTGCTACCTTTTAAAGACAAACTCAGCTTTCACGGCAATATATTTACTTCTGCAACCACTGACATATCTTGTCTTACTGCAGGTGTTATCAAGACTGCCCTTCCAAATATGGATAGAGAAGCCAAGGACCAGTATCTACTAGTTATTCAAGCAAAGGACATGGTTGGGCAAAATGGTGGATTATCAGGAACAACATCTGTAACTGTCACACTGACTGATGTAAATGACAATCCACCCCGCTTTCCACGACGTAAGTTACTTGAATTTTGGAATTATTTCTAAACATTGTTATTTTCTTTATTTATTTCATTATTTCTAAACAAAAAATAAAATTAGTCAGCTTCCATGTTAAATACTTTGAGAACCACTGACAGCAACGTATATTACTATCATTATTGTTATTATTGCTACTACTACTAAATTGGAATAATCCTTTTTTTGTTGTTGTTGGTTTTTTTTTTGTTTGTTTGTTTGTTTACCTAATATATTTTAGATCATCTGAACTGAAGTAATATAGAACAGGTGCATTTATTAAAATATTTTACTTCTTCACTACCAATAAAAAGACAAAAAGATACACCTTAACAGATCTTTATCTCTTGCCAGCTGGACTTCAGGATACTTAATTTCTTAACTTGACTGTTAATCTTTCATATTCCTTTGGCACTTCAGCAGGATTTCTCTTGTGCATACAGTGTTTCCTAAGAAGTTAATCACAGAGGAGCTGGAAATTCATCTTGCCTCAGTTTACTTTTTTTGACCAAGGTGGCTCTCATCCCAGCCAAATAAAGGAATACACAGTTGTTCTCTCAGACCAGTTTTTAATAACATTCTGTTTGGGATAATTTTACAAAAGTCACATGATCTTATAAAGTCCTTGTAAAGTAACACAAAAATAATGTGATGAATATATTCACTCCAGCTTCACCTCCAACAGTATAAAACAGGCTTCCTACCATTAACTGTTCCAAATAATCATAGGATAACAAGTTATTTTTGAAGGTGAAGATATTATTGGCTACTGACTGCATTCAGATATCCTTTTGACAGCATATATATAATTTTCTACTTGAACGAAAAAGCTGGAATTTTCAAGAGTGCAGATGATGCATTTATTGTCAAAGAAATGAATATCTCTCAGTTTCTAGTCATATTCACATTGTAAACTGCCTTATCAAGATATATGAAGGGATGAAAGACACGGACTCCTGATGGCTCTTGAATAGGAAACCTTTATTGCCATTTTTCTCCACTAATATACTTTCCCTGTAGCTCCATGCGCTGTCCACACGCCTGAATCTGTCATACAATTGGTTAGAGATCCTTGGACACGTGCCTCAAACCAGCCAGCAATTGGCCACTGCGCAAAGCTCATCTTTAACACTGCAGCCAAGTTATTTATCTCAAACTTGCTCAAGTTTTTGTTTATACAGCTTACTTCCTCATTATCTCTAGTTCAGGGATGTGTGAAACAGTGCAAGGCCACCTGCGAATTCCTTCCCCTCAGATATAGATTTGTAAAGTAATGTCTTTATATTAATTTCATTTGACATATTAACTTTTTTTCCCCTTTCGTAGAAAACAAATAAGGAAAACATCTTTTTCATTGGAAAGTTGCATACATTTGCCTCATGACTTACACTTGGGTGTGGAAAGATGTTCATGCATCTTTGTCTTGTAATTCTGGTAGAAAAAAAAAAAAAGAATACCCATGGTATTCAAAGTAGAGTCCATCTGTAGAAGGTTCAAACCTTCTATTTAAACTGAAGAATATTTTCTGGTAGTTTGAGCAAGTACTCAGACGCATGAATACAGAAAAATATATATAATAGAATATATACGTATATATTAGCTTACAGTCTCAGAAAACTATGAATTTATTCAATTTCTAAATTTCACAGGATCATATCAATATAATGTCCCAGAGTCTTTACCTGTGGCTTCTGTGGTGGCCAGAATAAAAGCTGCAGATGCAGATGTGGGACCCAATGCTGAAATGGAGTATAAGATTGTAGATGGTGATGGTTTGGGAGTATTCAAAATTTCTGTGGACAAAGACACTCAGGAAGGAATCATCACCATTCAGAAGGTAAGTCTAATTTTTCTTACTGATTCTGCTTGGACCTGGGCAAGATAAGGGCAGGAACTATGAAGGTGATTTTTTTGTTTGTTTGTTTCTAAAACCCTGTTCTGATGTAAGAGTTTCCACTGGTGAATTTCACCATGCATGTGTGTGTACCTGGTTCTGAGCTTTTTAATGCCTTACAGAGAAAATTATTGTGATTTTTTTTTTCCCAAGGGTATTTTGTTTTTATTGTTTTGCTTGTTAGTCTGTTTTTAAAGACCCAGAACATACAAGCTTGAAGGAGAATGTCAATTTTACTCTCATTTGTCTTTCAATTAAATAGAAAATGTGAAAAATATATCAGACATTAAAAATGTAAGCTCCAAATCCAAAATATATCTCAAGCCTAACAAATAAATAAAGATCAAATTATCTTTAGACAATCTTGTTCTATCCAGAAAGCACACAATATTAATATTAAAAATATGTATCAGTAAGACTAGCTGTTTTACAAGATAATTTACTATCAAAATATTATTTCAAAAAATAGAGATATTTTTAGAAATATTTTTATTTTAGCTTTCCATACATGCAGTTAAATAACTAGCATTTTAAAACAGAAAAATCAAGTTTATATAAAATATTAAAACTGAGCATTCTTGCCTTGATGCAACACATTTTAAAGAGTATTTTTTTTTCCAAAATAACAGTGGGCTTAAATATTTTGGCAGAAATATTCAATTTTGAGTAGAACAGGAAAACTAACAAACAAAGCCTTAGACAGAAGAACATGATGTCATAAAATTTCATACTCTTAATATGAGAATGTTTGGCATTGACTACACTGAAGCCATGGTCCTAACTGTTCTAAGCTATTAATTATCCTCCAAAATGTGGGACTTAGTATTTTAAGTGTAGCTATGTTCCTGAATTCTGACATATTGTTACAGTTAAATTGATCCTCTAAGTGATTTCTCTTGCCTAGGTACTCTTTAATCTCTGCAAATTTCATGTACCAATTTTCATTATTTTTTCTTCTGGTGCATCAATTTCTTTATAAAGCAATATAAATTTCAGTATCACTTCTCTTTTGAAAGAATTTAATACTGCATGATGTTGCAAAGTAATGGGCTAATTCTCTGATGCCCTGAACACCTGCTGAGAGCTGGTAAGCATCCATAGATGTCAGAGCAAATGTAGGATGTTCAGCATCCTTGAAAGATCAGGCTCTAATACATGTAAAGTAAATCATTTTTTTCAAGGCAAAAGCATTTGTCTGAGACTTCTTGCATACTATGCTAATTTCTGCTTAGCATGTTTGAAATACAAGGGATGAAAAGCCAGTTGACTCTGTTCAACAGCCAAATTAAATGTGGCTCCTTTAGCTCATTCATTTAAGGTTTTTGAGGAAAGATCTGGAAGAACATATGCCCATTCTAGAGAGAGAGAGTGTTTATCAAGTGTCACAGTGAGCAACACTGAATCAGTTGGGGGCTTTAACAGTCTTATTTGGGAGCGTATGAGAATGTTTTAAATTTTATGTTTTTGTAGTCACAGTGTTTGTTCTGGGACTCTCCTGATTCCAGTGAGCCAAATAATTGACATTTATTATTTCTGTCATCATTTCCATTAGGGAGCTGAACTGGATTTTCCAGTAAAGAACATTTGTTTTGAGAAATGCTCTATGAAATGGCTATTGGACTGAACTAAAGAAGTTATCAAATTTTGACCCAATGAAATAACCATTTGCTAATCATTTTTAAACCTAGTGGATACTGCTGTGGACACAAGAATTCTGGTTTTTGTTTGTTTGTTTGTTTGTTTTTTTCCTCTGCACCATTACAATATTTCTCTCTTTTTCCTAAGATTACTAACTACCTTTCCCCTGTTTTACCTAAAAGTGAGTCCCCATACTGAGGGGCACCTCCCAAACCTCTTTGTCCTCTTAGGTCTCCATTGAATTCCAGGGAAATTGATGTCTTGCTCAAGGCTGAAATATTTTCCCTACTAAATCTGCAAATAAAATGGCAGAGACCATTGACTTGGAGGGAAGAAATAAAATGAAGATCCCATGCACAGTAGCTATGAGACAGCTTGTTGTTCTCTGGAGGGCATGCACATGGAAGGCCATTAACAAGTGTACACAGGTTAAATGAGTTTCAACTACAGAGCCTAACCTTATAGGTCACTACGGAGTCAGGCAGAGGTTATCCTTGCATGATGATGTGTGCTTTTCAGTAAGGAATGAGGGAAGAAATTATAGCATGGAAACTGCCTAAACATTTTACTACCTGGCACATGATGTTCTGTACACCTCTGAGTACAATTAGCTCTTTTCTTTTCATGCCCCTAAAGTCAGCTGAGACATTGAGAAACAGCTCAGCCTCTAAATGTGTGCCTATCATTTAAACTCGTGCGTACTTATATGTTCAGATAACACTTCTGCATCCAAATCAAGCAGTAAAATGCCATTGCAAAGACTTGTGAAAAGGTGTGCTTCAGTTCTAAGTGCATATACATACACTTAGTTTTGTGTACTTCTGCTGTAATAGTACATACAAATCAACAGGCCAAACATCCAAATCACTGTCAGTATATCTGGGCAGCTGGAGGCACTACTCCATCCACTTTTGCGCTAGGTTTTGTGGAGAAAGTTGGCACTTGCTTAACAGAGTTCCACACACAAGCTGGGGATATGTTCTGTTCCTAGATAACCTTTCTGAAAAAATTTGAAAAGCTGACTCCCAAACTAGTTAACTTATGTTAAAAATTATGTTTTAACTCATAACAAGAAAAAAAAAGTTTTCTTGAAACAAAAAAAAAAAAGAGAGAGAGAGAGAAAAGAAGAAAGAAACAAGATTTAGGCATTTGGTGAGAAAAGCCTAATTTTTGTATTCTCCAAGTGAATGGAATATGAAAGAAAATGTCCAAGGATTGGCAAAATAAAAATTCAAACAATGCATTTATATATATAAATAGAGAAAACTGAACAAGTTTGAAAAAGAGATGTAACAAGGATAGTGACAGTAGGATTAATAAAATGTTATAGAAACATAATGTTGTATGTATTTCTCAAGCTTACTTGTCTATAATGTCCTTGACTAATGCATGTTATTGGCATGAAAGTCTGATGAATGAGATGTGAATTGGCTTATTTATTTATTTATTCATGCACGTTTTAACACATTTCTTCTCTGTACTGTAAGAACACAGAGACTTCAAAATACCAGAAGTCAGAAAAATAAAGAAACAAACATGATTTTATCCTAACAGGGATATTCAGTGATATTCATTGATATACGAATTGTATGCTGTTTCATTTATCTATTTTGCATTGTTAAATTCAGACATCAGCTTGGCTTTTGTGGTTTATTCTGGATGGATTTTTCTCTAAACAGATTGAAAGTTGCTCATAATTTTTATAGCCATGGCAAGACTAGAATATGTGTTCTTGAGCTTGCTGATGCTGTTGCTGCATATTGCCTAATGTCAGTATATACAAGCTGCTGGGCTAAATCTTAGTTCAAGGTAATATTTTTACAATAGGCTGATATTCTTATAATAATTTCCTTGAGAATATGAAATCAAACAAAGAATGAATACTTTTTTTTTTTCCTGTATTTTTTTCCACTTGGTCTTTGCCCCTCCAAAAAGTAAAGAGAAGAATTGTGCTACCTTATTCATTATGACTAAATAACATGCATGCTGTAGCACTTTATAAAATTTGCTACTCTATGACTCTTCTTACGCTTGAGACACCTTATTTTCCTATGTCCTGGTCAGCATGCTTGAAGATGAATTAAATGAATGAGATGTGAAGCTAATGTGTTGCAGCAAGTTTCCTAAGTTCATTCTAGGAAAATAAAATAAAATAAAATAAAATAAAATATAAAATAAAATAAAATAAAATAAAATAAAATAAAATAAAATAAAATAAAATAAAATAAATAAAATAAAATAAAATAAAATAAAATAAAATAATAAATGGGACAAGTGTTACCTTTTTTTCATGGTCTTATGGCTTAAATAATAACAAAAGTTTTGACCTGGACAGCATAGATTTTTCATGAGACCAGTGAAGTTAGAATTTCATCTTATGAGAGGAGCTAGTAAAAACAGTATTGAACCATTTATTTGGTTGATGGCACTAAAAAATAAAGTCTAACTTCTACCACAATACATTAACTGAATTCATTAACTGAAAGTGCATGCAAACAAAATATCCAGTATGCATCTAGGAAGGCATATAAAAATATGCAAGCTGTATTTAAGATGTCATGCTCTGTTCCCAACCTAAAATAAGCCAGAAAAAAAACTTTGTTTTTCATAAGCTAGAATAAACAAGAAGTAAATGGGACCCATAAGCAAAGTTCAGTACAGTATTCTCAGCTTCCAGAAAGGGTGGGAAATGGTGGGAAAACTAGTAGGGGTCTTTCCCTGTAACCTACTATGTTCATACTACTTGTTCCCTAGCAGTTTGAAGTCACTGTGGAAATTTTCCTGTTTCTTTTTTTCTACTTTCTCTTTTATTAAATAATAATAATATATAAATAAAAAGTTCTGGTTTGTTAAGTGAAATAAAAGAACGCTTTCCCTTTACTTTTCTCCTGTACAGATCAGATATATCACTTACTCATAGTCAATGGTAGAGTTCTGATGTTGAAAATAGTCGGAGAATTTGGCTATTCTCTAGCCCCAGATTATTTCTTTCTTTTTATGCCTCCACCACATAGGCACAAACTCTCTTTGGTAAATTCTTAAGCAAAGTTCAGTTAGATGTCTAAGTTACTTTTAAGGAGGACTAGTGAAACATCCACCTTAGGTGATATTTTTGGAAAAATTGTCTTGTGCAGCTTTTGAAATGGAATCAGGCATTTATATTCTTTAGAAGTATTTGAAAATTTTATCCTCATTCACACTGTGACTCAGTTTTCCATCTGTAGAGTGGGATCAATTCCTTCCTATGGTTTCATTTGTAATTAACATACTGTTATCAATGCTCTGTTAAAAAAGACGCAAACTATTTGCCTACGAGCAGTATCTCATTTGACAGTGGTGAGGGTGTTTAGAAAAAATGCATGATTCTTCTGCAGATATTGGAGTTAAAAAAAGAAAAAGTGTTGGATTGGTCTCTCTGCAGCAGCAGACTTAGAATTGAAGTAACATTTATGAAAGTGAATGATTAATCAATTAATAGAACAAATTTTGTAGTGTTGCAAATCTACGTGTGTACAATTTCAAAGTGAATTCAGGATTGCTGTTCACAGAATTCTGATCGTAATACACATGAATGGAATTTTGGATTTAATTACTAAGGAAAAGAATACAGAGACCCCATCGTTTGGATTTTCAAAAACACTATTCCTAAAAATATTGCACTGAGAAGAACATCATATAAGTATGGCTTCCACTTTCTTCATAAAGTTGCAGCCTACAGTGAGGCCTCAGTAATAATAATAGCTGAGTGGCAAAAAAATGTAGGATAAAACCTGATAGATAATATGCATCCTCCTAGTTACTTGGTGTTTGAAGTTGTAGTTGTAATTTACAAATAACAAAAAGTGTGCAAGGTATATTTTTATTATATGCATTATATGTAACTTTTTGAAAGGCTATGAGATCTGATTCAAGTTTTTGAAGCCTAGGGAAAAATTTTAGTGGACTCAATTTAAAAAAATAAATATAGATGTAATGTCTGAAGACTCTGTAGAGGGTTGTCATGTCTTACAGTACCAAGTGACCAGCATCAAGATTTTCCACTATACAATTATTGCCCACTTTGTCTTAATTTCCCCCCCCAATACACAGCCCTACCACCAATATCATCAAACAATTTGAATGTTATATGGAGAAATGTGAAAATAAGTGTTGCAAACTACTTTCGCATAAAAAAAAAAAAAAAAGAAAAGGCCACTAAGATGGTATTCTAAAACCTGATCTCATTCTAAAAGTAATGTGTAAGCCATTGAGTGAAAAGCTATCTTTCTGTTAGTGTTAACATTTTTTTTTCTTTTCAGCTGGAAAATTTGCTTTCAATTCTATATCAGAGTTTACAATGTAACAACTTGAGCCTTCCATGGTTCCTTTGAGAGATAATGTTCATTTGTACTGCAGTTTTCAATAAAAAAAAAAAAAAAAAACTCAACTGGGCTTAAAAATGGATTTTCACCTCTGTAAGCTACATTATTACAAAGTTACCATACAGTAAAAAATAAACATTACAAAAATAGGCTTCCTGTGAAAGATAACTTCATATCCAGTCTTTGTGATATAGGTGACTTGTTTTGTAATTTCATTCAGACAGGACAAAATTCTCACCCTTTAAAAAAAAATAAAAGAAAAGAAAAGAAAGAAAGAAAAGAAAGTAAACATGAGAGCTCCAAAAGGAGAGAATGATGAATGATCCTGAACAAGATCTAATCAGATAACACTAATACACAGATATTAATGAAGCTGTCAAGCTCTATTCACTGTACTGAAGAACTGAAGTATATATTGTCCTTTTAACCTTCAATGCTGATGCAGTGATTTGTAAACTGTTGACTTGGTATTCTGTTATTGGAATCTGTGCTTTTGTTATGGCAGGAAATAATGAAGATATGATTCACAGGCCAGTTAAAAAATGCTCACTATATAACAGGCATCAGTGATAATTAGATAAGGAGAGAAAAAAAGGAGATCTTTTCAATTCACTTTTTCAGTCTTCTGTTAGTGTCTGTAGTATGTAATACCTTCATTATGTTTTATATGGAATGTCTAAGCATTTCCTGCAGGTCAAGAACATTTGCATGCTAACCATATTTTAGAGATCTTGTTTATTTTCCCAGATTATATTCTGCGTCAAAACTTGATACTTGTTTACTCACCATAGGATCTAAGGATGTGTATCTTATAGGAAGAGATTGAGGTTGATGACTTTAGCTTTTGTAGTCATTGTCACAGCCAACAGGAAACAGACTCTACTGCAAAGAACTAAGAAACAAACTATAGTACTGCCCCTTTATAACTCTATACCATTTGATGACGCAACCCCTGCCTTTCTCTCCCTCTTCTAAACACCGTTCCCCACCATATATATACATACATTAGATTTATGTGGTTTTTGTTTGTTTGTTTGTTTGTGTTCTATGAACAGAGAACCTTATAGCTTTTGTAAACTACTAGCAGCTTTGGGTACCAGAGAATATCTGAGGGAATCCTAGGGCAGGATTCATATTACTGAAAGCAGGTGTTTACATCTTCCAGTTATTGAGACATGCTTTCTACTGCCTGGTGAAAAACAAACATTCATAAGTAGGCCAGCTGACTCCTTCCCTAAAAGAATCTCTCTCCACTCAGAGGAAGCAGCATATATTGATTTTCTCAGATGTATGCAGCTAAGTTAGAGAAGGTGAAACCTGTCCTTAGTAAACAAACCTGTTAAAAATACGCATCTCCACCATCATTAGTTTTCCACCGTTCTCTATGAAGAAAAGCCTTTCTACTGAATGTGTTGTGTATTCCCTACCTGTCTAACACTCCTGTACTGTAGTCAAATAAATGATGATCTCTTTCTATATTAAAGAATGAAATATGATGATCTAAAAGTATGTAAGCTTTGTGGTAAGAATTCACGTGGAAAACAAATGGGTTTATGACTTCTAATTAAAAACAAAGGCTCTAATTTAGTCTTTTTAAAATTAATATGGAAATATGAGAAGGTCTGCAAAATTTTCATTTAAATAATTACTTCACTATTGGTCTTAGACTATAAAAATAAATTTTATATAATTTGCTCTATGCACATTTTCTGTTAATTCAAAATTTTCACAAACTTTTTTTTTTTTTTCCTTAGGATGACTTTGGTGTTGACATTCACATGTCATTAGAAAGTATCTTGTCTGCATCTGCCTTGACTTTCATGTTTGATTAAAAATTGCTGTATCATCCAATTTAAACAGATATTACTAATTAATGAAAACAAAGTGGCCTTCCCTTCTCCACCCTATGCAATTTTAAAGTTAGAAGTGTAATGTGAAAATAAAATTTAAAAAAAAAAAAAAAAAGGAAAGAAAAGAAGCACAGTCTAGTTATATGGTACTATACTGTTGTCTTGGAGTCACAAGACATGATATATGTAGTAAGAATTAAGTGGAAACATCACTATTTGATGCATACTTATTTTGCCTCATAATTTACCATGTATTGGGTACTCCTTTGTTCTGTGTTAACAGAAATTAACACTAATAGTTTATCCTTTTATTCAATAGAAAACATACCCAAGTTTAGAATATTCATGCAGCGGACCACAGCTTCAACTTTTCTATAGTGTAATTCAGTTATACAATGTTACTCTAAGCATCTAGGGCAGATTAAAAATAAATGGCATGTGATAGCACATATCAATTTCAATTGAATAATAAAATAAGCAGAATCAGGAGTACTGTATAATAGAGTACTGTTCTATTTCATTTGAAAACACTAGTTTCTAATGAAAATTAAGTCAGCATAGTTTTTTTTTTTTTTGTCTGCCATGTTAGAGAGGTACAGAAGTCAGCCATATATTTTTGTTCATTGTAACAGAAAATATATAGTTTGATTAAGGCTTTATTATTATTATTATCATTCATCAAATCTCAGTCTTTTGTCTGTGAAGTTCTTCAGGTTTTATTTGTCTTCATTTGTTTTCATTTGTCTTCATTTGTCTTCATATCTTCATTTGTTTAGTTCATATGATGATTCTACTTGAAAGTGAGAAGAGTATTAACATATTTGCATTTGGTTTTCTTCTCCTTAACCTTGCCACTTATCTGGTTATATCTGTTGCTTCATTGTTATTACCATACAGTATAATTTCTGAGAAATTTTTCATCATTCTAATATCACAGTACATTTGCATTATGCTTTTAAGGTGCGTTCCATAGCACATATTTTGTACTTTAAATGTAAAACAAAGATAAAGATTCAAAACAATATCAACATTCTTTAGTAATAAACACTGACCAGTTGAATGCAGAGTATTGACCAGTATCCAGACAACCCTTCTTTTACGGCATAACCCTTTTTGGAGAACTATGGATACTAGCTCTCTGATTCAATGCAGGAAGTAAGTGCTTACATATCTTGAGGATCATAAGCATTCCTGTTCAGAAAAGCTTTTTGCTGCCACATAGATATTAAAAAAGTTCAGTACCTTTCCAAATGTGATATGTTGCAAATCATTTTTCCTTTTAAAATCCAGGCTGTTTACAGATGTATTGTAATGTTGGCTTAATCACTGACTTTAAGATGCTCATTTGGGATTTATTTTACTGTAACTTGATGGACAACTTAGACTCTCACATTAGTAGGTCAACAGATGAGTGTTTCACCCTGCTGCTCCTCTGAGTGAGTACAGGAATGTTTTGTGGATGCTCTCAGATTATTTTGCAGGGCCATTTTGGATACTTATGATTTGCTCAGGATCAAAACTGTTGAAACCCTTTTAAAATCAGTTTTGTACACTGGGAAACATAGTTTGAAAAGACAGTTGAGTAATCAGATTGCAGTTTTAGAAACAGTTGGGTCTGTTGTTCTTGATGATTAAATTTGGAATTGCAAAGAAATAATTAGCCAGGCATTTGGTGCAAGCTAATGGTCTAAGACTATAGAAGTAGGGTAAATGGTTTTAATATTAATATGGTGCTTTCCTTCAATAATTACCTGTGAGGTAAAAAGACTTTTTTCTTCCAAAACATTTTTTTTTTAATGTTACTGTTATCTGGATCACAGATATACCATGAGTTCTGGGGGCTATATTTTTAATTCTAAAGCAGTATTAATTCCAAAGGGAATTCTAATTTAATCAAAGAAAATTAAAGTGGAAAGAAGATGGAAAAAAAATTGTTTAATGTATAAAACAAATAAATCTCCAGGCTGTATCTAAATACAAAATATTGTCATATAAGCAATGTCATTGGATTGATTGCCATATTTTCCTCCACAAACTTATAAAGAACTTGGGAGTAATAGTTTATAGTGCCAACGTTATGCAAAAACACAACAAAGCAAAACAAAACCATAGTTTCCTGAAAGAGGTGTTTTCACTAGTGAATGTTATATTGATTTCTCATGTCTGGGTAGTATGGCGCATTGCATCTAATATTACCTTAGAAAAATACAAATAAATCAAAAAGAATTCATTCGCAGAAATGAAATAATGAAAGAGAATTTGGTTCCCAAAGATGTCACGCAAAGTTTTGGTATTAACTCAGAGAATTCTTATTTAATTCACAGGGCAGAATTTTCAGAACTATCCTTCCCATTAAATTATTGGGAAATACTCGCTAGGAATAATTATAGTGGAATTAAGAGTATTCTTGAAAATCCCACTCATAATATTTCTACAAAATCAAACATGTTTAGGCAATTATAGATTTTCTTAACAATACTAATACACTGATGAAAAATAACTTTATCTTATCACCTTACAGTAGTCTTTTGAGCTATCTCAGATAAGACTGAGCAAGACACTACAAAGCCAGTTTTTTGAGAAAGCCGAAAAAACAGACATCAACTATGCTTTGCCAATCAAAAGTATTGCTTGAATACAAATGGAAAACCTCATTTTATATTCACTGGGTGTTGTAAGTGAGTTTTGCTGCAATATTATTGGGTAATAAAATTTCCAAATAATTTTACCTGTATAGGAGCTGGATTTTGAAGCTAAAACAAGCTATACCCTGAGGATAGAAGCAGCCAATATGCATGTTGACCCTCGCTTCCTGAGTCTTGGACCCTTCAATGACATGACAACAGTGAAGATAATTGTAGAAGATGTTGATGAGCCGCCTGTGTTTACTTCACGTTTGTACTCCATGGTGGTGTCTGAAGCAGCAAAGGTTGGCACTATCATTGGAACTGTAGCAGCCCATGATCCAGATGCCTCAAATAGTCCTGTCAGGTAATTAGAGTCATAGAATCCTCTAGGTTGGAATAGACCTTCAAGATCTCCAAGTCCAACCATCAACCTGACCTACTGAATCCCATCACTAAACCGTATCCCTTAGGGCCATGTCCACGTGTCTTTTAAATACCTCCAGGGATGGGGACTTCACCACTTCCCTGGGCAGCCCCTTCCAATGTTTGATCACCCTCTCCATGAAGGAATTCTTCCTAATATCCAATCCAAACCTGCCGTGATGCAATTTGTAAGACTTCTTAATTGTTTATTTATTTATTTATTTTAAGCTGTTTGTTTTGTGATGGGAGATTGTTTGCACTGAAAGCAACTAGGTTTTTTTTGTTTGTTTTTGTTTTTTCCCTTACAGCGGGAGAATGAAATGTTCTAAGAGTTTGCATATTTTAACTTTTATACTCATAAACTGCAGAACCTTTGAAAAAATAATATATTTACATCTCTGTAAAATAAGTAAGTAAATAAATAAATAAATTAGCAAAGTTAAAATTTCAGGATTACAAAGCAAAAATAATCCTTATTTTATTATACATATTGATTTATTTGTAAATTTAGAAAGAATCCATATCGATAACAAATCTATATCTATATCCATATCTATAACAATCTATAACAAATTATGTTCTGTTTAATCAATCAGGATGAAAATCTCTTTCTCTCTCCCTCTCTTAATTTTCTGCATGCAGTATGTGCAAGCAAGTAATAGGACTCTTTTACATGGTAAACCAGAACTGATGTCCCACAAAAAAATGTATTGCTACAAACTTTTTATGCGAAAGAAATGGGTAGAACAAGACGTCCTGTGTTTACCAGGATGGTTAAAGGCAAAACTCTTTTGGCTTTTGTAAGTTCTGCTGCAGCCAAATATCTTCCTTTTGAAAGGGAAGAGATATGAACACTAGAGAAACAAAAATTCTCAAGGGCTTCTTCCTTTGTTTTGTGTGAAAAAAAAAAATATATATATACATAATAATTCTTTCATAATATATTGTGCAAGAACATAAGGAACCTGTAGACAACAGCAACAAAAGAATATATATTGATATTATGTTTGCCTGTATTTAGGGAGAAAAAGTTCAGAGAAAAAGACTCATCACCTAAATTAAAACTCTAATTAAAACACTGAGTTACTTGTTAGTTTTGTTATGCAGAATAGTAATATTAATTGCCAAAAACAACAACAACAATAACAACAACAACAAAAACATGCAAAGGGTCTGGAGCCCATGACTTCTGACTCAGGGGAATTCTGAGAACTTAAACATCTTCAGGAGTAGGACAATAATACAGTTAAAAGTTAGTACTAAATTCCATTTGTTGTTATTGTTCATCTAGAGCATATACAGAAAAAAAAAACTTCACAGATACAGAACTCATTTAGATGTCACCTTTTCTGAGATGCTAAATTTTTACATTAATGTATTGAATATGAAATTGTGACTCTACTGTAGCTCTGTAATTTCTGAAGGACCAATTTCAGTTGTAAAAATAAAGCATATGTTTCACTCCTAGAGGTGATACAAGTGTTCTCTCCCCTTTTTTTCATTATATATTTGCAGCAGATTTGAAATAGCTGCTTCCTATCATGTATAAACAAGTCCTAGATGGATTGGTTGGCAGGGATTCACTTGTGAAATTTATCTTTGCTGAGCTCTTTCTTTACAGTGGCAGTGTTTTCTGGCACTGATGTTAGCATCTGGTGTATAATATCTGGTTTAGCAGAACCATTTAGAGTAGGATTAAATCCAGTTCCATAAATTAAGTCTATGCTCTGTATGCTTTTGACTCCTGTGTAAATGTAAGGATGAATTTATTGGCCTTGTTCTGGTTATTTTTTAGAATTTCAGCATCAAAAAATACTATATCACAAGCTTAACAGACATCTAGATTTCTTCGGCTTCAAAGTTGTTTGGAATTTGAGGGAGATGAAAATAAGAAATAGTGAAGGTTTATCTCTATGCTTGTGAACCTGCTATTTACGTTGTCAGGGGTATTGACAAACTATATAATGTAAAGATGTCCTGCATCTGCTGTGATGTACATCGGAGACCAGACACAGAAAAATGGAATGTGTTAAGGAAGATGATAGCATAATACTTTTCATGATCTATTTAAGTTTAAATTATTAATCTATAAATAAGTACTCCATATTCAAAACATTAGATTATATTGATAGATTAAAATTTTTGGTTTGTTACAATTCAGACAATGCTGCAATTGCAAGATCAGACACTCTTAAAGCCATACCTTGACAATACTACATTAAAATAATTAAACAAATCCATAAATAAATAAATCAATAAAAAGAAAATGAGGTTATTTTATATGGAGTGAGAACTATTGGTGTTTGAACTATCTTAAACAAAGGATTTAAAACTCCTGCAGCTCAAAGATTTTCAAGTATTAATGGCCACAAGGAATTAAAGGATTAGAGAGTTTAAAATATTTTTTCAGAATTTCAACATGGATACAATAGTTGCAAATAAAAGTTAAGGAAAACTGCTTGTTTCCTAAGCATAAAAACTACTTTTTCTTCTTTCATTACAGTCTGTTGTCTAATTTACATAACTTGTTCTCTTGCTTTCTCACTACTTCCTCCCTCTCTCCCTCCCTCCCTCCCTCCTTCCTTCCTTCCTTCCTTCCTTCCTTCCTTCCTTCCTTCCTTCCTTCCTTCCTTCCTTCCTTCCTTCCTTCCTTCCTTCCTTCCTTCCTTCCTTCCTTCCTTCCCTCCCTCCCTCCCTCCCTCCTTCCTTCCTTCCTTCCTTCCTCCCTTCCTTCCTTCCTCCCTTCCTCCCTTCCTCCCTTCCTCCCTTCCTCCCTTCCTCCCTTCCTCCCTTCCTTCCCTCCCTCCTCCCTTCCTCCCTTCCTTCCCTCCCTCCTCCCTTCCTCCCTTCCTTCCCTCCCTCCTCCCTTCCTCCCTTCCTCCCTTCCTCCCTTCCTTCCTTCCTCCCTTCCTCCCTTCCTCCCTTCCTCCCTTCCTCCCTTCCTCCCTTCCTCCCTTCCTCCCTTCCTTTTTATTGAATTCTTTTATTGTTTTTGTGCATTCTTTTTCTTTGTCAGCCTCTTTCTCACTTCTCTCTCCCTCTCTGTTATTTTTCTTTCCCTTTTTCTCTCTTTCTTACTATATTTTTAAGAAAGGCCTTTGAATTTTCAAGTTATGTAGTAACAGTGTTAATAATTAGGAAATGTAAAGGCTGGCCTGATATTGAATCAAAACTACTGAACCTGACATGATTGACCACACAGCAGAGGTGACAGGCATAGTCCCCAGGGGAAGCTTATCAAAACTAAACAAAACAAGGGAGGGAAAAAAAGAAAAAAAAAAAAAAAAACAGAAAAAAAAAAACTATGGTTGACTTAAAAAGAAAAGAAGAAGAAGAAGAAAAGTGAAAGAGGAAGAATTTAAATCCATGAAAACTCTTACTGTTGTTTTTATGACTCTTTATCCCTTTCTCTTACAGTGAGATAATGCAGTAAAGTAATTCTAAATGCATAACAAGTCTGTGCTCTAGAGATTTTGCAGCCAGGAGGGTTAGATATAATCATAATACAGCAGAGTAGAAGCTAGTATATTACAACATAGAACAAGCAAATAGTGTTGTCATATCATTATGTCTGGGAAGTCCTGTCTTTGCACTATCTTCCATTATTCTTTCCTTCCACATTGTTCAAAGGTTTTGATTAATGCTATATCAATAATCTAATATATCATCAGTGTGACAGTAATTGTAATGATCAAACTTGGTCTGACTCAGACATTTTAATTCATTTTGAGTGTAGGGAAATGCTCTGAAGTACTTGATCTAAATGACACTGCAAGAATCTGACCCAATATTAAGCCGAATGTCAAGAATACTATAGTTGTAAATCTAACACTGCCTAATCAACTATCCCTTTCTCTCAAAAGGGATATAAGCAAAATACCCACAGGAAGTCTGACCTTTTCACTTACGCTATTTTCTATTTGCTAAGGAGCTAGTTTCCCTTCCCTAAAACAAGTTTGGAGGCAAAAGATATGCTAAGTCTAGGGCATAAGCCTGTGTTTGTCAAATGACAGTTAAGCACTGGGAGCTGACGGGATGCATGATGACATGCAATCCCTTGACATACTCTGCGTTATCTTTCTTTTCTTTTCCCTGCCCTGGCAGCTCTGGGTGACTCAGGGGCTCTTTTGCTTCTGACAGAGAACTGTGCTCAGGCTGCCAGCCCCCATGGGAGCCATGCCTTACTGGTACAGCCATGCAGCACACTTCCAACTCTTCTTCTCTTTAGCTTGGTCTCAGTAGGATACTATTCCATAAGTAAATGAATGGCTGCATTACAATGGAGAGGGAGATAGAAAAGAGAGGGGAATGCCTATAATCTTGCTTAACAGGTCACTGTGGTAATGGAGCCTGCCACTGTCAGCATAGGTCACTGCCTGTGTGGTCTTGCCTTTGCTTGCAGCTTTCCTTCTTTTAACACCCTAGAGAAACTGGACAAAACCAAGTCCAAAATGGGGAAACAATGGAAACACTTTCTCTCTAATGAGAAATCAATGAAACATTTTTACAAGCTTTAATTGAACATAAATCAAAAGTTTTCATTCATTCTTCACCTAGGTACTCAATAGATCGAAACACAGACCTTGAGAGGTATTTCAATATTGATGCCAACAGTGGAGTCATTACAACTGCCAAGTCTTTGGACAGGGAGACAAATGCGGTTCATAATATCACAGTCTTGGCTATGGAGAGTCGTAAGTAACAATTTAAAGATTTTATTAGTTGTTTATGTATAAAACTTCAGGTTTAGTTGGGATGAGCTGCACCAAGTGAAAATATGACAATGTTTCAAAACATGGCAGATAAAAACAGTTCTTCTTACTCAATGTAAAAGACACCTATGTGATAAAAATGCAGAAATACAACAGATTAAGCATTTACACTTTCTTTTGCCTCACACTTCATGTATTTTTTTGACTTTAGAAAAGCAAGCACAAAAGAAGCTGAAAATGTCAGGAGTCTCAGACTAAATATAATTTAGAGCAAAAATGATATGGAATAGAGGAGAGCAGTTAACTCCTCTTAGTGATGACACTCAGGCTGATTGCTGTTGGTCAGTCACAACACTCTTGAAAAGAATGAAGTAAAGGACATGTGAATACCTATGTTGTTTTACTTTCCTGAATCTCAAGTAAGATGGTAGAGGATATTTTGTACACAGTATCCTTTTCTGGTGTAAGTTGAAAAATAATGAAGAATCAAACTCTTCAAGTACGTACAAGAATGCTGTATGAAAATTTAAACCTAAACTTGTTCAGCTCTGAATACATTCTGTGAAATGTGGTTCTTCAAGAACTGCTCCAACATGGGTTCATACCATGGAGTGCAGGCCATCAGGAGCAGACTGCTTCACCACAGGTCCCTCAAGGGCCACAGTTCCTGCCAGAAAACTGCTTCCTGCCAGAAAACTCCCCCCCCCCCCCCCGCCATAGGCAGGGATGCCACTCACTAAACCAGGTTGCCCAGGGCCCCATCCAACCTGGTCTTGAAAACCTCCAGGGATGGGGCATCCACAACCTCTCTGGCCAACTTGTTCCAGTGCTTCGCCACCCTCTGAGTCTACATCTCTAATCTAAATCCCCACTCTTTTAGTTTAAAACCATTCCTCCTTGCCCTATCATTTTCTGATTGAGCAGAGTTGCGCTCCATCTTTTTTTGTAAGACCCCTTTAACTAGTGAAAAGCTGCAATGAAGTCACCCCAGAGCCTTCTCTTCTGTAGGCAGAACAGCCCCAACTCTCTCAGCCTTTCTTCACAGGAGAGGTGCTCCAGCCTTCTGATCATCCTTATGGCCCTCCTCTGGACCTGTTCTAACAGATCAACATCCTCCTTGTGCTGGGGGCTCCAGACTCCAAGTGGGGCTTCAAGAGGGCAGAATAGAGGGGAACAATCACTTCCCTCGACCTGCTGGCTACTCCTCCTCTGTTGATGCAGCCCAGGATGCAGTTGGCCTTCTGGGCTGCAAGCGCACACTGGTGGCCCATGATGAGCATCTACCAGTACCCCCAAGTCCTTCTCTGCAGGGCTGCTCTCAGTGAGCTCTATACTCATGTCCAGGATTGTCCAGACCCAGAACAGCACTTTGCACTTTGACTTGTTGAACCTCAATAGGTTCACGTGGGCCTAATTCTCAAGCTTGTCCAGGTCCCTTTGGATGGCATCCCTTCCTTCTGTTGTATCAACTGCACCACTCAGTTTGGGGTCATCTGCAAACTTGCTGAGGGTGCACTCGATCCCACTGTCTATGTCGTTGATAAAGATATTAAACAGTACCGGTCCCAGGACAGACCCCTGTACTACACAACTTGTCTCTGGTCTCCACTTGGACATAGAGCCATTGGCCACCACTCTCTGGGAGCAGCCTTCAAACCAATTCCTTATCTACTGAATGGTCCACCCATCAAATCCATATCTTTCCAGTTTGGAGACAAGGATATCATGTGGGACCGTGTCAAAGGCCTTATAGAAGTCCAGGTAGATGACATCAGTAGTTCTTCCTTTGTCAACTGATGCAGTCATTCCATCATAGAAGGCCACCAGATTGGTCAGGCACAACTTACCTGTGGTGAAGCTATGCTGGCTGTCTCGGTTCACCTCTTTGTCTTGCATGTGCTTTGACATTGCTACCAGGAGGATCTTTTCCACGATCTTGCCAGGCACAGAGGTGAAGCTCACTGGTATGTAGTTCCCCAGGTATTCCGTTCTACCCTTTTAAAACTGGGAGTGATGTTTCTCTTTCTTGAGGGGACTTTGCTTGACTGCCAGGACTTTTCAAATATGATGGAGAGAGTCTTGGCAACTACACCATCCAGTTCCCTCAGGATCCTGGAATGCATGTCATCAGGCCCCATAGACTTGTAGGTGCTCAGTTTCATCAGATGGTCTCAAACTTGCTGTTCACTTACAGTGGGTGGGACTTTGCTCCCGCAGCCTCCATCTACGGGTGCAAGGAACCAAAATACTTGGCAAGCCTGACTGGCAGTGAAGACTGAGGCAAAGAAGTTGTTGAGTACCTCTGCCTTCTCCATGTCTGTTGTTACCAGTTCACCCTTCTCATTCATCAGAGGGGGTACACATTTCTTGGCCTTTCTTTTCTCAGCAATGTCACTTCAGAATCCCTTCCTGTTATTCTTTGCATCCCTTGCCAAGCTCAGTTCCATCTATGCCTTGGCTTTCCTTATCCCATCCCTGCATATCCAGACTGCATCCTAGTACTATTCCCAGGCCATGTGTCCCTGTTTCCACTGTGTGTGCATTTCCTTCTTAGACCTCAGTTTGACCAACAGGTCCTTGTTTAGCCATCCCAGTTGTCTGCCCTCCCTGCTTGCTCTTTTATGCAGAGGGATGGAGAGTTTCGCTTTAAGGAAAACATCCTTAAAGAGCTGCCAGCTCTGCTTAGCTCTTTTTGTCCCTAAGGATGGTGTTCCATGGAATCACAGCTACTAGGTCTTTAAATAGCTTGAAATTTGCTCATTCAGAAGTTCAGGGTCCTGACTTTGCTCTTTGCCAGGCCTGTACTCCTCAAGATCACAAACTCAACTAGGGCATTGTCAGTGCATCCCAGACTGCCTCCAGTCTTGACCTCTTTAATCACAGAATCATAGAATATTCCGAGTTGGAAGGGACCCATAAGGATCATTGAGTCCAACTCCTGACACCACACAGGTCTACCCAAAATTTCAGACCATGTGACTAAGTGCACAGTCCAAACGCTTCTTAAACTCCAACAGGCTTGGTGCAGTGACTACTTCCCTGGGGAGCCTGTTCCAGTGTGCGACCACCCTCTCGGTGAAGAACCTCTTCCTGATGTCTAGCCTAAACCTCCCCTGCCTCAGCTTGACACCATTCCTGTGGGTCCTATCACTGGTGACTAAAGAGAACAGATTGGTGCCTTCCCCTCCACCATGCCTCGTGAGGAAGCTGTAGACCGTGACGAGGTCTCCCCTCAGCCTCCTCTTCTCCAGGCTGAACAGGCCAAGTGACCTCAGCTGCTCCTCATACGTTGTCCCCTCTAGGCCCTTCACCTTCTTCGTAGCCCTTCTATGGACACTCTCCAACAGTTTTACATCCTTTTTGTACTGTGGTGCCCAGAACTGCACACGGTACTTGAGGTGAGGTCGCACCTGCGCAGAGTCCAGCAAGACAAACACTTCCTTTTGACCGACTAGCAATGCAACTTGATGCACCCCAGGACACAGTTGGCCTTCCTGGCTGCCAGAGCACACTGCTGGCTCATATTCAACCACAACCCCCAGATCCCTCTCTGCGGTGCTGCTCTGCAGCGTCTCATCACCCAGTCTGTACTTATAGCCAGGGTTGCCCCGTCCCAGGTGCAGGACCTGGCTTTTCTGCATGGGTGAGCACCAGGTCCAGTAACGCTTCTCCTCTGGTTGGTTTGTCTAATACCAGGAAGTTATCCTCAACATACTCTAGGAATCTCTTGGATTGCTTACAGCCTGCTGTGTAGTTTTCTCAGTGGACATCTGGGTGGTCCAAGTCCCCCATCAGGATGAGAGTATACGAGCGTGATGTTTCTTATAGTTGAAGCAAGAATGCCTCATCCACAGGCTTCCCTTGATCGTGTGGCCTGTAGTAGACCCCAACCACAAGCTGTCCTTTATTGGTATGGTCCTTAACTCTCACCCACAAGATCTCAATCTGTCCGTGGCTGTTTCTCAGAGGCATCTCTTCACAATCAATCCCTTCCCTAATGTAGAGGGCAACACCCCCTCCCTTCCTTCCCTGTTTATCTCTTCTGAAGAGTTTGTAGCCCTCCATTCCAGTTTTCCAGTTAGGTGATACCACACTTCCATGACAGCAATCAGGTAATATTTGTCTAATTAAGCCATTGTTTGTTTTCCATGTTGTGTGTGTTGGTGTAGAGGCACTTCAGCTGGGCATTTCTTTTAAAAATGCTAATATTTAACAAAATATAAAATATTTAATAAAATTTGGTTGCAATACCATATAAAGAAATAGATACATCTTTTAATGTTTGTGAAGTTTTTCCTTCTGCCCTGCAATCTCACTCATGTCACCACCTACAATCTCTCTTTTCCTTGCTCCAAACCAGAAGTGTTATTTTGCAAAATAGGTATAGTAGACACCGATGTCCATTATGGTTAGTCCACCAAATATCTACTCTTTGAGATTAAATTATAACATTAGGTCTTTCACAGACTCGTATTTTAGCTAGAAATGTACATCTGTTTGAGAATGTGATTCCACTTCAAGTTTGCTTGGAAATACACTTTTTTTTTTTTTTTTTTTTTTTTTTTTTTTTTTTACATAGCTGAAGGAATAGCTGTTTTTAAGTTCTTACTGGCCTGATCAGTTAGAGTTGCAACATATAATTTCACCCATGATATCTGGGCTATTCCTAGTTTGAATAGGGTTGTTTTGGTTCGCTGTGCGCCCTGGGTGATGGTTCTACATCATTGTACTCTTATCTTTCCATATGATGTAAATGAATGTTTTGATTAGTGAGTTAGATTTTCAGCTTATTCCTGAAAGTAAAACCTCAATTGCATTTATGCTGTTGGAAAACACATACATTGTTTTCATTTTGTCCAAAAGATCAAGCCAAGAGCTTCTTTTGTCTTTCTAGAAGGGATTGTAATTGATTTGACAAGCATATGCAAAAGAAAATTACAAAAGAGAAACATACTGACCCAAAGTATAACTCTCAAGCAGCTCTACTTGATTGTATTGTTGGCTTCTTCTCAGAGGATCCAGCACAGATTGGGAGAGGATATGTAGCCATCACTATCCTTGACATCAATGACAATGCCCCTGAGTTTGCCATGGAATATGAGACAACTGTCTGTGAAAATGCTCAACCTGGCCAGGTATGGCTTTATACTTTTTTAATGTTTACTTTTATCAGATAGGTGGTCATTCAATTCAGAAGCCTGACAGCTTTAAGATAAAATATAGTCTGTTTATGAGAGTAAAAACAATGTTTTGATGTGCAGCACAAGCAAATATTACTCAAGTCCTAACATATCCACCTTACTTTTGAAGAAAAAGATGCAGATGTAAAAATAATGTGTTCGAGGTAGGGTAAAAAGGCTCCAAATTTTCTCAAAATTACTTACAACCTACACAAGAAGGTTTCCTTACAACATAACTGACACATTTTTAAGCTCACCAAAATTTTAATAACACTAAGAATATATACTTCCTCCTCATTTTACTAGGAAGTGGGAAATCTTAACATGGAGTTTATTCCGAAACTAAAGGCCTACCATTCCTAAAATGAGCACATAGTTTTATTTCCCTTAGAAGGTATGGTCCATAAGGTCAGAATTTCACAAAACCTATTCCTACCAAACTGTTTTTAACTCCCAACATGACTTACAAACAGTCCTAGACTTAACAAACAGTATCTGGTATTGTTTATCTTTGGTGTCTGTCATATTTTAGCTTTTCGACTTTGATATTTAAGACCTAAGGAAATATATGTTTTCTAATTCTCTCTTCTCTCTCTCAGAAAAGTAGTAGATGTCTCATACATATAGATCCCACGTAATCCCGGGGATGCTTTGCACTTTCAGGCCTTCTCCCAGAATATTTTCCTTTCTGTGGCAGATGTTGTCTATTACACATTTCAAAAGTACAGCAGAATTGAAGTCTTCAACAGAAAACACTATCATTAGCTTGCATTCATGAGAAGCACAGGAATAGAATAAGAGTGTTCTTATTGGAATACTTGTTTCTTGTCCCTGTGATCCAGTCAGAACTGTCACCTTTACTATTCTTTCCATTATGAATTGTAAGCAATTTTGAAATCTTTCCTTTAGAGACAAGTTTTGACAGAATTTTACAAAATAAATTTGAAAAAAAAAAAAAAGAATATATTAATATACTTGGGACTTGGATTTTTCCTTTTCATACTATTTCTTTTTCTTTCTTTCTTTTTTTTTCATAAAAAAGTAACTGAGTGCTCATAAGCATAATCTCTCCTTTGCAAAAGATTACAGTTCAACACTGATCACAGCAACAGGTAACTAACAATAAGAGGGCCATATTATAGCCATCTGGAAGATATGATTCTTCCGCTGCTGTGCAGTTTATACTTCAAGCGCTGGTGCATGACAGGACCTAACTCTCTCATAGGCACTGCAGAGAATTGCTTTTGGTAAATAAAGTTCAGATACAGGGAAAGTAAGGAAAAGAGTCACATTTTACATGTAATAGTGTCTCTACATGCTTGGGAGTTCAGAAAATTAAAAAACAATAATAATATATGAGCAGGACCCATGAGAGGATTGATACTTTGATATGTAACAGAGGAGTTATGCAACATGTATGTATTTGTGCTTCTTCTTATTTCATATAATGAAACCTCAATGTATTTCAAAACAGGTCATACAGAAAATCAGTGCAATTGATAAAGATGACCCACCGAACGGCCATCAGTTCTACTTCAGTTTAACAGCAGAGGCAGCAAATAACCACAATTTTACACTTCAGGACAACAAAGGTAGATAACCTTTTGCGGGGGGAGGGGGGGGGGGGGTAAATATTGACAACCAACACCTTTCATTTTGAATATATCATGCAGAGTATGACCTACATAAACATTGGTAAGGATGTAAATTAAAGTGCAATCAGCTTCAAAAGTGATTTTATCTGTAGATGGTCTGTCAAGGGAGTAAAGCTGGTGTCTGAATCATTTAAAGTCTTGAGCCAAACAGTAGCTTCTTTTTTATTTTTATTTTTTCTTTCCAGAAGGCAGTCTTTTCACATTTTCCCCTTGTATTTATTGATTTGTTTGGTTTGGTTTGGTTTGGTTTGGTTTGGTTTTAATCCAAAATAGATTATACTTTGGAGCAATAACTGAAAAATGTCCATGAATCAATATTTTATTAATTCAACTCAGGGCATAAAAAATAAGTGCACATTTTTTTGTTTGTTTGTTTTTATTTGTTTGTTCATTTTTTGTTATTTTTGTTTTGTTTTGTTTTATGCACCTTTTCAATAAGTATACTACCTACTGAGGAATGATTTTGAAAACAGAAGCATTTACACTGACTTCTTAGTATTATTCCCCCAAACACTTATTAAAAGACTCCTGTTGACATCACGTTTTTATTAGTTAAATATCTGAGAACATGCTTCTAATTAGTGTTCTTATTAGTTTCACTGTTTAGCTGTTAGCTGAGGCAAGTAGAACTAAATAGACACCATCTTACCCTTGCATTGCTCTTTTATCTATCAGTATTATCCAGAGTTACAAAGCGATCATTATTTATAAGAAGAAAGAAGCATATGGTGGACTAAGATGTACTGTTTGTACAGAAAGACCTTGAACAACACTCACTAAGTACATGAGACCTAATAAAGACCTCTCACACAGGCATACAATTTGAAACTAAAAATTGTAAATAGTGATCAAAATAATAAAAATGCATTAGAATAAGACTGTTCAGAAATCTGATGCTGTTACAAGTACTGCAAAGTACTCAGTAAGAAGACAGTCCATCTTCCAGAGAACTTACAGTTTGCAAAGGGTGATAACAGACCATTGCAATGCCAGTAAAATCAATGGAGTTATGAGACAGAACCAGTTGCCTCTTCTGATGTTATTTAGCTTTAGACATATTTCACATGGTGCTATATGAGGAAATGTTTGTATTTTTTTGCTAGATAGGTCATATTAGATGACACAATAAGATACCTATACTGGATTATCAATGAATCTGTCTATAGTTAGACAGATAGATAATAGCTAGATGATAGCTAGACAGACCGACCGACCAACCTTTTCTATACATTTCTAGGAGATGTATCTCCCTACTTCTCAGGAGCGGTCAACCTGTATTGAACACAGTGAGTTTTGCACATATTTTCTGGAACACATGGACATTTTAGTCACACAAATGAGAGCAACGTTGAAGCACATGTTTTAGATTGATTATATTAGCCAACTTGCTGACTCTCAGCTGAGACTGAAAACAAACACATCTTTGTTATACATGCAATTACATGTATTTGTGCTCCAAGAGGTTATTTTTACATTTCAAAAAAAATCATTAATTGGTGTTCAGAACCTACTCACGTATTAATATATTCTCTTATTCCATGCTCTCTATATCTGTGAATAATTGAAATAGATCCTTGGAACTTAGACCTGAAACATGAATATAAATACTTAAACTGATTACTGAAGTGTTTTTTTTTTTTTTTTTTCTTTAGCTATATATTGAGACTGTGGAACTCTGAGCATACTAAAAACAAATAGACCTCTGCAATTTTGAAATAGTTTTTCATGGACAACAGGAATATTTTTGTTTAGTTGAACGTGAATTCTCAGCCAATCCTACCTCTGCAGATTAAGGAATATATGACCAATATAAGCTCATTGAAATAATACAATGTGTTTCTAAAGTCTTCTGAGAGAAAGGCTGTATTTCTTATAGACTTATATTCTTAAAAGGCCAAGTATTTTACATTTATCTTTTTATTCCTTTATCTAGATAACACCGCAACAGTATTAACCAGAAGAAATGGTTTCCGAAGACAGGAACAATCTGTTTTTTATTTGCCAATATTCATTGTGGACAGTGGGTCACCTTCACTAAGTAGCACTAATACACTCACCATCAGAGTCTGTGACTGTGATGCAGATGGTATTGCTCAGACATGCAATGCAGAAGCATACATATTGCCTGCAGGACTTAGCACTGGAGCCCTGATAGCAATACTGGCTTGTGTCTTAACGCTTCTGGGTAAGTCTTCTTCCTGTTACAATTATTTTCAGTGCAATGCATTGTAATTAGCAAAAGAAAAAATAAAAAAATATGTATAGATATACACACACTATTTTATTTATTCATTTTTAATCACTAAATTAATCACATTCCAGGCAGAACAGCATTTTGTATCATGAGCCACAAAAACCTTCATTCTGTGATTTTCAAGATCAGATACTTTCTAATTTAAGTTGCCTCCAGAGATACATATGAAATAATATTAGAAGAAAAAAGATTATTTACAACAAATTCAATATTTAAAAGATAAACAATGCAGTTTATGGGAGTATTTCTCTAGTTTAGTATAAAAGCCAGTTATTTCCAGATTACTTACTTTTTAATCAGTGTGTGTTCTTTTCAGAGATGTAACTTTTTTTAAAAATTGATTTGTAGAGAACAAAAGATACTCAGGAAATACAACAGATATAATTTACTGATTAGAATCATCTTATTTAATTGAACATCTTCTACAGAAGGATCTTTTGTTACTCCTGCAACTGGTGTCTCTCTTGGATTTTATGTTGTGCAGTGTAACCACAGCTAGATAGAAGACAAGGGGATCAACCAGCTTGTGAACAGCAGAACAGTGTCAAGAGCTTAGTTTGGTTAGCATTTTTCATTCCATGACAAGTCCTGAAACAAAATGCCTAGATGATACTACACAGGGCCAAATCAGGGAATAAAGATGAAGGATTATCCTTGCATCTGTGGGATGCAGATAAGCAGAGGTGCAATTTTACTTATTGTCAGAAAGATCTACTGTAAAAAGGTCCCGATTCAGCACATAAGAATTCTCACGAGTGTTATCACTGGAGAGATTCGTCTATTCCTTGGCTGCACATATCAGCCTAAGGGGAAGGAGAAGACTGAAGTCTCCTCAAATTTGTATAATCCCAGTGGTGATTTATCTGTCACTGCTATCCAAGTAATTTGCATAAATCAAATCAAAAGATTTTTGTCTGCATTTTTGTTCATGCCAGTATTTTATCCACATATGGGAGACTTCTCATTGACTGATTCACCTCACTGTAAGCCATTAGTAGGAAATGTTTCTTCTGCTACAAACAATTCCAAAGGACTCAGAAAAAGGAATCCTCTTTTACTGCATTTAGAGAATAAGAAAAATCACTGCTTCTGCAATGAACCCAAACAATTTACTCAATGTCTGTGTATAGGAGGAGACATTTCCCGAGTTTTTCAGCTTTTTGACCAAAAAAAAAAAAAAAAAAAAAGAGCTAAAAACATAAGGTTGTTTAATCTCATTCAACATGTGTAAAGACCAAGGCTTAAGGAGAAATACAAGTGAATGATCATCAAAAATTCTAATCAACATTTTTAATACATTTTCTTCTAGCAATATTTCTAGTCCATATCTATTCCCAAATGAACTTTATTTGCACATGCAGGTAAATAGTAGAGTTCAAAGAAACATATAATATTAGGCTTTTCTCTTGTAGCAACTGGCATTGACATTAATGGAAAATCACCTGTTGAAAGCATTGGTTCAATGTATTTAAGAATTCTGTAACGATAGCAATTAACTTAAACCCAAACTGAAATGTCACCATTTCTGTTATATATAATCAAGGGAATTTCTGAATAATGCATAAGAAACTACTGTAGCTAAAAGTCAGGTTGGCCTGGGCATGAGCTTTTGAGAAATATGAACCATATGTGTTGAAGAAGAGTGCTCAGTGGAGACACAGCATTGTGCCAGAGAGTAACTTGCTTATTCCACTCAGTGTAGCACAGCTCAAACACAACCAATAAATCAGGTAACCTGAGGTTTTATCCCAGTCACTTCTGGATTGTGCTGAACAAGCATTTGGTAAAGAACTGAGGATAAACTATGTGAACATAGTGTTTAAATAACGGGTTGTGCACTCCAAATGAATCTGGCAGACAACCACCTCACCATTGATTTTAGTTGTCAAAGAACTGGACTTCAAATTTAGCTATCTGAATGTGTTACTCTTGTTTGTCCAAGTAGATATTTCTATGTGATCTCATCATTTCCTTCCTAAACTTTTCCTTTTGGATACAGTTCAGAGTTGAAGGCACTGTTTAGTCTGTGTTTCTGTGCTAAACTTGGCTTTGAGTCCTGCACTAAGGTGCTGGATCCTGCAGCTGTTTTATTCCTGGTCAGGTGTCAGTCTTCATAAAGTAGAGGTATCAAAGCGTCACTGATGACCAGTGAAACACTAATCAAGTGTTGCTTGTCTTGTTCCAGAGCCTTTCTTCTTCTCTTATTTCATCCCAGAAGGCAGTTGCTGGATCAGCTGAATGGCAATAATGCTAGGAATTTTCTTTTTACATTAATTCCCAAGGAAAGCAAAGAAACAAACAAAAAAACCACAAGCAAACAAAAAACACCAAACAAACAAATAAAATAATGAAGATCAACTAGTGCTGCATAAAAAATAAGTTTAAACTGTGAGCAAGTGGTTCCAGGGACCAAGCAATGTACATTTTCGTGTAAGGGTTTATCAGAGGAAACAGGTTACTGGATCAAATTTTTTTTTTTTTTCTGATTAAATTTTAAAATACACTGCAAATCTAGTCACATTCATCAATGTCATCTCAACGTAAGTTTCAGTTGCAAAGCAGAGAAGAGATGAGATTTGCATAATTATCATGAATGAATACATTCTGGTTGTAATATCTTGAAATTGCAACAAACTCTTATCTGCTTAAAGTTAGTATGATATGCTTTGACATTCATTCCTCCCTGCACATCCCTTTGCCTAATAAATAACCATTTGTCTCAAAGAAGACTCGGATTGTCTCAGTGGGATTTCTTAGTGTTATTATTTTTACTTAAACAACTGATCAATTTTAGACAAGCACAATGTTTTCAGTGATGGTAAGAAGGAAAAAAATTACTACATTATACCAGTTTATTATAATCACATATAACGTGGAATAGCTAATTTTTTTTTTCAAAGTTAAATAATCTTAAAAGTCATAAACATTTTACCATTTTTTTCTCCTTCTTAGATTGAATGATGGAGATTAAATTCTAAATTTTATTCCACATTCAAGCTCCAGTACTTTGTTAATACCCCAAAACCTTTATAATTATTCACTCTGCAGTGAGGCTGTGTTTTAAAGAAAAAAAAAAAAAAAAAAAAACAAATAAAAGTGCTTGCAATTTATTCTATAAAAAGCATATGAAAAGCTAGTTTGTATTCATTTTAGACCGCACATAATTTTTAGAGAAGTAAAAAGGAACTTTTACCTCCTTTTAAAATTATATGGTAATTTAATTCAAGGTAATTTGTTTTTCAGTTAGCATCTTCCAGACAAAATAACTGCTTTTGTAACAAGTGTTTAGCATAAAATGTATATATAAAATCATACATACAAAAAGAATATTCACCTGTAAATAACCCAATCATATTTGAGAGGTTAAAGATTTTCTTTGTATTGAAACAATAGAAAGCTAGATTGACATATTCTCTTTCATTATTTTTATCTTCCGTATTTCTGAATATAATTTATTAGCCCCACCATTTTTCTCACTAACAATGTAGCAAACCTCCTCTTAATCTGGCTTTAGATTTTACAAGTTAATGATAGGTTGATTACCTTTCAAAATACAGATTTAAATCATTACTTGCTTTCAATTAAGGAACAAGTAAGTTATTATTAACATATTACTTACAAAAGCCTAATAAAATCAGCACATGTAATTTTGTGACTCTTAAACAGGAAGAAACAATACTAGTCATAAGGATCTTATTCTCTAAATGGGTAAAATGGATATGGTATGGGACAATGTTGTATGTATGGACTGGGTCTTACAGCTGAAAAATGATAAATCAATAATTGTTTCAATTTAGAGGTAATTCAAATTGAGTCATTTAAAAGGTGGCTGACTACGCAATGCAGAACCTATTTTCTGAAAATTATAGAGCCTACTAACGTTACTCAGTCTGGGCATTCAAAGGTCACAATCACTGTGCAAATAGCAATGTAAACTGATTAAGCAACAGTTATACATGAAACTTGTTAACTGGAAATTAAATACACGTTTCCTGAGTCTTGGCCTCTGTATTCTCAAATCTCTTTTGACTGTACTAGCAACTGCAATGTGTAACTAAACAGGTTAGTGTGCTTCTCAGATGGCTAAGTGTCTCCAATCTTCAGCTTTATAACTCATGATACACCTAAGGCATAAAGCAATGGTATGTTCATTTGTAGCTGACATGGCTTATTGCTATAGTAAATGCCAGGCTTCAGAGTGAAGTATGTACAGAGTATGATAACGATTGTGATTTAGCTCTGTCCCTTTACAGCTCTTCCTGTTTCTGAGTGTAGGCTTTTCCTTCAATTTTTTTGAGAGCTATTATGGCTTCTTTACTTTGACACTGTAGTTGCCCTGAGTACAAACAGAAATTTTAATGCTAAAACAGAGAAGCACAGGTAACCTAAACCTGACTTTTTGCCAGATCACACTAAAGTGGAAATTTGATAATAATTCCACAAAGCACACTGCACTGTAACAAACAAAAAACTTTTCTTGCATTCAAGGGCATTAGCTTAAAAACTGATTTAAGTGAACTGAAACTACTGATACTATGATTGTAGTTATACCAACACAAAGATAAAATTACATTTTATCACAGATAATATAAATACAAATGCCCAGGTTCTGTCAGCTGTTGTACCTGTTAAACAAAATCAACAGTTCCAACAATTCTGGTAAACCAGAACAAAAGGTTAGTTTAGATGTTTCTCTACTAGTTTTAGTTATTCACTCATAATTATTAGCTTAAAATTATTTATTTATTTATTTATTTTTTAAATCACATACAAAATCAGTGTTGGCATTTCATCATCTTGGCATCAGTTCAGTGTACTGGTATAGAGCTGATGGCCAAAATGTACAATACATGTGTTCCTAAAGCTTTTTCACTGTGTTTTATTTCTCCTCTATGATATTGCATTCTCTAGATGTTCAGACAGTCACTGACTTGATCTCTGCTTTTGTGATAAATGTAGGGGGAAAAATGACAATGAGAAATGGATAAGCTTTATAAATCATTTTCACTTGATTTAGTTACCAGTGTAATTTGGTTTGCACTTGTATTCATCTCTGCAGTTGTTGAAATACAGCTAAAGCTTTGTTCATTTAGAGGTTAAACATTATTGTTCATAGCTGCTGGAACAGATAGAAATTAATAATCTCATAAAGCCATCTACATGCTAAAAGGTTTAACCTTTAGAAAGACTCCATATTTTTCTTGACTTCAAGCAGGGATGTGATGTACAAGGAATACTACATAAAACACTCATTGCATCTTGACTTTATTGCACCTTCAGGCAGACCTACCTACTGAGCTTCATATTTTTCACTTATTAAAGGTATTTAACTTTGAAAATGAAGTCTGTTAAGAGTGACAGTGGTGTGAAAACACATGTGCACTTGATTAAAGGAAATGATTATCTGCTTACTTACTTGGCAATAAAAAATGTGTAAGTAAATTTTAAAAATGCTCAAAAAAGAGAAATCAATAGCAATCTTGACTTAAATATATTTTAGTACTGTCAGCAACCTAATTTGTCTTTCACTTAAAAATACCTTTTATAATAAGGAAAAACAGTAAGAGTGGAATGCAACTGTTATCTATACGATGATAATTTTACGTTATCTGTTGTATAATTTACAACTTAATTTGTATTATACAATCATCAAAATGTTTTGAAATTTCATAAAAGCCACTTAAAAGTTCAAAATCCTACATTGTCAAACTACTTATGTAAATGTTGTTGAAAGCAAAGTGCCCCAAACCAGTGGCTCCTAAATTCAGTACACAAGACATGATTCAGTGAGATGCCAGGGGGAAAAAAAAAGTGGAATAGTTATGATGATGCTGAAGTGGTATAAAGTCATAGGACATCTGTTAATAGATGGATCATTGGACCTGTGCCTCATAGTTACTATAAATAAATTAAAAATATTTTTGTAATATATTAATATATTTTAAAAAGGGAAAAAATTAACTTGTTCCAGTTTTACTTTTAAACAAACATTACTACAAAGGAAATTACGATAATATCTGTGGAAATATGACAGTTTTCTACATGTATAGTCTCTGAAAGACTGGTTTAATTCTAACCAAGTGATCCCCATAATAAGTCATGTCTCACGATAACTAGATTGATAATGATTTTAAAAATTCCTCCCTGAAAAGAAAGGCTTTCAACAATATTCTATATTATTCAATTTATGGAGGACATTTCTGAGACGGCCTAGACAGCCTAATCAATCTTAATTTTATCTGAACCAGTTTTTCCTTTTCAGAAATGTATATGGAATTTAGTAGGCATATCAAAGTACTGTAAGTAACAATGCCAAACCTTAGATATTTGAATATAAAAAATAATATATTCTTAACATTAAAAATATACTTAATGTTATATGGAATGATCAATTGAATGTGGAATGATACTTACTTTTCAATGTACCATTATTTTTACAGTCGTAGAGATGCCTGCTCTTTTCTAGGATTATCATTAACTCAGCAAATGTTATCCAGATGTTACAGGATAATATTAATCACTTTGTAGGGGTATGACTCACATTTCATCATGTCCCACATATGGGCGCAATATTCATATTACTGGTTCCATAATTTGTGTATCAGTAATGGTGTTTCTCTACCAAATCTGTATTTGAAAAAGATGAGTCTTGAGTTTGTTTCTCTCAGTTCTTTTAGCTGTCACTGACATTTAATTTTAGCTTTCAACCTGATGGAAAATTTAAGGATTATAGTTCTAAAATGATTACCTTTTCTAGCACTGGCTGATCCAGCAAATTTCAGTCCTAGAATTTCTCACTAGAAGTAATTCATAAGTCTGAAGTACAGTGCTTTGCACTTAAAAGGAAAGTGCATTCTTATACATTCTTTTAATCCATGAGCTGAAACAGTCTTATGTTACACATTGCTTAACAATTCAGTCTTCCCCAATCTAGGAAGATTTTTTGTTTGTTTGTTTGTTTGTTTGTTTTTGTTTGTTTGTTTGTTTCCCAGCAGAGATTGGCCATATACTTTAATTCAGTGACTTCCCAAACTGTGGTCATTAAATTCTGTTCAGTTACTTTGCAAATGTGCTTTTACCGCTTGGGCGATTAAGTGTTCAGGAAAAGCTCTTTTTTAAAAAATAAATTATTTTTATTTCATAGCTATGAGATTGTAACACTCAGACTGAAACAGTCCTAAAATTTACATTTAACAGATAGCATAGGATATAGAATTAGAGATGAAAACATTAATTCACAATGGCTTTGGAAATAGATTCTTTAACATCTAAAAAGCTCATGTTTTAAAAGCCATTTTATAACCTGCTAGATCTGAAATCTAACTCTATAAATTACCTGCTACTCCTTGTGTCTTTACCATATAAATTAATGAGTGTTTCGACCACTACAAAAATATGATCAAATTTTAGCATTGCTAAAACTTCAGTCTTTTTGCATTCCAGTTCTTGTCTTGCTGATTGTCACCATGAGGCGACGGAAAAAAGAACCCCTCATTTTTGATGAAGAGAGAGACATCAGAGAGAACATTGTCAGGTATGATGATGAGGGTGGTGGAGAAGAAGACACTGAGGCTTTTGACATGGCTGCCTTGAGAAATCTCAACATCATCCGAGACACCAAGACCAGGAGGGACGTGACACCTGAGATTCAGTTCTTGAGCAGACCAACTTTTAAAAGCATCCCAGATAATGTAATTTTTAGGGAATTTATCTGGGAGAGACTAAAAGAAGCTGATGTGGACCCCTGCGCACCACCCTATGACTCCCTGCAGACATATGCTTTTGAGGGGAATGGCTCAGTTGCAGAGTCGCTCAGCTCCTTAGATTCGATCAGCTCAAACTCTGACCAGAACTACGATTACCTCAGTGACTGGGGCCCTCGCTTTAAAAGGCTTGCGGATATGTATGGGACTGGACCAGACTGCTTATACTCATAGCCTTGGAACCCTTCTCTGAAAACGCACTGAAGAATACTAAAATAAAAAACTTAACCTTACAGACAGAAGAAAGTTGTAAATAGTTCTCCATTTTGAATCTTTTTTTTTTTCTTTTTTTTCTTTTTGCCTTGTTGGAACATATCTTCATTAAACTTGTCCTAGGGATTGCACTGACCACATAGCATATGATCATCTGAGGCATTTTTAATAAAATGAAATGCTCAGACACGTTCAAATAGATAGCAACCATAAGATACCTTCAGAGGCAACTCACTTTCGAGAGTATGTTATGCACTGTGACCTCAATGAGTCAATTACACTCTGTAGATGCCTTTACAGTATTGCTACATCTAGAACACAAAGTCTTTGATATAAGTGTAAGAAGAAGCAAATTAACAAACATAATTCAGTACAGTATGACAATATATAGTATTTGCAAATGTAGGCCTTTTAGCAAATTTTCTTTATAATGCTGCATGCAGCTTGCTAAGCCAAAACCAGAAGTACAGAAAATAAAACAAACAAAAACCCAGATCATTTTTTGTTTGTCCCTGTTTGTTTTCAAATTAATTTAACTGAAAGTCTCTGTAAATTCCTGGGTAACATTATGAATATATATATAAAGAGATATATATTACAATTTGTTCTAAGAAACTCCATGTTTGTCATCAACTTACTGATGTAGTTTACAGACCACATAAAATGAGAAATACAGAGTGGTATCCTCAAGGTTGAAAAGTTTTGTGATGCCCATGTAGGTATAGAAAAGATGTTGCTATCTATTTGTTTTTTTTATTATCTCTTCTGATTTGTACAGGAGAATTTATCCTTTTTTATTATTATTTTTACATAAAGCGTTATATTTATTTTGGAGCTCTAATCTCCACTAAATTCAGGTCCATTTTACTGCCTCATGGTATTAGACTTGTCAGAACATGCTGATTTTTCTCCAGTCTCAGATAAATGAAGCGTGGAAATAGAGAAATTACAGTAAAGCAATTGAGCCCACCATTCATCTCTCAGAACTGAGAGCAGCCGCAAGGACACACAGTTGTTCTTCTGAGCCACTACAATGTCTGAGACATTCAAATAAAATATTTGTACATTGCAGCTCTGGAAAGAAGACTACAGAGTAGCTGGGAGTGTCTTTAATGCAAGATATAATTTTCAAGGTCAAATATCCTGTATGCTTCAAAGACTTTAAACACCCTGCTTTTCCCCCTCCCATTATCTTTTGCTGATGATGAATCACAGTAAAAGACTCTTAAATTTCTTTCTTATGTTAAGCAATGTAATGCTATTAATTCCAGAAACCATCTTTAGATCTTTCTGCACATATGTATTTTCCCCAAAGATGTTAACTCAGTACACATAATTTCTACACTGGTTCAGGAGTGCCAAAACAGAAAGACAACTGCTGTTGCTTAAAATACTGTATGGTTTTGAAGTAGGATTTCTTAGAATAAGAGAACTTTTTTATTATTCTGACTATTTATACTTCATCTTTCATGATTTATTATTAGATAATAAGGCATATAATCAAGTAAAGTAGTGTTTTTAAGTATTATTTCAGATCCTTTTGTTCTAGATAATCTGTAGATGAGTTTCTAAATTAGACTATGCTCCTACAAACTCTTTTGCTTGTACCTAACTTACAATGATTTGACTTGCCAGCAATTACTGAGAGTCATTCAGAATTGTTTGTAGGATTTTATCTGTGAATAGAAGGTACTGCATAGAGAATGATGTTCACTCCAGAAGTACTTATTTCTGAAAGAAAGATCCTTGTACTGAAATGTATGGGTGACACAAGGCTGGGAGAAGGGAAATTACCATTAAGGCTTTGTAATTTTTGCAGCCCAGCATTATCAATTAACTATGTGAAAGTGGCCTTCAGCTTCATCAGAGAAAAGCAAAATAATTTTAATCATCTGCAACATGGATGTTTAATTTTGAGTTACACTTTGGTAGACAATCATTGATTCATAATTGAGTAGATTTGCTTCTAGTTGTACTAAATATATATATATATGTATATATATATATGACAGATTTTGTAATGGAACTGAAAGATATTGCCCATGACTTTTAGTCATACCTGTAAGATTTTCAATAAAAAATAATAAAATAAAAAAAAAAAAGAGAGAGAGAGAGAATGATCCACATTTGTAGTTCAATGAGAGTGAAAAATACTGCGGGAGTTAATGGGGTATTAGATCAGCAAGGTGTCAGGAGAACAGTTTTTGATTAATCTACTTTTTGTTTGTGGGAAGACTAAGGTGTCAAAAGATGCTGATTTTAGCACATAACACTCAAAGGAGATTTAAATGTGGTTTAGAGTAAACACAATTTTCTTGCTTTCCTATGGTATATTTCTGTGAAAAACAAACAAAACCAAAAACAAGCAAACAAACAAAGAAAACCCCCTCCTCATAGCTCAACTGCATTAGTTTTATGTACGTGTTTTCTGTGAAAAGAAATGTTTCATTCTAATGCCATAAAAAATCCTGCATATATTTGTTTGCTGTTGCACAGTTCTAATATAATCTAGTAAATTTTTATTACACTACATATGCTTACATATTAACAATTATTTCAGCAAAAGAGAAAGAGGAAAATCCTTTACATTCAGTGACAGATGTTACTATAGTATATGCATTTGGTGTACATAATATAATGCTCTCCGTAAGTTACCATGTGTCTATAGGTTTCCGTGGTTAATGTTCTGATTCAAATTCTTTCTTTTAGTGTTATTTATGTTGTATAGTCTGATGTCATAATCTACAGTCTACTGACCAAATAATGTAAAATATAAGAAATATTTTCTCTATGCCTGAAAAATTATGGAAGTGTTGATCAGATTAATTAGAATGGCTTTTAAAAAAAGAATCCTTATTTTATTTATTCACTAAACTTTCTGAAGAGCTGTGGTATCCACCTACACGCCTCAAGTCTTCCTTAAAGAGTATGTCAACCGTTGCAGTAACATCCATCTTAGAGTAAAATACCAACACGTCTTTCCTTTCATCATACGACAACTGAATAGATTTTTTTTTAAATTGAGATTTCCAAGCCCCTTGAAAAGTCTGCTTTAAGAGTGCTACTAAAAATACCTAGGTAAAATTACACCATCTGAAGATTTAAGGCAAGACTCAGCATTGACCAGTGTAAAATCTACTGAATTCAGAAGAGTTACATTATTGTAAACAGTGGATGCTTTTTTTTTTAACAACAGTTAAAACTTTTTTTTAAAGACTAAATTTATATGTACATATTTCTCCTCTGAATCCAAAAGGTGAGAAACCATACATATATTTAAAAATTCCACCCACCTACTGTTTATTTTAAAATGCCTTATTAAACCAGAGAATATCCCAACAAATTAACCCTACCCTCAAATTTATCCCCAATAATTCACAGAATATTTGATTGACGTTATCACAGAATGAATCATAGAATAGCTTGGGTTGGAAGGGACCTTAAAGATCATCTAGTTCCAGCTCCCCTGCCATAGGCAGGCATGCAACTAAATCAGGTTGCCCAGGGCCTCATCTAACCTGGTCTTGAACACCTCCAGGAATGGGGCATCCACAACTTCTCTGGGCAACCCATTTCAGTGCCTCACCAGCCTCTGAGTGAAGAATTTCCTCCTAATCTCTAATCTAAGTCCCCACTCTTTTAGTTTAAAACCATTCCCCCTTTTCCTGTCATTATCTGATTGAGCATAGTAGAAAATTATTTCTGGACTCAGGCAAAACTTTTAAGACTGCCCATGCAATAAAACCTTATTTTTTTACTGTTTTTTTTTTCTTCATATTGTTTCCAAAAATAGTTTAATATCTGTTAGAAGTTTGGCAAGAACTACTATTTCTACAATGCTGTAAAGCCATGGGTTATTTTACTATAGAATCAGATTGAAATTCTTATTCCTAGAAGCGATATAAAGATTAATGGAGTTTAATGACTGCTTGATTAATTAAGGTCATAAAGCAATTGTACATCATAACAATGAGCTTAAAGTTGAACCAAGACTGGAAAAAAAGTTAAAAGTTTTGTTTTCTCCTTCTACTCCCCAACATCTCTGCAAAATCCAGAATTTGTTTTCATTGTATATGAAGCTAGACAGAGCAGGCAATTGGATTTTAGTCTCCTCCTCACAAAGGCTAATAGACTCTTTGCTAGGTCATTCAGTTCAATTATTCCTGTGTGATGATGTCTTGACTCACAGGTCATACTAACTTGGACCTGCAAAGTTTTTTGTTTGTTCGTTTGTTTGTTTCTGTTAAATCTGGTATTCTTGGTGAAAGGCTTATGCTTGGATGAGTTAATTTTTTTTCATTCATTTTTGTTTGTTTGTTTTTGTTTTTCTTTTGGTCAAAACTATACAAGCCAAAATATATCTTGACTTTTTTGCAGTCTTGACTAGAAACCCATCTTATTGTCTTCTGTTAATGGGACAGAAGAAAGTCCTGAGATGTTCAAGAAGTTGTGGAGAAAAAGCTAAAGACAGTATCAGCAGACTGCAGTGAAACAAATGCATCACTTTCTCTAAACATGAGCTCACAAAAACAAAGCTGTCATTAGCACCATTCAAATCATGATACGGGTCTAATCTTACAACTTAAAACATGATGTCATTTTCTAGCACTAATATCAGTAATATTTACATGTTTATCAAAGAATTTAGAATAGTTGAGGTTCTTCACTCGGCAGTTTCACCATTACTATTTATATCATATTCTTGATGCATGGAAAAAGATGGGAAAGTTACAAAAAGTGAAACAGTACAAGTACAAAATGGCCCTATGTGCACTGACTTTTAATACAGTACTTTACTCATCATTCTCCCTTAGTGCTCCCCACTCCATTGATTTCTTTTCCTTTCATTGAGACCAGCTACTCATCTATTAGACGTATGATATCTAGCCAGGTATTTAAGCCACTTTAGACCATTCAAGTCTGTCAGTTTGAACTGGATAGTCTTTCTTTTTGCACAATCTCTTATTTTCAATAAGCCACAATTCTCTTCTTTTGATGGTAAAACAAATATATTACTAGGAAATTCTTAATAGCATAAGCTATTTGCTATCAGCACAGTACATACAATGTTGTTGTGACAAACAGTACCCTTGTTGTCAAAGTTCATTTCTGATATCTATAGACAGTATAGACAAATATAGACAGTACATAAAGCTCTTCCTCCCTATAATTAAGAACACATAGAATTTTCATGTTATCAAAATCAAATTATGACACTTCACTTTTAATAGGACTTTGTGACAATCTGTAGCTTTATCATGTCCATGACTGTAGATACAACCTAAATAGATTATAATCTTCCTGTTTTGGAGCCTGTTTTCTTGCTCTTGCTTGAGATTTTACTAACATAGAAAGGGGTAGCAGCAACAAAACAAAAAAGAGATTAAGAACTCCTGATATTTTTTATTGCTTCATACCTGGCCTAATGATGTGAAAAATAACATTTTAGCAGATGCTACTGGAATACAATTTCCTCTGAACTAACAATGTTTCCATACTGTGGAATGATATCTTCCAACAATCTACAGTATTTGGTCTAGTCTCATTTTATTGAAATATACATATTTAAAAAACAAAAACAAAAAACTATTAAGGAGGAAGATTAAATATCTCAGTGGCAAGCTTAATAAGAAACTTGCTATTCCTCAAAACATTAAGTTTTCCTAGTTTGTGTGTAATGAACCTGTGAACGAGCTCTCATAGGATGTATAATCTGTTGATGTGGTTACCATTTCTATGTAGGAATGGCTGGATATTTGTTCACTTTCTTCTTCCCCTCAATTTCTAGTAGAGTTTGACTGTGACATATAGAAAACAACTACAGGGATAAAAAAGTACTGTGTAATTACGACCAAGGACATTGGGACATTGTGAAGACTCAAGCATTATAAATAAATAAATAAATAAATAAATAAATAAAATTACTTCTTTAAAGAGTTTAGTAAAAAGAAAAACATTTGGTCTCCCCCCTCCTCTTTTGTCCTCAGTCCCTTCAAAGATAACATATGACTCTAAATCTTTCTCTAATATATCACTTTGTTGTTTTGGGTACACATTCATTATGTTTTGTAGTAGTCACATGTAGAAGGTGAATGGATAACAAGCTAGCATCAAAGTCAAAGCCTGAGAATTAGGAAAAAGATTTAATAGTTTCCTACACTTTACTGCTATATGACCTTGACAAACTTGATTCAAGGTAGAACTATTCTTTATCTTTCAGTATAACTTATATGACAGCAAAATAAAATAATATGAAAAAAATGATACCTAGGAACTACTGATCATGAGAAATTGGTTAATATATTATGCATGAAATCAATATCTCTTTTTCACTGTAGCTTAACACAGGTCAATATACTTTATTAGGACTCCAAGATTAATATAGACTTCTTGCCTTGTGTACAAAGAACATCCAAGAAGGAATTTTCAAACATCTCCAGCAAAAATCTGAGGTTATTTCAATATTCAAAAGACAAGGGTTCTTGGAAATAAACAGACATGACCAAAAATCCAAATTTCTTGTCTTTACAGGTAGATATATACAGAGATGATAGGAAGGCAAATCTGTTAGCACTTAAGATCTGTAGTGAATGTGAATTTGAATCTAAATGACTACAATTGAAAGCAAGACGGAAGCAAAGGAGGCATCTTTCAATGACATGCATTTTAATCAGCCTCACTTGGCCGTTTATTGTTATTTATATTAAAAGTTGTCTTGCTCTAGCTTGGCCTTTGTATATTCTACAAAACCCACAACTCAGAAACTGAAAAGACTTCTGTTGTCTTCTGGTAAGTTTGCATTCATGAAGAGGTAAGGCAAATATGTAACAAAGCTGTGGCAGACTGTTACTCTGGTCTCACCTGCAATATAGTTAAGATTGGTGATACAGAGACCACACCAAATGACAATGTCTTACTGTCTCATTTTTCATTCTTTCCTGTATACACCCATTTCTTATCTCTTTCTCTAGCTGTTATTTCCATGAGGAAAGTGGGCTTTTGTTTGTTTGTTTGTTTGTTTTTGAATTCTTTTAGTATTGTACTTCATACAATTAGTCCCAGACTCTGATCAAACCTTCTAAGAAGAAAATCAATGCTACTGTTACTTTAACTACTACTAATAATGATGGTGGGTAAATGTGACATTGTTAGCCTTGGAGTCAATACCAAGTTATCTGCCCAACTTTATCACAGATCTGTTTTGTTTGGTTGTTTCATCCATCTTTTGTATCTGTTGATATAGAGGCCTGAAGAGAAACAGCAGGTTTCTGATATATTTGAGAATGAAAATGGTATTGCAACATCTATATAATAAATGTGGTGGGTTTTGTTTGTTTGCTTGCTTGTTTGTTTGTTTTGTTTAATAGAAACTATGAGATATACTTATGGATAAAATTCAGTCCTGGTTCTAAGTCTGGAGTAAACATCCTGAGCCAAAGTCAGCAGCAATGTAATATCAGTTTTGCATATGGGATGACAAGGTAACATCAAGAGACAATAAGCATTCCTAAAAATGATTTGGCATTTCTAAAGCATATGAATGCAATGTGACAAACATGCCAGCAGAAAGGAATGTTGTAGGAAATAAAACAAACAAACAAACAAAAAAAAAGGACTGCTTTTATTTTACAAACTCATCTCATACAACTTTTGTTCCATGGAGTTTCAGACAAAGAAAGAGAGAGTGACCTGATTTGTTTATTCATTCTTTTTTTGAAGTAAGTGTACTCTCAAAGCCATAATGAAACAGTGGCATTGAAGAAAGCTTTCTTTTACAAAGAACTTTGTGTATGCAGGTAGATAGTACAAGGACTTCATTGGTGTTTTACTGTGGAAGGAGCCATCTTTGCATGTAATCAAGAAATGATTTGAGGATATAGATTGTCTTCAGTTTATTTCAACAACTGAAACTTGCTAAAATCCATTCCTAATATAAAATGCATCTTTGTAAGCCTAAGGTTTAACTAATGAGATTAATAAATATAAATTTTATCGACAGGAAAGCTTCATCAGAGGAGGGAAAGTTCATTCATCCTGTTTGCCATTTATCTAAAAACAAACAAACAAAAAACAATCAATCAAACAAACAAAAAACCCACAAAACTATAGTTTAGTAAATTTTAAAATCTGACCTGCCTTTGGAAATGTGAAATTAATGTCACCCAAGTCATGTTGGCAAAGCAATGTATGGGAAAAGCCTATGGTCTTGAACAGACTACTTCATTGTATAATATCTCTGAAGTTTATCTACCATGTGCAACAGGAATCACTGCTCTATTGTAAATTCAAATGAGGCAGCTTAGGTAAGCCATCATCAGCTCCAGTAACAAAATTTGCTCTGTCACTTTATCTCTGTGATTTGATCGTGGATGGAAATTATATAAGACAAATTTGATACATCGGTAATTTAAAGTTGATGATACTCTCTGAAAATGTTTTGTGTGAAATAATTTAACAAGTTTCAGGCCCCTCATGTTGGACCACTCAATTTTTTCTAAAAGTGAATTGAAAAGGATGCCCATGATATGATACTGAAACACTTTTCTAATCTAAATAGGACCACACAGAACATGTGTTTCACTGTTTGCTTTCAACATGTTTAAATGACAAAAGTCAGAAGAAACAGAGGACATAGAAGATAAGTTCAAAGAACTCAAACATGACTTTTTATAACTACAGCAGCTATTACTGGAATATTTTGTCATCCAATCACTCATATTTGGTGTAATATGTTGGCAATAAGTTTGTAGAGCAGTAGATTGATCAAGAGAATGGGATCAATCAGGCCATGGTTCAGCTCTTCAAAGGTGTTTAGGCAATGTGATCAATGGTGTATGGCAGCTAAAGACCTCTAAAAGTCAGGACCAGAGCTGTTCCCTCATCTTCTAAGTTCCCTGGAAACCAGACATCTGAACACAACTCTCTTTAAACAATGAACTATGTCAAGACTCTCTACCTGAGGAAATCTAGTTACAAGAGAAAAAAAGGTCATATGTATCTTCCATTTTTTAAATACTTTGTTACTATAGAAAAAGAGATCATACCAGTCTTTCATCTACAAATGTCCAAAGTATTGCATGAAACTTCAGCTGAACAATTCTCATTAAAACTGTATAAGTTAAATTCTTTAGAAAGCCTCCCTGACCTTTCTTGAGAATCTTTGGTAGTTCATAATGAATTCTTCTATCATTTCTAATTATTTTTCTGTTGCTATGCCTCCTTTCTTTACCTGCTGCATGAAGAACTATGCAGTAGGTCAATACTAAAGCTTCGGAAAAAAAAAAAAAAAAAGAGAGAGAGAGAGAAGTAAAAACTGCTTGTTTGTTTGTTTGTTTTTTAATAATTTTGTCTTTTGATAGTGAATATGAACTGAGATGTAGAATCAGACATGGTTTAGAATAGCAAGATATCTGGGCTTAGAATACAGCTGTAATTGCTCATGAAGCATCCTTTTCTTTTTCTTATTGATATTTTTCCTGTTTCCTACACATTATAAGACAGAAAATTATATAGTTTTTATACATATTATCCAAGGAGCTAGTAACACATCTTATTTACACACAACAGGCAGAAGATTGAGCATATGCAAGATGACATGATGCTAGACTAAAAGAATATGACTTTAACCAGCTCAGAAACTTGTTTACCATGGAGAGCTAATCAGAGAACTGTTAAGTACAAATTATTAAACCTAGTGCACTTCAAATAATGTAATTGAGTATGGGACACAAAAAATAAAAATTATAGTTTACAAACAAATAAATAAATTTAACCTTCTCCTAAATCTAAAATGGATTTAAAGTATAATGTAAGAAGAGGATTTAGAGGTAATCATATTGGTACTTCATCAGTATTTTATAGGTTAGTCATGTTGGCAGCTTGAAAAATAAATGATGTGTCACATGATTCTATAGACTTCTGTTAAGCCTGTATTCCTTCACTCATCTGTCTTTTCCCTCTTCTAATTCCCCTCCACTTCCCTGCTTTATAAATTTATTATATCATACAACCTCTCAGTCTCTTAAAGGTTAGGATGTACCAGGTGCTCTCGCTATACAGAAACAAAATCTTTGTACTTTTTAAAGCAGTGCTGCTGGTAGTGCTGCCTTCTAGATCTGTTTAGAACAAAATTCTCCAGCAGTTTATACATGTGTTCGGTATTTGAACTGAATTTGAACTGAATTTGAACCTTGTTTCTCATGAAAGACATAAAACAAACACATTACCTGATGTCTTCCTCTTCTGCCATGTAGTCTAAGAATTCTAAAATAAAAACTTTTCAAGATAACATTGTACTGTGTAGAGAAAATAATAAAGTAAGAAAAGGGACTTGATGTCTCCAGAAGTTAATAATGAATTAGGAAGAACCACTGCATATATAAACTGAGTTGTGAGTGGAAAGGAGATGATAGTCAACAATATCTGAAAGACATTACATTATACTTGATTGGCTATCAGGGAGCCTACATCAAATGATTTGTGGTTTGAAACTAGTTCCCAGAATCACAGAATCACAGAATCGTCTAGGTTGGAAGAGACCTCCAAGATCATCTAGTCCAACCTCTGCCCTAACACTAACAAGTCCTACACTAAACCATACCACTAAGGGCTACATCTAAACGTCTTTTAAAGACCTCCAGGGATGGTGACTCAACCACCTCCCTGGGCAGCCCATTCCAATGCCTAACAACCCTTTCAGTAAAGAAGTTCTTCCTAACATCCAACCTAAACCTCCCCTGGCGCAACTTTATCCCATTCCCCCTCGTCCTGTCACCAGGCACGTGGGAGAATAGACCAACCCCCCCCTCTCTACAGCCTCCTTTAAGGTACCTATAGAGAGCGATGAGGTCTCCCCTGAGCCTCCTCTTCTCCAGGCTGAACAACCCCAGCTCCCTCAGCCGCTCCTCATAAGACTTGTTCTCCAGACCCCTCACCAGCTTCGTTGCCCTTCTCTGGACTCTCTCGAGCACCTCCATGTCCTTCTTGTAGCGAGGGGCCCAAAACTGAACACAGTACTCGAGGTGCGGCCTCACCAGGGCCGAGTACAGGGGGATAATCACCTCCTTAGACCTGCTGGCCACACTGCTTCTCATGCAAGCCAGGATGCTGTTGGCCTTCTTGGCCACCTGAGCACACTGCTGGCTCATATTCAGCTGACTATCAACCAGTACTCCCAGGTCCTTCTCTGCCAGGCAGCTTTCCAGCCACTCATCTCCCAGCCTGTAGCGCTGCTTGGGGTTGTTACGCCCCAGGTGCAGGACCCAGCACTTGGCCTTGTTGAACTTCATGCAGTTGACCTCAGCCCATCGCTTCAGCCTATCCAGATCCTCCTGCAGAGCCTTCCTGCCCTCGAGCAGATCGACACAGGCACCTAACTTGGTGTCATCTGCAAACTTACTGAGGGTGCACTCGATCCCCTCATCCAGGTCATCGATAAAGATATTAATGGGCACTGAGCCCTGGGGGACTCCACTAGTAACCGGCCTCCAACTGGATTTGGCTCCATTCACCACAACTCTTTGGGCCCGGCCATCCAGCCAGTTTTTAACCCAACAAAGCGTACGCCAGTCCAAGCCCCGAGCAGCCAGTTTCATGAGGAGAATGTTGTGGGAAACGGTGTCAAAAGCCTTACTGAAGTCAAGGTAGACCACATCCACAGCCTTCCCCTCATCCACCAAGCGTGTCACTTGGTCATAGAAGGAGATCAGGTTCGTCAAGCAGGACCTGCCTTTCATAAACCCATGCTGACTGGGCCTGATCGCCTGGTTGCCCTGCAAGTGCCGCGTGATGACCCTCAAGATAATCTGCTCCATGAGCTTCCCTGGCACTGAGGTCAAACTAACAGGCCTAGTTCATAGAGGGTAATTGTTCACGTTACTGCTGACCGTTAAATAACATCTTTGTTGGCAGACTCATTAAAGAACAAAAAGTACTGAACTAACACAGACACTAAACTACCCACTGTCTTTCCATCTTATTTCAAAACTTCTCTTCAGGTCATTTTTCTTTTGGTCACACCTGTGGAGAAAACCTGCATTAGCTATTGCAGAACAAGATCAAGAAAGCCTCAGATGTTAACGGACTCCTCATTCAGCACTTTTATAAGAGCATTAGAAACGAAAATAGTAAACTAAGCAAATACAATTCAAGTTAAGATCAGTCGTAAAACCTTACTGATGTTTAATCAGATGCTATACTCAACTTTCAAAACTTCAAGCAGTTATGTTCAAATCAGGTCAAAAGTACTCATCAAGCTATGGATGCATTTGATTACTTTAAACAAAACTTTGATTCAATTTCAGACAAAATTCTGATGTCTTCCTTTTCTCTTACATCTTTTTTCCTTTAAACTATATGAAATTGTAGATGTTCAGTATGTAAAAACCTCAGTAGATATCTGGAAGAAATAAGTAGCAGACCCAGTGCATTGGGCTGGCAGTTATCTCTACCAAATCTGAAATGAGAAAGTGAAATAAGTTGTTTTAGATCAGCAAGCAGAAAGTATTTTATAACAGAATTAGCCACATAAAGTAATCTGTGACTGATGCATTGAAATTCAAGACAAAAATAAGCCTCTGAATTTTTAGTGTCTTTCTTCTAATTGGTGATGTTGACTAGATTGAAGGAGGGATGAAAGTCTCTGAATATGGAAAAAAGAATTATTTTCTCTAAAAAGAGCAACCTTGAACTGGAGCTTGTATTCAAAGCAGGAGGGCAAAATAATGGATATAGAAAAAAGTATGAGATTTATTGCATGAATGAACATTTCCGAAATAATATTAATAAGACAAGCACAAAGAATAGAGAAAGAATCTGTGAGAAGAGTGGCTATGAATCGATTTCAAAGAAGTACAGGAATATAGTGAAAATAGTTACAACCTAGTTAAGCTAAACAACAGCTGTCATAGAAAAAGGTGAGCAAAGATAGGAAACAGAAGAAAAGTGAAACTAGAACGTACTAAAAAAGGATTAAAGATCAAGGTTAATCTATTCCAGTGCCAAAGGGATATTTTGCCTCAGATTTTTTAAAATGTGACTGTTACAGAGAAAAATACTGGTAACCTATCATAAAAAAGCAATAGATGCTGTAACAGAAATAAGGATATCTGAAATGGAGACAAAGCTTAGATTGCATACTCTAACAAAGTCAGGATACTCTGTTGTATTGGGTTTACATGGCAAGGTTTTGGAACAGGTTTTGGTAGCGGGGGACTGCAGGGGTGGCCTCTGTGAGAAGAGTCCAGCAGCTGCCCCATGTTAGAAAAGGGCCAGTTTCAGCCCTTTCCAAAGAGACCTGCTGCTGGCCAGAGCAGAGACAATAAGCAATGTTGTTTGGGCCTCTGTGACAGCATATTTAAGAAAGGGAAATAAAAACTGTTGTTCAGCAGCAGCTGGGAGATCAAGGAGTGAGAAACAGCCCTGCAGACATAAAGGTCGGTGCAGAAGGAGGGCAGGAGGTGCACAGAGCACAAGTTCCCCTGCAGCCTGTGGAGAGGCCCCTGGTGGAGCAGGCTGTCCCCCTGCAGCCCATGGGTCCCACATGGAGCAGGTCTCCACGCTGCAGCCCATGGAAGAGCCCCCGGTGGAGCAGGTGGATGTGGCCTGGAGGAGGCTGCGGCCCATGGAGAGCCCCCGCAGGAGCAGGCCCTGGGCCGGAGCTGCAATCCGTGGAGAGGAGCCCCGTGCAGGAGCAGGGGGTCTGGGAGGAGCTGCTGTCTGCGGGGGACCCATGCTGGAGCAGTTTGCTCCTGACAGATGGACCCCATGGTACAGACCCATGTTGGAGCAGTTCTTGAAGAGCTGCTGCCTGTGGGCAGCCCCCGCAGGATCAGTTTGGGAAGGACGGCATCCCGTGGGAGGGGACCCTGTGTGGAGCAGGGGCAGAGAGTGACTGTGAAGGAGACTAAATGTTAGGGAGTGACCGCAGCCCCCATTCCTCATTCCCCTGTGCCACTCAGGGGGAGGATGTGGAAGAGGGTGGATGGGTGGAAGGCATTTCAGGTTTGTTTTTTAGTCTCTTACTGTGCTAGTCTTCTAGTGATAGGCAATAAGTTTGATTAATCTTCTTATGCTGAGTCTGTGACAATAATTGTTGAGTGATGTCCCTGTCCTTATCTCAACCCTGAGTCCTTTTCATTGTATTTTCTCCCCCTTTCCCTTTGAGGAAGGGGACTAAGAGAGCGGCTGTGGTGGAGTTCAGCTTTCCATCTGGGTAAAACCACCACATCCATTAATCTCTGTCTCTAAAGAATCTATCCTTGGAAGACTCATTACTTGAGGTTAGAAGTCCAGTACTACAAATTAATGGTGGCAATGCTCTCAGAATGGAGGGGAGCAAATAAAAACATTCTACAAAGAGCAGACGTCTAATAGGCCTCAATGTTGCAAAACACATTAGAACATATTTTGGAGAAAAAATTACCAAATCCATGGAAATCTGCAGACCCTTGAGCAAGTAACAAAATTCTTTTAAAGAGATATCACATCTGATTTACTTCTGTCTTGGTTTCATCTGGGATAGAGTTAATTTTCTTCCTCATAGTTGGTGTGGTGCTGTTTTGTATTTAGGATGAGAATAATGCTAATAACACACCAATGGTTTAGTTTTTGCTGAGCAGTGCTTACACTTAGACAAGGACTTTTCAGCTTTTCATTCTGCCCGGCCAGCAAGGAGGCTGTGGGTGCACAAAAATCTGGGAGGAGACAGAACCAGGACAACTGACCCAGACTGGCCAAAGGCACATTCTAAACATATGACATCATTCTGAACAATAAAACTGAGGGGGGGTTGACTTGAGGGGAGAGGGCACTGTTTGGGGTCTGGCTGGTCGTCAGTCAGTGGTGAGCAATTGCATTGTGTATCACTTGTTTTTGATATTCTTTTATCATTATTACTATTGTTATTATCATTCTCTCTTCCTTTTTCTGTCCTATTAAACTGTCTTCATCCCAACCCATGAGTTCTTACCCCTTTTTTTTATTATTATTATTATTTTCTGACTCTTTACACCATCGCACTGGGGTTAGGGGGGTCAAACAGTGAGCAAATGTCTGTATGGTGCTTAGCTGCCTTCTGGTTTAAACCAGAACAGCTTCATATATGTTTGTAAATACATATATATTTGCATATTTGAAGATCTCTGATGGTTAGATCATCATAGTCAAGTCAGTACTACCTATCTAGTCTTAAGAAAGCACTTGATACATCTGCTATAGAAAGTGATATTTCAAATGCTCATATTCATCAATAATGGCCAAACATCACTTGTTGATGGGAAGATTATTTTTTTTTCTCTCTCTGTGCTTCCACGTGGCTTTTGCTAGTTTTTTTGTTTGTTTGTTTGTTTTTGTTTTTCTCTCTTCCTTTTCCTTTTAAATTATCCTCATCTTAACCCATGAGCCTTTTTTTTTGTCTTTTTTTTTGTTTGTTTGTTTCTTTCCAGCATACTTTCTTCTCCCCCTTTCTTCTCTGGAGGGTGAGTGTGAGAGTAGTTGTAGTTGAATTTGGCTTCCCAGCTGGGTAAAATCACTACGGGGGACTAAATGCAGGAACTAAATGTGTTCTCTGGTATGTGCAGGTGGCACAAAATTGAAAGTATTATGAATACTCAGAAAGATCAGATCAATAAGTGGAAGATTCAAATGAACTTGTGGACTAAAATTATGGAAATAAAATTAAATGAAATAATGCAAAGTACAAAGATATACACTTTAGTTTTAAATAGAATTTAAGCCTACAAATAGAAACCACATCAATTATAGGTGACAAAGGGAGAAATCTGAATACACTGGTGTGTCATTGGAAGACAGGGTGACATGTCTGTGAAAAAGCTAATGAGATTCTAGGATGCATCAAAGTATTCTTAGCAGAGACAGAAAAACGTTCTTCCCATTGTGTAACACGTTTGCAGGTTCTTACTCAAAATATTCTATACAGTCTTAATCATCTGATAATTATGAAATTAACCTGTATTAAGTGCAGGAAAGCCTATGCATGACCATGAGAATGGAAAACTCCATACGAAATGATGTTAGAAGAGTTAGTAAAACCAATATTGAGAGACCATGACTTTCTTTGTAAATATACAAATATAAGAAGGACAGGAAGGATTTGTCTTAGAAAATAATGCTGTGCATAACCATATGGATGTAACATGGTAATAATTCTGTCATCACAATTAGAAGGATGTTTACCAAATTTCTGCCATAGCCTTTCTAATGCTTTGGCTTTAACACAAAGATTGATAAGATTATAGAAGAAGGGAATACATATGAGAAAAATACACCAACCCTAACTTTCATGATGAAAGGCTGTGTGTATTCAACTAATTTAAATATTCAAAGGCTGTTTAAATATAGACCCCATTTATTTGGTATTACATAGAAGTAACATGTCTCTGAGATTGCCTCCTAGATGAATATATATATTTATTTTTTCCATCCTGTAAAGCATTTGGAGCAATCCTGAAAATCTTTTATGTGCCCTCTTGGCATTTCTTGCTCAGACACTCAGGCAATTATCATATATCATTAAATTAGTGGTCAAGAAGTCCTTTTGAAGGCTGAGTTGCAGAAAACATCGGAAAGCTGGTTTAATTTGCTTTTCAGTGGCCTTAGTTAGATGGTGTCATCCAATATACGCTCACAGTCTTCCAGGAATCTAAGACAATATCAATTCCTATGATGTCCTCAGTTATATTTCCCATACATTTAGCTTTTTATATTGTGTAGAATTAGTGAAGTATTTGGTTTTTTGAAAGTTCATAGTATTATGACTTACAATACATTCTGATAAGGATTTTTTGTGCCTATTCAATTAAATGTTGTTTAAATAGTAATCTATATCAATCTATATCTGGTGAGCACTGGACTCCATAGCTACATTTTTTTGTTTGTTTGTTTTCCTACCAGTTCTATTTCCTTATTTATTTGTGTTAATTTCTGAGTGTAAACTATATTCTTGACTCTTTTCCCAACCTGATAACAGAGGTAATACCACACTTCCTGTTTTTTGAGACATAAAACAACATTCTGGGTTCACATTACTAAATGAATATAAATCTGATTTAGGATTAGATGAAATACATGTAATATTATAAAATTTAGGGTTGATATTGGAAAGAACAATATTCTAGTTGTTAGAGGTTCTTAAACACTGCATGTGTACATACCTACCAAATCACTGATTTTAGTGAGGTGCTTATAAGTTTTCTTGTTTTCCCTTTACTGATGCTCATCTCAACTTTCCCAATTTCTGTCATTTCTGGCTGAATAACTGAAACTACCTATTATAATTCCCCTACTGTATTTCACTCAAGACCACTTTAATTAGGAAAAAACATCCCACCCTGGCAGATTCTCACCTCATAATATTTGTGCACAGGAGTCTTTATCACTCAGTTATCGTGACTGCTGCTGCTCCACATTTCCTGGTATAGGAGAAAGCAAGAAATTCAGAAGGTATCTTCATTATTTTTGGTACAGCGTTTAAGGAAAGAATAATGGAAAAATATTCTAAGGTTCAGAGAGAGAGAGAGAGAAGATTAATTGAGATTTAGCAAAGGGAAATTCATATTTTGAATACTGAAAAGGAAACACATTTCCATGTTTTCAATTAACATTTTTTCTATTTTTAACATACAAAAATAAGCAAGTGTAGGTCATTATGAAAACAGGCTTGTATGACAATAAATTTTTCATCTTATTTCTTAATCTTTGTTTTTTCCCCTGTTTCCTCTGACTGATTCTTTAACAGGAAATTGTAGATCATATTTTCTCAATTCTTTTGTTGTCTGTTTTGAAGCAGCATTTAGTAATTTATGCATAGTAACTTGATACAGTACATATTTTTAAAATAAATATCTCATCTTAGAAAGCAGAATGTCTTCTAATATGAGGTTCATTTTTCTGACAGCTGAATCATGCTACTTTTAAATCAGTAATGTGATTATTTCCCTTAATTAGGGAAAGGTCAGTGTAGAATGAGAATAATAATCAGTGATGAATGTACACTTTTATTATGTGTTCTGTGTGAAGAATTCAAAGTATTTTTTCAAGCTTAATAGCATCTAGATAAGTATTAGTGGTTTATTTACAGAGAAGGTAAAAAACAAGGCACAGACAGTTTAAGTAACTTACCCAAGGCCACACAGCAATTCAATTCCAGCAACAAAAATAAGACCCCATAATTTCAGTATCCTTTTTTTCCTGGCTAGACCTCATTCCTGCTAAGCACCTGTCTTATAGACAAATATCCTTGGTCTCAAACGTGAAGTGAAATAGAAGGAAATGAAGTCACCTTGTGTGATTTTATTAGCTGACATGTCTTGATGAAATATTGCATCCCTTAAAGATGGTGCATAGAATTTTTCTTTCTGCTCCTAAATATGTTAATAATATTCTTTTTATCTTGCTCTTGGAGAACTTTTGGATATAACAGAAATAGGGCTGTGTCACCAAACACGCATCCTTACAGCACCATCTTCTGCAGCTGGCTAGACTCAAGAGTATAAGAGAGCAGATGTGATAGCAAAGAACTGACTGCATTAACAGCTTAAAGAAAAAGCAAATGACATATCAGACAGAAATTTGAAGGAAGTGAAATACCTTCTATCTAAATATACACATGCAGTCACAGCTGTTTCCGAGGTAACACAATGCGCCTTTCTCAACAGTAATTCCCAAAAGCAGGTGTAACTTTCAAGGGATGAGTCAGTGCGGAGAGACATTTAGACCCATAACATTTCTAACATCAGCAGTTAGTTATTTTAGTTGATTTTTAGCTTGTCATGTACTTTTATATAACCACTAAATAAAAGTTTGCCAGGAAAATAGCTGCACTCTGCTGGCAATCTCTGTCTCTGCTTCCTGAAGAATGATCTGTGCATGTTGGTAAAAACAAGAACAAAAATAAGTTGATAAAAATGTCAGGAGGAGCATTTGATTAAGGTTTCACTGCCTGATAGAACAGCTACCAATGCATCTTTTATGCATCTTTTACTTTTGCAAAACTGGGCACTAGTCAGAAATGTACAATGTAGGGAATCCAATTCTCTACTGCTGAAAGCCTGAGTACATTCTCACAGCTTTTCAGAGTGCCTATAAAATACCACTATTTTGATCATATTCACACTTAAGGCACAAGATAAGGGCAGTGTGATATCAGACCAAGAAAGAAAGAAAAATATCATAATTTTTCCTCATGATAGATATTGAAGCAAGAAAATATGTAACAATAACAAGCACATGCATTTGCATGAGCTTTTGCCTTTTTATCCAGAGTTTGTAATAGTATTAATCAAATTCTAATTATGAATTCAGGCAAGAGTTAAAATATTCCAAAAGTATAAAATTTTCCAATGGTTTCCCAATGCATTCAAACCTGTTTTAAATTACATTTTTTAACATACCTATGAAAAACTTAATCATCTCTGCAGAAAATATATTTTAAATTTATGCAGAGATTTAGAAAACTAGAGACTTTCTGTATTACTTTTGGGTGCTATAATGTACTTATTAGTACATTGTTGAAAGTGCTAGTGGTCTAAATTATACAACAATGCACAGAATGAATGTGAAACATCTATTTGTTAATCTTTTATAGTCTCTGATTATATCTTGCTGAACCATAGTTAATTTGTCACATACCTTAAGGGTGGTTTGCAGTACAGGACTACAGGTTTGAAATGTTAACAGCTTTTGTAGGATTCTTGTTGTATGATATCCTACAAAAGCTTTTACAAGATGTGATTAACCATTTGCTTCACATTCGCATTACATTTTTATTATCATTCATACTTATATTTTTCATTCACATGTTTAACATAGAGCACTTCAGTCAAGGGAGATATGACTGACTGCCTTTCAGCACTATAACCAAGAGTAATTGTCTATCATTTATGTTCTCCTTACCCCTCACACAGTTTTGCTCTGATGTTTTTTTAGTCAAATATGTGTCAAATATTGTAGTCTAGATAAAACTGCAGAGAATAGAAAATACCCATGTTCTGCTGTATTTTTGAGAATTTAAAATATTTTTATGTGAATAATTTTTAATATTGCATTAGCATTTTATTTATCAAAAAATATGATGGCATTAAAAGAAGCCTTGAGTATTTTGAAAGATATGTCAGGATATGGACCAGATCAAGATGCTAATACCAATAAGAATATAAGAATGACCTCAGTTCAGACTAAAGGACCCTGTAATCAGAAGTGAAAAATTAATGCAGAAGAAACTTAGCAAGGAGAGAATGTGCTGAAATGTTGTCAAAAGACTTTCCCAGCCTTGAAATAGGAATTGTCGTTCCAGGATCCTAAGCAGCTGATTTGTCCTTGTCTGTACTAGCCAGACAAAAGTTGGGGATGAAAAGTGTTTTCACATCTCTAGGCAGATATGTTCTTCTTGTCTTTAACCCAGCCACACTTATTTATTTATTTATTTTCCTTGAAGCTGCTGATTTGGGTCAATCTGCCTGTCAATATTCTGCATATCAGACACTTTTTATTCTTTGGTATTGATGAGTATATTAGTCAGAGAACTGTGAACCATTACAAGGTCACTCATATTCCTCGGCTGTCAGATCTGACCAGACATAATGATTACTGATTTGCATGGTTTGCTTACAAAATATGTAAAAAACATAAAAACCACTGCATTTAATGAAATAATTTTAATCCATTTTAAGAGTTGCCTTAATGCCTTTTTGATAAAGGAGAAACAATCACAAACAAAGGAAACTGGCTCTCCAAAATTCATTTTTTGGGAAATGCAGTAAAATCATTAAGATTGGTGTGAGTGGAGAATCAATAGGACTTTTCAGCTATAGAAACTAAAGAAGGAAAATGAGCAGAAAGAGAGGCTTGTAAGAATAGCATGTGCTGATAGTGCCTAGATTATCAAGTCATCAAGACCTCTCCCACACCCACACTTATATGCTGATTCTCAGACCATCCATATCAACAGACAAATAAGCGAGTAAATTTTGAGTAATCATAAAGGTTGGAGAGGATGGAAAAATTAACCTCTGAAGAGTACAACAGACACGTGCAAAACTAGTCCATAGTCACCAACCTAAGAAAAACTGAGGAGACTGATGAGTACCTGGTGTTCCTTCTACTCTGTATCATCCTGAATCAACTGCCATTGTACGAACACCTTGGTAATTGCATATTGGAGAGACTGCTAGCACACACAGATCCTGGTGACTACTATGTGTCATGGTTTTGGCTTGAATAGAGTTAATTTTCTTCATAGAGGCTCACACAATGCTGTGTTTTGGATTTTTGATGAAAATACTGGTGATAACACAACAATATTTTAGTTGTTGCAGAACAGTCCTTGCACAGGTGAAGGATCTTTCTGTTCCTCATGCTGCCCTGCCAGCGAGGAGGCTGGGGGTGTACCAGGAGCTGTGAGTGGCTGCCTGCTGCCGTTAAACCATGCCACTACGATTATGTGAGTATGGATGTGAGCATTAGTGAGTGCAATTAGCTTTTTGCATTGTATGTTTATTTTAATAAAATGACCTGTCCATCCTAGAAGGCCTGCACTGAGTTTTGTGAAGTTGATGCTGCTATGTTCTGACACTGCTTTATCCATTCCCTCCTTATGTTTTGTTCTTCTGTTTTATATTATATACGGTCCTTCTGCATGGGAGCTGAAAACACAACCAATCACAAACTACCAACAGCAATACTGCCTACAATAACCAGCTGAGATGTGGTCCCTAGACATTTGTTTCAGATAACACTTTCTAGCCACAGAGATTTACAAGAAATCATGAGCACAGCGAGATTATGAATGTATTCCAAAACCATCTCCCTTAATAGCCATTAAACAAGTTGCCTTCCCTGAAGAGGATCCTAATTAGTCTGGCTTTTGGTACCTCATAGATCTTGTAGGACTCTTGAAAATATTTGTGTAGAGTCCAGTATAGTCCAATGGTTAGTCTGCCTTGGTGATTACATGATTTTTCCCACCTATGTATTTCACAGAATATTTAAAATGGATAAAAGACATAGATCTAGAGCCCATATAATTTTCTAAAAGGGAAAGAAAAAAATATTTCTTGGTAATAAAAGGGGAGAAGGAAGTGGAATTAAAAAAAATGTGTAATGACTTTCACAGTGTCGTATTCAGCTGTCCCCTGTGCAGCCAGGCAGCTTGGAAGGCTAATGCAAAGGGGCAATTCTTCCAGTCAGCATTTGGAGACATCTTGTTTCTGAAGGGGAAATGCATAAATAAAGTAAATTCTGAATTTAAAGATAATTGTATCAGATCATGAAGGAGGTAGTGGAAAAACAGGACTATCTGACCCTTTCAAGGATTCAAACATGCTGAAGGGAGTAGACAAAAGACACCAGTCCTACATCAGTTCAGGGAGTCCAAAGTGACATGAAATGACAGGAAAGAAATGCCTCAGGCAATTTATTTATTTATTTATTTATTTTTAACTATACTACAATTTCTATCTAGTCAAGTAGTTCCAAGCTCTACCGGCTATAAATAAAGTCTAACCATGTATACCTCACATTTAATTTGTAGGTGACAGTTTGGAATGTTAGCCACAAGATGCTTATGTATCCAGCTAATTTCAAAGTAATTAGAGACTCCTGAACAGTAGTTCAGGTTAGCTGTTTATCACTATATAGATACTGTTCTTCCATACTATACTGCACATTGTTTTCAACAGCACTGGTATTTGATAAAAGAAAAACAGGGAAGGAAGGAAGGAAGGAAGGAAGGAAGGAAGGAAGGAAGGAAGGAAGGAAGGAAGGAAGGAAGGAAGGAAGGAAGGAAGGAAGGAAGGAAGGAAGGAAGGAAGGAAGGAAGGAAGGAAGGAAGGAAGGAAGGGAAGAAGGAAGGGAGGGAGGGAGGAAATGAGCATGCAAGCTGTACTTAAGAGCTCTGAGATAATTCCAGGTTTTTATTATGAGAGCTAAAAAATTAAATGTGTGTGTGTGGACAGAATATACAATTATTTTTAGTTTCAGCTTTTTACTTAGACTTTTCAGTGATTCAGTTCTGAAAAATGTCCATGGCTTTATCCCAAAGCAGAAAGATTGTTATGCTGACTCCCCTAGCCTTGGAACATGTCATCAACCACCAGTTGTATGGATCAGGCACTGATTTAACTGTGATGTTCTGACATTTTAGTGTTTTTTTTTTTTTTCTTTTTCTTTTTTTCCCTATGTAGAATAAAGAAACAGATGAGAACAAGCAAGGACCTATAAGTCTGAAGTTTAGGTTTGTAGCCAATGAAACAGCAGCAGCAGAAGCATTCCCCAGCTGTGCTTATTACTACTGCACAACAGTGATAATTACTGAATTTCTATATTTATAGAAAACTGGTGTCTCATAAATATCCAGCTGTGCTTTTATCTAAGTACAACGTGTGACCATTTTCTATTAATATGGGCATTTGGTAGAAGCATTTTTAACTGTTAAAATGCAGGATTAAGTTATAGGAATGGCCAGTAATTTGTTCGTTAATTTTTAATGCAGAAAAATGCTGCCTTCCAGGAAAATCAATATGAATCATCTGCAATTTCACTGAACCCATCACAAGTCATTTAGCAGTTTTTCACCATGAGTTGTGTTTTTGTGTTTTGGTGTGTTACCTTTTTTTTTATATATATATATATATTCAGCAATATGACATAACAGTAAAAGAGCAGATTCACAAGTTTTTGATCATGATGATATGCAAATTCACTAACTATGCTGGCTATAATGCTGAAAACACTGGCACTAAGAAATCTATGAGTGGTATGGAGCTGTACCAGATGAATAAAACAGAGACATTGATTCAAATGAGATAGTTGGAACATTTCAATTATTTTTTTCTGCAAACAAACACAGCAGCAGCAAAAACCTGACATAACATTAGATGGTTAACTTTGAACTTGGAATAGATCTTCTAGTCACCGAGGTACCTCAGAGGCTGAAGGCAAGTTGTCAGTAATGAATGGCCTGTGTATTTAAGAAAAAAGCAGGGTGTCAGCATTTATGCAGTGAAGGGTAAGAGACTACCTTAGACCAATCCAGCTGACAACTGCAGGGAGTTTTGCAAATGTTTGCAAGTGGCTTCTTAAGAAATATTCATCTGAAAATGACTATACCTATAAATGGATTATGGTATCTAAAACTCCACATGCTCTTTCTTGTCAGTTCTGTCTGCTGGTTTTCTTCCATCTTGTCTAATAAGATTTACCTTATTTATTTATTTATTTATTTATTTTGGTCCGGTTTTAACAAAAGAGCAGCAACAGCAGAGAAAAACAACCAACCCCTTTTTTATGGTTTTCCTTCCAATATCTTTCCTTTTATTAGTCCAAATGGCCCTGAGGGCTTTATTTTTATTTATTATTGTACATTGCACTGAAGGCTTTTTTTGGTATATTGCACAGTGTTTATTGCAGTGGCTCTATATAGCATATATATGCAAATCTGTCAACGTGCATTTCAGTGTACTGAGATGAACTGGGTCCTTTTATCACTCCTCCCTTCCCCAAATGAAGTGCTAAGCTTTCAAATGGTATTCTTACTCCATGTAGTCACTTGACTAAAATGGATTTTAAACTTTTCAGATTTTAAAACTCTTCATTTCCAAACAGCACAGAGAGAACCCAAAGCAATAAAAAATAAATAAATAAATAAATAAAAATCTGGCAGGAGTCCCAACATTAACAAGAAAGAGGGATGGGGAGAACTCAGGAAACTAAATTACCATTCAAAATGTCAACAATTAAACTTAAGTGAAAATAAGTAAGTAACTCCTATCTTCTTGTTCCTCTTTGGTGTTTATTTAATTTTGATATCACTACTACAGCAAGCTAAAGCACAGAATGAAAACAGGTTAAAAGCTGTTAGGACCAGTGATCTGCTGTTTTGTTCATGATCCTTGGCAGCAGCCTGTCAGGGTGCTGTAGGGGCCAGGGACCACAGGGACTCCTCTAGTCCATCAGGGCAGGCCCTTGTAGCTAGGCCAGTCCCACCACTCCACCAGGAACAAGGTAGCTGGGGATAGTACAGCAGCCCCAGCACTGGGCACAGCCACGGGTACAGGGATGAGCCAAAGCCAGGACAGGACATTGTAGTGGGTTTACATGGCAAGGTTTTGGTAGCAGGGGACCATAGGAGTGGTTTCTGTGAGAAGAACCTAGAAGCTGCCCCATGTTAGGTAAGGGCTCCGCTGCTGACCAGAGCCGAGCCAATAACTGATGTTGTTTGCACCTCTGTGAGAGCATATTTAAGACAGGGAAGAAAAAAAAAATAATGCTGCCACACACAGCAGCTGGGAGAGTGAGAGGAGGGAGAAACAGCCTTGCAGGCACCAAGGTCAATGAAGAAGGAGGGGGAGAAGTGCTCCAGGTGCCGGAGCAGAAGTCCCCTGTGGCCTGTGGTGAGGACCATGGTGAAGCAGGCTGTCCCCTGCAGCCCATGGAGTACCACGGTGGAGCAGGGTTCCACGCTGCAGTCTGTGGAGGAGATCACGGTGGAGCAGGTGGACCTGCAATGATGGAGGCTGCGGCCTGTGGAAGACCCCCGCCAGAGCAGATTCCAGGCCGGAGCTGTAGCCCGTGGAGAGGAGACCACGCAGGAGCAGCTGACTTGGCAGGAGCTGCTGCCCATGGGGGACCCAGGTTGGAGCAGTTTGCTCCTGAGGGATGGACCCCGTGGTACGGACCCATATGTGGAGCAGTTCTTGAAGAGCTGCTGCCTCTGAGAAGCCCACGCCGGATCAGTTCAGCAAGGACTGCATCCCGTGGGAGGGACCCCACAGCACAGGGGACGAGAGTGATCGAGAAGGAGCGGCGGAGAAGAAGTGCTATAGACTGACCATAACCCCCATTCCCCTGTTCCCCTGCGCCGCTTGGGGGGAGGAGGTGGAAGAGGGCAGATGGGGGGGAAGGTGCTTTTGGTTTCTTTCCTTTGTTTCTTGCTTCTCTAGCTTGTTAGTAATAGGCAATAAATCTTACTATCTCCCTACGCTGAGTCTGCTTTGCCTGTCACGATAACTACTGTGCGATCTCCTCGTCCTTATCTCAACCCTTGAGCCCTTTTCATAGTATTTTCTCCCTGTTCCTCTTTGAGGAGGAGGAGTGAGAGAGCGGTTGTGGTGGAGCTCAGCCGCCCACCCGAGTAAAACCACCACAGACATGGGCCTGTGGGCGGGCCCAAGGCCAAGAAAGGCAGGGCTGTGGGGATTGGGATGGGACAAGATTGGTCCAGGGTGTCCCCTTACTTTAAAAAGTCCTTAAGAGCCTTAAGAAGGGCTCTTTTAGGACCTCTTTCAGAAAGGTGTGTTTTGGGGCCCCCTTTTCCCATTTCCTCTCTTCTCCCTGTTGAGGTCCTGGACTTCAAAGACAAGGCAGTCTGTCCCAGCACTCAGGAGCTACAATGACAGCAGATTGTGGTGATCTCAACACAGGGACCTCTACCTCCCTTAAAAATATACATATATATATATATATATATACAGAAAAACAGAAGCTTTCTTTTTTTTTTTTTTTCCGGAAATTTTGACTTGAAAGAAAATATTTTTATCTCATTAATTATCAGAATTAAAGCAAAAACAAGACTTGTCATATCCTGCCTGATAAAACTGTCTTCCTTGCTTTGAACAATTGAACACCAATCAGCTCTGTTTTCTGGTTAGGATGTTAGCAACTAAAAATCAAAATATGTATCCAGAAATTAAAATTGGAGGAGCAGAAGGTATAACCTGTCAAAAAAAAAAAAAAAAAAAAGACCAAAAAAAAAAAAGTTAGATGTGGGAGGGGATAAGAAAGGTGTTATAGACTGCCAAAACAAGGAGGGGTAATTATCACCTAGGAAATAAATAAATAAATACATATAAAATTAAATAATGATAATAAAATAAAGAAAGAGCTACACTGGAAAAAAGATGGGGGAAAATGCATATAGTGTAAAAAGAATAACCTTGTTGAGTCTTTGACTTTTAATATGGGGGGGGAAGGGGGAGGCGTCTTTTTTCACTTTATTTGCTTGTTGTTGTTGGTTTCCAGATTTCCCAGTTTTCTTCTATAGTCAATATCTTTCCCCAGTTGCTATTGCTACTGTTACGCTTGTGCTGGCAACAGAATGTGGAGCACAACTTGGCAGTAGCTTATCCTTTATGTCTTGCTTTTTTAGATGTGTATGCAATGAATTTTCTATACTGGATACTTGCTGTCTCATCAGGTCTTCCTCACTTTAAAAATCTAAACTACTTTCTACTGTCCTTTGATTCCTTTAATTTATTTCCCAAACTTCATTCTGTATTTGAGTTTTTTCCTTCAATCAGCTGGTATGCTGCTGGGCTTCTGTTTCTTTTTTAACTAATGCCAGGTACAGACATTTTTAAAGTCGCCCTTGTCAGCATAACTCTCAGCATTACAAGACCTAGTTGTATGGCACTATATTTTTTATTACATAGTACAGGCTGGAACTAACCTAATCTCTTTTAAAGATGAATTACAAGTGTAGCAGACTGGTGAATGTGGGCTAAGCACACAACCTTTCTCAGTTCAGGAGAAATATTAATATATAGAGGTACATAAGAGTTGCTAAAATATTGGCCTTTTAGCTCACACTTTTAAAATTCGTGTTTTCAGTTTTCCCAATGTCTGCTTTCATTATTGACAAATTTTCAGAACTCAGCTGGACGACTTCATCTCAGGTTGAATTTTAACCTTCCTTTAGCATAAGACTGAACTAGGTAAGCTTCAGAGCTTACTTTAAGCATAACCCATCCATATTTCTGTGAATTATAATGAACACGATTAGGACAAGCCTCTGTTCAGTAATGAATTTAATGCTTATTCTCAAAGCCCTGTGATGTTGCTACTTTAAATTTATTTTTTATTTAAAATTTTAAACAACTCCCTTAATTTTACCGATTTTTTAACCTGATATTTCATCTGAGATATTATTTTATTTATTCTTAAAAAGTAACCAAAGCATAGGAAGACCTGAAGAAGTAATTAGTATATTTACCTTTTTTTTTTCTTATGATTTCCATTATATTACTTCTGAATTTTGTCATGTTTCTTCCTTTGACCCTCACAGTGCCATTACTGTTCTGTATGCAGTTATCTCAATTTCATCTGTTACTGGTGACAGGAGTACCTTTACTTCACATATTTCATTTCATAAAGAATTGTCCTTTGGGGAACTAATCCACATTTTAACAATTTTCTTATCAAGCTATTGATTTTATTGTGCTTTTCTCTCCACATTAGACATAAGAGCTTCACACTTTTGAAAATAGTTATCATAACTAGGTAAGCTATGCAGTAGGTATTTCTTGTGCCAGATTTCTCCTTTAACCATTCAATTTTTATGTTTCTGTGCATCTTTCAGCTCTTTTTTAACACTATCTTTGCCAAGCAATCAAGTCTTCTTTGAATGGATTAGCATAAAAGCCCCAGAAGTACTGAAAGAACATTACTGTCTTCTTTTAGGATGCACCTAGAAATCATAGATACTATTGCAAGCTTTTGAAAATCAGAGAAAATATGCTGCAGAACTAGGTTAAGGGGGAAACAATGACAAATAGAGTTCATTAATTTATTTCCCCAAACAAGATTTTTAAGTTACCTCTATCATACAAAACAGATAAGTATTGAATGTTTCACTGTGCTCTTCATAATATGTCAGGTGGTCTAGGTTAGAAGAAGTACTTAATGAGAACAGAATAAGCAGAAATTAATGGTAGGTTTAATTTTCGGTAAAAAGTATAAAATGAATACTGGTCTTCAGTGAATATTAAGATGATTCAGATGATTCTTACACTTCACAGTAAAATCTCTGGGATCCAATGAATGATCAAAACTTCTGGAAAGAAGGCTACAGTAAATACTGTAAATAAAAAATTACTTGGGACAGTAAATACAGACAAGACCCCAACATTGCAAATCCTTTTATTTGTGCATTTATTTCTGCATGAGTTTTACAGCTATCTATGCCTTTAGCAAGTAACCATCCTCTTACGTGAACTCATGTAGTAATTGTGCTGGCAACATCACTTTGCAGGTGCAAGAAAACCTTTCCCAAATAATAGTTTAAGTAACTTAAGGCTGGCAAGGAAGGCCACCCTTTTTTTTTTTTTTTTTTTTTGGTGTAAATAATAGAAGGACAATGATGTGAGATGCTGAATGCTAGTGTAGTGAGTCATGTTTTTTAGTATTATTTTTTTTTGCTGTTCATGTGCAAGATGCAGTATGTGCATATGGAGAGGAGAGAGAGAACCACCTGCTGGACTTTTTAATATGTATAATCCCACCTGATTTACTGTTACTTGTGACCTTGTGTTAGTTAGCTGCTGTAGATAATTCACTACTCATGTTAATTTGGTATGCCTACAAGGTATTAAATACCTTTAGTAAATATTAAAAAAAAAAAAAAAAAGTGGTTGTGTTCGACTATAGTCATGTATTAGAGAGAAAATTGCTACAATTGCTTAGATTTCTAAACTTACAAGACAGTTCCCTTCCAAAGGTGTAGAAATGTTACATCTTTTCTTAACAGCTCCCTGTAGCTCCCATGTTCATAGTCAGTGAACAAAATTGGAGGATTTCTAGATAAGACTTATGTGAGCAAAAAGAACACCATGCAACTAGTTAAATATTGATGTCCTGTAAAAATGAAAAGTAGATAAATGTTCTTATCAGGTAGTATCAGCTTTTAAAACAGTAATTAATTTTGCTTTATCTGGGTACCGTAGCAAATTCCGGCAAGGGATACATACATGTTTATTGATTAAAAATACATACTGTAAGTGTTAACAGTAGGTCTTGAGCTGAGAATTTTACAGATTTTCTATTAAATCTCCCCTACTTAGCAACTGTTCAGATTAATTTTCAAAATCATTTTGAAGATGTGTTTTGAACCGAGTGGGTCATAATTATAAGCCAAGTTAAATACACATTTGTGATTGAATCCCTCCTCTATTCCTCTAGACTCATAACCTCTCCTCAATTAGCATTATTCCTTCCTGTATCACTTATATTGGTTTCTGGTCAGAAAGTGCAAATGCTCTGATTGTGTTCTTAGAAAGATAAGTAACTTTTAAAATCATTTGTTAAATAATTATTTGACTTTATGTGGAAATTTGAACTATTCCATACATATGGTAATACAAATCAGGAAACTTCACATTTCCAGGTGCACTATAACTATTAAAAAAGGAATCACAAAGGAGAGGAGACCATAGGAAATAAATACTTTGTTCACTCCTGTCTGTTTCCAAATGAATCTCATAGTCATTTGTCTTTCAGTTACTGCACACAGTTCCAGCAGAGACTTTTTGCCTAGCTATTCATATTGCTGCTCATTCATATCATATAAGAAATTAACCCCACATAAAAACTGAGATTCTTGTTAGTTACATCTGCTGTAGAAAATGTAATTTGTCCCTTTTGAGTAATTAGGATTTCCAAACCTGTAGGTTTGGAATTATTGAAACCTGGAATTACTGAATGAAAATAAATAAATAAATAAATAATAAAAATTGAACGCAATCCCTTAGCAGATTAGAGAGATAGTTTTCTAATAGATTTTTTCTTCTGTGTCATTAAAGAATTATGAAGAAAAAAAAAAAGGAACAAAAGGGGGAAAGGAATTATGCACAAAAGAAGAATCAAGAGAAAAAAATGAAGAATAAAGAAGAAATGATAACGTTTGTTAGGACATTGTCAGAGGGAATACAAAAAATGGTGTAAACATTAGAATCTTCTCCCAGAGGGCCCAGATAAGAATGTCTGGAAGCTGGTGACCCAAATAAAACATGAATGAATACAAATGATCATCTGTGAAGGGCTGGAGATAATCCAACATGAGGATATGGCAGTTTTTGAAGTCAGTGATTAATCAGTGAAAGCATCTGCCTCTGGGGCTGCTGATTACAGATACATGCCTACAGTCCGAAGGAAGAGCAGTAACTATCCTGTAACAGGTAAAATTTTGGAGGGTACAGGTTAGTCTCAAGTAAAGCTTTTCATCTCACTAGTCTGTCATGATTCCTTCTTGCCTTTTCCATAAAGAAAATTGCCTTTCCCAAAGGCTCCTGGAATCACAGGCTGAACAAATTTCCTGATAGAAACTAGTGCACTATGAAACAGCTCTTTAGGAACAGTAGAAACCGTAGGGGGTTGTTTTGTTTTGTTGTGTTTTTTAGAAAAAAATCAGGAAGTGAGGACTCAGTTTTCATGCCAATCATTGAAAATAACTTTAATTTCACTGTCATTATAAACTTCATAAAGATGCTTACACCTTTGTTAAAAATTAACCAAGTTGGTAGGAGAGCACTTCACTAGTATTATATATATATATATATATATATATTTTTTTCTTTCAGGAAAGACAGTGTTATCTATTTCTACATATCTCCTCCTCCTTTCTGTCTTTAGTGATATCCTCTAAACCCGTGTCCCAATTTCAGCTGAGATAGAGTTAATTTTCTTCCCAGGGACTGGTATGGTGCCTTGTTTTGGATTTAGGAGAAAAATAACATACTGATGTTTTAATTGTTGCAGATTAGTGCTTACACGGAGTCAAGGACTTTTCAGCTTCTCTTGCTGCCCTGCCAGCAAGGAGGCTGGGGGTGCACAAGAATCTGGGACAGAACCAGGACAGCTGACACAAACTGGCCAAAGGGTTATTCCATACCATATGACAACATGCAGAACAATAAAATCTGAAGGGAGTTGGATGGAGGGGAGAGGGCACTGCTCAGGGACTGGCTGGGCATCATTTGGCAGGTGCTGAGCATTTGCATTGTGCAACACTTGGTTTGTATATATTATTATTATTATTAGTGTTGTTATTATTATTATTTCCATTCATTTTCTGTCCTATTAAACTGTCTTTACCCCAACCCAGAAGTTCTGCTTCAGCCACCCCCCCCCAAGTTCTCTCCCCCATCCCCCACCCCACTGTGGGGGAGTGAGCAAACAGCTGTGTGATGTTTAGCTGCCTACAATAACCACAACAATGTGCTATATTGCTTCATGTTTAGCCCCTGTTAACTTTAACTTCCCTGTCATGTTCATGTTAAGCATGTTCACTTAAATGGAAAGGTCACCTGTCCTTGTCATTAAGAGGCACCCTGTCTTAAAGAAGTTAAAGTCCAAAGAGCAGCATATCAAAGAGGTTAACAGAAAATTAAATGGTGCATTTCAGTGTTACTTTGGAAGTTTATCAAATTTTAGTACCTGTTATTGGTATTTTTAAGATCCCAAGTTCCATTGAATCATCTGATTTTGCCCTTCTAGTTTTGTTAATAATTCAAAAACTTTTGTTTTAAACACCTAATGTCAGCATCTCTGTCAGCATCATGTTAATAATTTTAACTTCACCAGAATACAAAAAAAAAAAAAAAAAGAAAAAAAAGAAAAAAAAAAAGATTAGTACAGACACAGGATATGAAGCCTAAATTCCAGCCTTGCAATAGTGATCAATCAAAGGAAATGTATTTTGGACAGAGGGACACCGTTAGGCTAAAGAAGACATTAACAAATAAATAAATAAATAAATAAATAAAAATCACATTTTAAATTATGCCAAATAAAATCATATGTTTGTACTGCAGAGAACATTCACATGATGTTTAGCTATAATATGCAAACAGATCTTATCATGGAGACATACCATAGTTGGTTATTGCCTACTAGTTAGTATCGTATTCACAAACACTGTCATTTAAATGGTGAGAAATAGAGTGACGAGATAAAATGAGTGTGTGCATACATGTGCGAGAAAGAGGGGAAAAGAGAGAGACTATGTGTAAACCTTTGTGTTCTGATTCTGCTATTAGTTAGGCTTATACTAGGAAAGGAAAAATCACCCCGGAAATAGTAATACTTTATCATAATTTCATTTATATTCTTTTCTTGTTTGTTTGTTTGTTTTTTCATTTAGACTTACAAATTGCATTTATATATTTCATCTCTGCAGAGGTGTCATCCATGATTCCTATGTTCTCTCTGTGAAAAGTGTTTTTCAAAAGAGAAATAAAAACATTTTAATAAACAGAAAAAAATGGGTGCCATAAAATTAGCAAACTCCACCAATCTTTTTTGTTTCTTTATGCATTCATAAAGGAAATATCTTTATATTTAAGCAGACTCCTCTTTAGGCTGAACATACCAAAATCTTTGGTGATAGGAGGGAAACTGCCAGAAAAACTTCAACCCTGGATATGGGGAGAGCAGGCTCTCCCTTCAGGCTGTCAGGGGACAATTTAGTAAGCTACCCTCGGAAACCGCTTTTGAAGACATTGGGGGTCCAGTGCTGGTCAATTTTTAAGTACCACTTAAGAACACAGGAACAGGTAATTTCAAAATATCAGAAGTCAAGCAGGTGTGACAGAAGTTCAGCTTGGCTGAGCAGGGATCTTCTTCTAGATCTTAGGTGGAAAAAAAAGTGCATGGCCTCTGGAAGCAAGTTCAGGTGACACAGGAGGGCTACAGAAATGGTCTTTGCCATTGTAGGGAAACAAATGTGTGGCCAAAACTCAATGAGAGTTGAAGCTGGACAGTACTGTGGGGGACAGTAAAAAGGTCTTCTTTAAATATGTTAACAGCAAAAAGAGGAGATAACATTAGTCCATTACTTGATGAGGGTGGTCACCTCACAAATAAGAATTCAGACAAAACAGAAATGTTTAATGCTTTCACCTCTGTCTTCAACATCAATGATAAGCCCTGGGACCCAAGGTGCCCTGAGTTGGCAGGGTACTCATAGAGCTGGCTGATATCATTGCGAGACCTCTCTCGATTATTTTTCAGTAGTCTTGGGAATCTGAAGTCCCAGTCAACTGGAAGCTGGCAAATGTTGTTCCAAGTTTCAAGAGGGGCAAGAACCCCTTAACCAGGACCCTGGTAATTACAGGCCTGTCAATCTCACTTCAGTGCCTTGTAAAATTGTGGAGATTATTCTGGGAGTTATTGAAAAAGATCTGAAAGACAATGCAGTCCTTGGTCAGAACAACACAGGTTCATGTGGAAAGTGGAAAGTCCTGTTTAACAAACTTAATTTCCTATTATGACAAGGTCATCCACCTAGTTGACCAAGGAAATCCAGCTGGTGTAATCTTTTTGGTTTTTAGCAAAGTTTTCAATACTGTTTCTCACAGAATCTTTCTGGACAAAAAGTCCATCATACAGCTAGACAAAAACATAATGCGATGGGTGAACAATTGGCTGATGAGTTAGGTTCAAAAGGTTATCATAAATGTGGTTACATCAAGCTAGCAACCAGTCACTGGTGGTGTTCCCCAGGGCCAGTTCTCTTCAATGTTTTTATAGATGATCTGAATGCAAGACTCAAATGAATAATAATTAAGTTTGCAGGTAACATTGAACTGGGAGGAGCTATTGACTCCATCAGGGGTAGAGAGACCTTGCAGAGAGATCTTGACACATTAGCGGGCTGGGCAATCACCAACATCATGTAGCTGAACAAGAGCAAATGATGGACTTTGCACCTGGGACAGGGCAACCCTGGATATATGGGGAGGGTGGAAAGCAGCTCCATGGGAGCCAGCATTTGTTATTGTTAGTTATTGTTACCAGCCATTTTTAGGCAGCAGACAGAAGTGACTGTCGAGCTCTACTTGGAGCTGGTGTGACCTCACCTTGAGTAGTGTGTAGTTTTGGGTGTCACAGCATTAGAAGGACTAAAAACTATTAGAGAGTGTCCAAAGGAGGGCTGAAAAGGAAGCTATGATCCTTCTCAAGTACCCATTTCATCAGCTTATAGGAGAAAAGAAATATTCACACTGAATTTGGTTACCCATAAAAAGGATTAGCTGTCACTCAAATGATTACACAGCAAAGAAAACATTTACATTTTGCATAAAGTTTTTGCATATTTTGCTTCCTTTCAAATGTGGCAAGGAAAAAATGAATGACATGAGATTTTTCTGAAGAGGGAATTTTGGGAAGTCTGTCACAGGGACTAGTAAGATAGCATGCGATCACTAGCAAAACCCAGACTTATTGCTAGTTACCCACAGTTGTGCTGCAGTTATGGCTTCTCTAGAAGGTGTTTTTGAAATACGGTCTCTGGCAAAGCCAATAATAACTAAGAAACATGGAATGGATCTATGTGAATAAAAAAATCTGTGGGACCACATCGCACATCTGTGAGGTCCCTGCCCTGACAGCCATTTAATTGCTTCTGGTTCCTGGATTGCCTCCCTCATGGAGTCATCAGCTCTTGCTGCTCCCTGACATTAAGGCAAACCATGTAAGATAATGGGTAGGATGATTTATTCTATCTACATATGGGAGAGGTCTGATCTGCCACATAAGCCTCTAGAAAGTAGAAAGAAGCTCATGCAGGCATCCAGACAGAAAAGAAGTAAAGAAAGAAGAACATGGACACCAGCATTTTTATCCAGAAAGTTCATGGATGGAGATCACAAGGACTGGAACGAAGCAAATCTTGGAAGGAGTCGGTAAGCTTTGAAGAATGAGTAAGCTATCTCCTTTCAGAGATACTTTATCTACTCACAAAACTTTCATTTAAAAAAAAAAAAAAAAGGAAGAAAAAGATTGCTTTTTTAGCTAAAGAGAGAAAACAGACACTTAAATTGTTGATGGGCACAATCTTTATGGGGAAATTAGATGCTAGCATTTAAAAGAGAGCTCATGAAGTGATTGATTGGAATTTTTCCTCTGAAATGTTTCTGACAGTAAGTGAATTGTCAAAACTGAAATCATTCCCACATTCTTGATTAAATTCTCAGGTTAAAAAAAAAAAAAGAGAAAGAGCAAATTTAAAATTGTCAAAGCATTCTGCTTCCCACTTTCTTTAAGTAGGAAACTTCTATATCAATTTGTAGAAGACCATTACTCTATGTTTGTTTCAGATGATAACATCTCTATATTCAAAATTATAAACTATTCTCATTGTTATCATTATTATACTCCTAATATTTCTTATTCCCTTTGGTTTACTAATTTTCGTATGAAGGAAAGATTATTTACTTTGGGGATAAACTCTCTTGCATATTATAGTTTATTTTTATTGTTATATTAGCAAAAAATAAAAAATAAAATGTACTGAACATGAAAAAAAGTAAAATGGGAAAGAGGGAAAGAGATCCTTAGAAGAAACCACAATAGGTGTGGATGATTTCAGGAAATCAATATTGGATATTGGTATGTGTATTTTTATGTATGTATGTATGTATTTATTTATTTATTTATTTACTTATGGTAGATCTTGTATTGCAAAGGTAGTTTTATGTTATAATGTTTATGACTGAGTAGTCTAGTTCCTGGTCAAGCAGAGCCATTTTATCCTTCAGGTTTGACATCTTTGTTCTAATTTGATATTGATTTATATCACAGAAACATTAAAAATGGTCAAACTTACTTTCAAAATATTTATATTCAGCATTCAGACAGAGAATGTTTAATATTGATAGAAAGCACAGTTTACCTTTTGGAAAATAAATAATCTATTTAATAATTAAAATCTTTTACAGAAACTATAACATGTAGGATCAGTGTTTATTTTATTTTAATTGTCTCTCTCATTTTCTTTATATTTAGTTCCACTGAAAAAGTATGAAAATTGGTGCTATAACAACACAACACCTGGATACACAGGTGTCTTATGATAGACCTTTACTCTTTTGTCTTTTGTATAAATGCTTGAGCTTGGAAGAAACAGAAATAATTAAGTAAACAGACTTAGTAGAACATAAAAGGCGAGGGCAGGCAAGTTCCAGGAAAAAAAATATATATATATATTACTACTAAATATTACTGAAATATTACTGAAAAAAAAAAAATCCAAGAAAGTATTTCCCAAAGTTATTTCAAGGAAAGTTTTTTGTTTTTCTGTTTTTCCTTTTTTAACACTTCATCTTCTATTTATTTTTACATCTTCTATTTATTTTATTTTATTTATTTTTACATATGTGTTATTGTATGCACAATTTTACCAGTATGTAAACATTTTCCGTATTTACAACAACATAATGAAGCATTATTCTGGCAACATCGCTTTTTCAGGTTTGGTATCAAAAATCTTATCACCATATCTCATCTTCAGATCTCATGTTATGTAATCCAAAATTGTTGTTTTTTATTCATAATACTCTTAGAAGTTTCTGTGAATTCCAACATCTAAAAGCTACAAAAATAACTTCACATAAACTTTGGTTAGTTAAAATATCTACATTGTGCTTTTTCAACTCAGCCGAGGCGATCAGCTCCGGGGCAGACGCGTTCTGCAGCGGAGCAGGGGATCAAGGCAGGCAGGGCTTTTTTTCCAGCATCGAGGCCACTCGAGGCAGCCGAGGGAGCCGCCAGGGCCCAGCAGCCATCGCAAGGAAGGCTGACGAGGCATAGGCGGAGCCAGCAGCGCCCCCTCCCCAGCAGTTCAAAGGCAGCCCCTAGGGAGCGCGGTGACCCAGACGGGCAAACAGGGTGAGGCGCGGTAGTGAGGCGAGGCGCGGCAGTTTGCGTGGCAGTTCATGCAGGCAGGGCAAGCAGGGAGGGTGCCCTCACCGCTCTTTTGCAGCGGTCTTTCCCAACAGTGCTTGTAACCTGCTTGTGAAGAGCCCAGCCACAGTATCCACCAGGCAGAAAACCATGGCCTCCACATCTCTTGCGGCCTCTCCAGCCACAGTCACCAATGTGGCTACTCAGATGGAGATCTCGGGGAAACATGCAGCCGTCCAGGTCTTGGGCTGCAGGGTGTGCCTGGGTCTTCTGTTGGTATGCGACAGAGGTGGGTATGCCTGTGGGAGGTGTGCCCAGGTTGAAGAGTTGCTCAGCCAGGTAGCGGAGCTTTGGGAGGAGGTGAGTAGGCTCAGGAGCATAAGGAAGTCAGAGAGGGAAATTGACCGGTGGAAGTATACTCTGCCCTCTCTGAGACAGACTCATGAGCCTGCCACAGCACAAGTGTCTCCTGCTACACAGAAGACAAAAGTTCCCCCATCCTGCCAAGCAGTAGGAGGGGACCTAGGCCAAGGGGGTAATGGAGGCAGGTTCCTGCTCAGGGTGGTAGGCGAGCCCTGTCCCTGCCCGCCTCACCTTCCCATCTACCCTTATATAACAGGTATGATGCTCTAGTACATGACAGTCAAAACAACGATGTAGATGAAAGCCCATCCCAGTTGGAGAGGGTGCCTAAGGCAAGGCAACCTACCCCCCGCATTGCTACATCGTCTGTCAAGAAAGACAGAAGAGTTATTGTCATGGGGGACTCCCTTCTGAAAGGGACAGAGGGCCCAATATGCCGACCGGACACAACCCACAGGGAAGTCTGTTGCCTCTCTGGGGTTCGGGTGAGAGACATTGTTAGGAAAGTCACTTGCCTGGTACGGCCCACCGACTACTGTTTTTTTGGGCTGGTAATGATGAAGTAGCAAGAAGACCGACATAAATCAAAAGGGACTTTAGGGTGACTACTTAAAGGTTCAGGGGCACAGGTTGTGTTTGCCTCTGTCCTTCCGATAGGGGGGATGGATGCTGACAAGCAGACTTGTAATATTAACATGTGGCTTTGGAACTGGTGCAACCGGCAGAACTTTGGGTTTGTTGATCATGGGAAGATCTATGCAACACCAAGCCTGCTGGCACCAGATAGGATGTGCCTCTCTCAGAGGGGGAAAAGGATTGGACTGGAAGGTGGCAAATGTTGTGCCAATTTTCAAGAAGGGCAAGAAAGAAGACCCTGGCAGCTACAGGCCTGTCAGTCTCATGTCAGTGCCTGGTAAAATTATGGAGAGGATGATCCTTGAAGTTATTGAAGCGCACATGGGGGACAGTGCAGTCATTGGTCCCAGCCAACATGGGTTCATGAAGGGTAGGTCCTGCCTAAGAAATTTGATTTCTTTTTATGACAAGATCACCCATCTAGTCGATCAAGGGAAACCAGCTGATGTGATCTTTTTGGACTTCAGCAAAGCTTTTGACACGGTTTCCCATAGGATCCTACGGGACAAAATGTCCAGCATACAACTAAACAAAAACATCATATGATGGGTGAGCAATTGGTTGACGGGCAGGGCTCAAAGGGTTGTGGTAAATGGGGCGACATCTGGCTGGCGGTTGGTCACTAGTGGGGTCCCCCAAGGCTCCATTTTAGGGCCATTCCTCTTCAATGTTTTTATAAATGATTTGGATGTAGGACTAGAAGGCGTTTTGAGCAAATTTGCCGACGACACTAAGCTTGGAGGAGTTCTGGACTCTGATGAGGGTGGAAAGGCCTTGCAGAGAGATCTGGACAGATTGGAGAACTGGGTGATCACCAACCGCATGAAGTTTAACAAGAGCAAGTGCTGGATCCTGCACCTGGGACGGGGCAACCCTGGCTGTAAGTACAGACTGGGCGACGAGACGCTGGAGAGCAGCCCCGCAGAGAGGGATCTGGGGGTTGTGGTTGAGAGCAAGTTGAATGTGAGACAGCAGTGTGCTCTGGCAGCCAGGAAGGCCAACCACATCCGGGGGTGCATCAAGCATGGCATTGCTAGTTGGTCGAGGGAAGCGATTATCTCACTCTACTCTGCACTGGAATGGCCTCACCTTGAGTACTGTGTGCAGTTCTGGGCACCACAGTACAAAAAGGACATTAAACTGTTGGAAAGTGTCCAGAGAAGGACTACGAAGATGGTGAAGGGCCTAGAGGGGACGACATATGAGGAGCAGCTGAGGTCACTTGGCCTTTTCAACCTGGAGAAGAGGAGGCTGAGGGGAGACCTTGTCACGGTCTACAGCTTCTTCACAAGGGGGAGTGGAGGAGAAGGCACCAGTCTATTCTCTTTAGTCGCCAGTGATAGGACCCACAGGAATGGTGTCAAGCTGAGGCAGGGGAGGTTTAGGCTAGACATCAGGAAGAGGTTCTTCACTGAGAAGGTTGTCGTGCACTGGAACAGGCTCCCCAGGGAAGTAGTCACTGCACCAAGCCTGTAGGAGTTTAAGAAGCGTTTGGACTGTGCACTTAGTCACATGGTCTGAAATTTTGGGTAGACCTGTGTGGTGCCAGGAGTTGGACTCAATGATCCTTATGGGTCCCTTCCAACTCGGAATATTCTATGATTCTATGATTCTATGAGCTTAAAATGTTTGAAATTTCACCTAATTTTCAAGATTAATAATTTTGGAAACTAGTGTTATTGCTATAGAGGCACGATTCTTCTAGTAAGGTTTATTGCAATGTATTCCAAAGTATTTAGGATTCAAAGTAATCTGGTATCCAAATACTTTTTTAATGTAAAAACAAGCAAACAAAAAGAAAAGTTTAAAACTGGAAAATTCTTTGGCATTCAATCTGTCATCACAATTTAATATTCAGCAAAGTACTTACTTTTACCAGATCACTGTTTTGTTTTGCTGTTATTTACAATGTTTTCTTTTATTCCATCTATATTAAAATAAAAAACTGGGCTGGAAATGTGATCATTTAAAATAAGATTTCTTATTACCTAGACTATGAACCTAACTTCAAAGTCATAGTTACAGATTTCATGATTGCTCATGGACAATGTTAAATACATACGCAAAATTCATATTTATTAAAGCGGCATTTTACTCCTTCATTTACCTACGTGATGGAATAAATTTATGTGCTTTTATATTTTCTCTTTTGTCCTTTTTGTATATTGAACTTAAACAAAATAAAACAAAAACAAAACAACAACAACAAAAAACTCTTACTTGGTAAAAGTTATAAAGTAAGCAGCTGTTTTTACTTCAGTTGTTTTATCCTTGCTTTTTTCCTGAAAGATAGGGTTGTAAATGCATAATGCTAGGAATAGTTTGGAAAAATAAGATGATATAGTGTAGCTGGGAAACCAGCCGCTAGCAATCTGTATGCTGACTGACTTTTTATCTCGTAATTATATTGAATCCATTCTTAAACTCTTGGTTTTCTGGGCAGTGACATCTTTTGCATAACATACCATCAGTATGCCTTGCTAATACATCATTTACATGACAGCTTCAATGGCATGCTGAAGCAACAGCTCATGAGAGCATCCGCACACTGATGATTTATCACCATAACATATCATCAGAAAGAGGCACACTAATAATATATGATTAAAAAAATGGAGGGATATTATGCAGAAATGTAACTAGTAAGCTTTCAAAACATCATCACTTACGTAAAAGTATTTATATTCTTGCACAATGTCACATTATTGTCTTCTACATGCTGTGTCCACTCATCATGAATCCTGAAGCTCTATGCTCATGCAAGGTTTCAACGCTGTAGTACTACCACTTCAGCTTGTGTTGTCATGAGACAAAGGTTTAACTGTGCTCAAGGGTCTGATTTAATTCTCATCTCTAATAACATAACAGTCATAACAGAATGGACTGTATAATGGACTAGTAATGTGATTCTGAGAAGTGCTCTCAGCAATTATATCCCTAAATATGATGCAGTCAAAGTGGACTGTGGCATTTATTATTACTAGTTACAAGGTCAAAGTCAATGACATAGGAAACATGAAATGAAAACAGGATACACAGACAATGTATTGCTTTAAGATTGTCTGCTAAGTATGTTCTTGTTTTTGGAAAACTTTGCTATAGTATTCAGTTTTTTGGTCTCAATCTTATTAACTTCTTGGGTAACTTATTGGGAATTCTGTGCCTTTTCTGTAGAATATTTTGAGGTACCTAGAAATCAATTCTCAATTCTTACGTATAGTTTTTTTGAAGCATCTCATCCTTTTATATTATATTTTTGTATTATTAATGGGTGATATAAAAAAAATAATCCAATATGTTTAAGGACTTGGACATTCCCAGCTATCCAGATGATTCATTCTAATTGAAAGACTCATAAAAATGAATTACTAAAGATGTTCTCATTAATTTAAACATTTGTTTTGTTATCTGTTAGAAAACATCAGCAGACCAAGATAAAAATAATTGAAGATGTTAAGAATGTATTATATAAAGATTTATATATATTTATATTTATAGATTATATGAATATAAAACCACCACATAGAAGCAGACATATGCACTTATGCACATACAGACACACAATTCATATAACAGCTAAATCAAAATTATTTCGTACCCAAGAATGGAATCACATTTCATTAGTTAACTGACCCAGAGAAAAATATTTTCTGCATTACTTATGGAGACCATTTAGGAACAAGTACAATGCTTATATATCTTCAAAGTAGTGTATATAACTTGGCTAACTAATCCACTTATGCTAATCCATTTATTTAAAGCATTTGAATCTAAATGACCTTTATAAGTCAGGCCTTTTTATGTTTTCACAGATTTTTCTCTACAGAACCTTCCATTGTGGGCCATCCCTTTTTTAACCGTTTTGTAATCACTGAAGAAAGTAAAGCTATTTTGGATTTACCTGCATGTCATCTACAGTGCTAGCTTTAGAATTTAAGACCAAAATGGGCAAACCTTATAGTTTCACCTGAACTGCTGATTTGGATTTTTCTGTGCACCAAGAATTTTTCTTATAGTTCTAATCTTACTCTGGAGATATCACACAGAGAACAATAGAGGAGGTGTAATGTCTTCCTTCTCTAAGGATCTCTAGGTACATACGTCTCTAGATGTAAACGATTCCTTTTTCTTTTTTTTGGGAGGGATAGACTTAATTTTTGCTGTGTCTCTTTCTGAACTCCCCTCATGTTGCAGGTTTGTTTTGTTTTTCTGAGAAATTATAATTAATATATCATTCCAAACCAATGGTAGGTTAGGTAAGGTCAAAAAGCTCCCATAATCTTGACTTCCACGGACCTGTTCTTTACAAGGTCTATAGTATTATCTTTCACTTTGTTCAGCATCCACAGTTTATTCTTCCCTTTGCTTCCACAGTTCAGTTGTATTCAATTTAACTGTTACTTTTCTTAAATTCAAAAAGAAAAGAAAAATAACATATCGAAAAACTTGCCATGTCATTACTACTTGACATGTTATTACTATTTCAACATAAAATTTAAATGACATGTTTGTAGGTAACAGAATATTTAGCTTAATTTAGTTAAGCTATTTCATGCTACTGGTATTATGGAAATAATGTAGATGTGGTTTTTTGTTGTTATTTTTGATGTTGTTTGTTTTAAATTCAGCATGGCTGGTGAAAGTGCATTTTATTTTACTGTCTTAATTTTCTTTGGAATGTCAAAGCATTTTAATCATCTGACCTGTTTTTACTACCTAATTTTTGGGAAATCCTCCTGAAGAAAATAATGATTTGAAGGAACTGAAATTACTGCAGTTTTGCTGCAATCTCCAGTAAAATGATGAACATTTTCAGGTCCCATCTTTTCTAGCTATTCAGCAGCAGGTTTCCCTGACCAATTCTAGAGGTCACCAGTGAAGGTGATTTTTCTTGAGCAGTGATTCAAAATTATTTAAATCTTGGCATATACTGAGAGTTTGTATTTTTGCTTTTCTATGCCATGTTGCAAAATGCACCGAGGAGTCCCAGGGGTTCTGTCATTTGTTATCTATGTGCTGTCTTTAGCTGCTCTGGATTGACTAGGTAATCCAGCTTTTCATTTCTATCCAGAAAAAGTGCTGATTTACTCAGCTTTTCAATATATAGAAACTCTATTGTTATCCTAAGGTCTTTATATGTCCAATAGTACTAGTTGGAATAGATAAATTAAGAACAACACTAAATGAAATGAAATTATTCCGCTCATGTTAGCAATACTATCAAAGACTTTTTAATTAGTGATGAATTAACTATACACAGGAATGACAAGGACAAAAAACATCTTTCTGATGACAAGGACAAAAAAACTGAAAAACAAACAAACAAACAAACAAACAAAAAACCTGCTAGGATAAGGAACAGTAGCATATAATAGTTTTAACACTAATTGTTATATTTGCCTAGTTAGTTTCCTGCTATGTCTTTTATGACTTAAATTGCTTTGATGGATCACAATCAAACAACATATTAATCTTTAGCCATATAAATAGTTCTCTGTATCTTTTCATATGTCTAAACACAACATATAGTCATATCACTAGATCAGGACCATCTTTTATTATACATTACTTAATGGTCTCATAGTGCCATTAAGAACAATTCATTTTCTACACACCCAATTAGTAATATTGAGATTTTCTAGCTTTTCAGCTCACTCTGTTGTTATCCATGCAGGTTTGGTAACAATTTTAAAACATTTCTTGCCTTATAAGATCTTGTTTGCCCTTGATTTCTCTTTGCTTAACAAGTTGTTTGTTCCTTTTACTATAGTTGAGTTCTAAACATACAAGATGCCCGTCTGCTGACTGTGCCAAAATTGAAACTGAATCAGCAGGTGAAATTGCTTTGACATCTACAGTACTGGAAACATTATGCTTTTCAAATCCAAACTGAAGGCATTTCAAGATTATTTTTAGTTCCATTAATTTTATTTATTAAATTAATAAAATGCATATAATGTTTCATTTGAGAGCGTTATCTCTAGAGATCCCTCCAGTTTTGGGCTCCCCACCACAAGAAAGAAAACAACACAAGACACAGCTTACTCAGCTGAGTGAGCTCAACTGAGGGATACCAAGACAAGTATATGTCTTGCAAGTAGAGTCTGAGAGAGCTATAGAAGTTTGGCCTGGAAGAGAGACTGCTCTGGGTAGTCTTTATTACTGACAGCTACTACTTCATCCATGGATACAGACAGGATCAGAACAGACTCTTATTGGAATGTCAAACAGGACAAAAAGCAATGGGTACAAATTGAAACATGGAAAATTTTAATTCCACTAGGACTTATTTATTTATTTATTTACATGAAGGTGATCAAATATTGTCACAAGGGCCTAGACAGGGTGTGTCTGCAACTTTGGAATTCTTCAGGTTTCACCTGGACACAAGTCTGAGTAACCTGTTTGGATTAGACCTGTTTAATCAGGCGACCAGACTAGACAGCTTCTGGAGGTCCTTTCCAACCTGAGTTATTCTAAGATTCTATCATAAATATCTCTTATTCTCAGACTCCTAACATTTGCAAATAAAACTGTACTGGGGATTGTTATTTGTCTGTGCTTCCTTTTTGAATCAACTAACTGTAAACAACATATTAGATTAAAGATTAGAATTTTTTTTCTTGTTTGGTTCTGTGCATGTAACTTTCAGGAGAGTGAGTATAGCATACCATTGAAAATTAGATGAATTAGAAGCACAGAACAAAACACACATAAGAATAATGATAATAATAATAATAAAATGTACAGCTTGATGAAAGTAACTTTGTGTCAATTCTTTCAATTCTTTCTGTCAATTGGTAACAAAGATTGTGAAGAAGGAATGATATGGCCAACCTGTGCTGCTAGAGGCATATGTGGATAAATGGCAGGGAGGTTGGGCAGCCCATTCTACAGGCAGAAGTTAGGTAGAAAGAGCTGCTGGAACTAATATTGTTGGGCTCAGCTAAAAATCCACCTGTGTGCCCAGCCCAGGTTCCTTACCAATGTGTCAGTAAAACAGGAGGAAGTGCATTTCCCAGATACTTCTAAAACTATCCCTTCTGTTATGGTACTACAGCTTTTGGTAGAGGGAATGTTTTAGCATGCAGTTCATACAGACTGGGAAGGGAAGGTTGGTCACACAGAGTTTATAGAGAATTAAAATAGGGATAAGTAGGTTTAGTTCATCTTTATATGTTATCATGTGCCATTTGTGTTGTACTATTGCAAATAACTGAAAGGTAAACATAAACCAGTAACTTTAGCAGCATTTTCCATTTGCTTTGCATTCGCTTTGTACTGATAGCATTATTAATCAAGGAGAAGGACAATAGAGGTTTGTTTGTTTGTTTGTTTTAATAGTTACTATTAATAAAGTCAACGTTTGCTAACAGATGCCAGGCAATTATCATAGTTATGGCAATTTTCAATATTCAATATTTCATAATTCAGGCAATAGCCTGAATAAATGGGATAAAACTTAGTAGTTAATACTACTCACTTTTTACAGTGACCACATTACTTTATTTTTAATGTGATAGACCTAAAAAGTACCAGTCATGTAGCCCTGCAGCAGTCACTGAATATTATTCAATAAAATGCAGATACTATTTCTAATATCTGCTTGTTATGTTCATTATTTACAATACATCCTGCTCAGAGATACAGAAAGATTATGATAGAAGCTACATGTGACATGCTGGTTTTATGCTTAGGAATGCTATAAAAATAAACATACTGTCTACCAGTTTTCCTTTTTACTTTTAATTCCAGTGTTTGGAAAATTAAGTTTTTAATCGGCTTCTCTCATGAGTGTTTTCCAGGGACTTTATTCAGATATATTTAACAGCATGACAAAATGTAGCTGTAAGAAGCATTTGTTGCCAAAAATTAAATTCTGAAATATAATTATAGTTTACCTATTATCTTTCAATGCACAGTATGACACTGTGCTATGCATGAAGAAATATGAAAGATAAGAGAATATAAAAAGGAATGTCTCCTGTAATGGGATTACAAAATCAAATCAGACTCTTATGTAAATTTACTAATTGCTACAAGATTCTCGTAAAGTGGGATGTTGAAGAAAATCAATGATTACATTTTCTGAGTTTCATTACTAAATAGGGAGTCACTGAAAATTTTTAAAACTGTGTTTTAAAACTTAGTCAAGATAGGCTAAAGTAATCTAGATATTTCAAATGACATCTCAGATACTTTAACTAATGGCCCTCATCTTCAAGTCTTTTATTCTTCTATGGCCCTATAGCCATTCATGTTCCATTCCCTATACTGATACAGGTGTCACAGAATCATAGAATCATTAAGGTTGAAAAAGACCTCCAAGATCATCTGGTCCAACCATCCCCTTACTACCAATATCACCCACTAAACAGTGTCCCTAAGCACCAAGTCTAACCTTTCCTTGAACACCCCCAGGGACGGTGACTCCACCAATTCCCTGGGCAACCTGTTCCAATGCCTGACTACTATTTCTGTGAAGAAATGTCTTCTAATTCACTACCTGAACCTCCGCTGGAGCAATTTGAGGCCATTCCCTCTAGTCCTATCTCTGGGTGTCTGTGAGAAGAGGCCGACCCCCAGCTCCCCACCACTTGCTTTCAGGTAGCTGTAGAGAGCAACAAAGTCTCCCCTGAGCCTCGTCTTCTCCAGACTAAACAACCCCAGTTAAACAACCCCTCGGCTGTTCCTCACAGGACTTGTGTACCAGACCCTTGACCAGTTTTGTAGCTTTCTCTGGACACATTCCAGGGCCTCAATGACCTTTTTGTAGTGAGGAGCCCAAAACTGAACACAGTAATCAAGGTGCAGCCTCACCAGAGCAGAATACAAGTGGACCATGCATCAGAGGACTGCATTTCACCATTATAATGATACCAGTCAAAACAGAATGATACTTTAGGTTTGCAAGCACAGAGCATTAGTTCTGTAAGGGAGAGGGAGCTGTTGCCTTGGTTCTCAAAGGATAAATCTTCTTTAAAGAAGATGCTAAATTCTATGCTATCCCAATTTAATTATTCTGCCAAAACTCACCTACCTATCAAATGTCTTCTAAATGACTACTGGTGTTTTGCTCAAGGAAAAGTGTCATTGCAATATTCAGAGTTATATATTTTTTATATATATGTGTATATATTTATAGATATTTATAATACATTTCTGGTTCCAAATAATGTTTAAAGCCCATGGTGTTCATAAGCAATGAAGCTGTCTCCATTCATGAAAGGTGAGTACAGTCTATATAAAGCCATTAAATACTTTTTAGATATTTATTTGCATGAGGAGTGTTGCCTGTGTGTTACCAGCTGTACATCCATAGCTTTCAGCACCTAGGAAAGATATTAAAGGACAACCAGCATTCTTTGCCTACAAGAAATAAGAAAGAAAGTTTTTTATTTTACATGAATTATTTTCTATCTAAACAATGTTAAGACACCATCAAGGAAGAATATTACAGTTTCTTCAAGGGAGAAAACTGCAAACCACAATACCACACTTTAAAAATGAGTACATTTTAGAGTTACTCACAGAACAGAAGAGCAGTTATCATTCCTGCATGGAATTTCTTTACAGTGTTTAAAGACTTCATCTGTTTGCCTTTAAAACAACATTTAGGAATTTATTACTTGCCCAGGTTTCTCTCCCCTTGCTTCTGTTTCTTGTTTTCATTTATCCTGAACCATGATAGCTACTTTATAGCTAAAGTGGCACATCGGTGAATCAAGTTACATTACATTAAAAATCTTTTGGGCTTTTAATTTCTGCACTTTCCTCACCCAACCAGACTCAGCCATGGTTTGGAACCAGTAAAAAATTTTTGTGGATGGAATGAGTAATTATTGTTGGAAGCATTCTCCCACATCTTTATTAATTCCTAAGATAAATGAAATATACTTAGGTAAGAGCTATAAGCAAATGGAAACTGTGACTTTAATGTATTTCTAATGTATTTTGCTCTTCCTGTAACATTATACATATGTGTTTTTTTCAGGTTCTCTCTCCTATGCTAACATGTTTGAGTGTTCAGTAAGATGTGGAAACACTAAATAAGCTAACGCTCTATTGTTTTGCATAGCAAGTTTGTCAGAGTGCACACAGCTGCTCTTCAGAGGTCTTTTTTTTTTTTTTTTTTTTTACTCCTTCAATTTGTTTATAGTTTTGGTGATTATTTTGTATTGCTGTGTGGAGCCATAAAAAATAATAATTCAAATAATTCCCATTCAAATTCAATAGTTCTAATTTAAAAAACATTCTGATGTTTTCAACATTATTTAAAATCCTTTTATTACATTAATTTCAGTAGTTTATTTGGAAAAAAAACAGTCTGAAATTGAAAGTTTGACACTAAAAAGAAAATCCAAATTTTTATTGCCATCTAAATATTAATTTATATATATATAGTGTTTTTAAAACAAATTGTTTGCAAAATTTAGGTTTGACCACATGATTAATACCAATGGCAAAAAACAACAACAACAACAACAAAATCAGTCTAGAATGTTTTTACCATTTCCATTATTATTATACCTAGTGATTTGGTTTTGAAAAAAAAAAAAAGTTTGGTAGCATATATGTTACTACTTTATTGCAATGTACAAATATTTTTACATAAACCAATGTTGTATTAATGGTTGACAGCAGAGAACACAATCATTAAAATTCTCAAATAGTCTTCAATAGTCTTCAACTGTATTAACATTTTTAAGATGTGAAATATATTTGAAACACTAATAAGAACATATTTAATTAACACCTCTCAGCTGAGCAGAGTTAACTTCCTTCTAGAGGGTAATATTATCTTGCACCACCATTTCTAGTAGTATATTATATGTAGCATATATTGTTGTAGCATACATATGTAGCATATGTATGTTGTATACATATGTATTTTTTAATCTAATAGCATATATTGTTCCTACATGTTCCTGTTGATTCTGCAATGATCTACCCATGACTGCTTACCTTCTTTTGCAGAATGCAGAGATTTAATTACATTATCTATTATCTATTTTGAGAATGATTTAGTTATATGAGGAAAGTCACTCTTACCTCATGACGTTGATTATTTACAGACAAGTCTCCTGTTAACAGTAAAATCATATCCATGAATATTCTACAAATGTTGAAAGAAGAATGAAATCATTTCTCAGACTTCATTTAAGTTTTCATCCCATCATCTTCAAAACAGAGGAGAAACATGAATAATATGCTGCAACCCTTTCTAGAGGATAGAGAAGAAATATGGAACTGATGGGCCAGGACAACTGTGTGATGGAGCATTCATTGCACTAGCCATATGGATAGATGTTCTTCCTTCCTTCTATCACTAAACTATTTTAGGTGGCCTCATAGTCTCAGCTGTTGGGTACCCTGCAGTAGAGAGGCCAGTTGTCAGATTTTATATTTGGCTAGATGGTAGCCACAAATGTGGAACTGGAGGGTTAGGCTCCTAGCAAAGTTGGACATGCTCCAAAACACTTCTGCCTCTTAGTGCTGTAACTCTTACATTCCATGCACAATCTCCCCATATGCTTGGGCTGTCCATTTCAGGTTCCCCCTAACAAGCGCTTACTCTGTATTTTGTCACTGTTAGCAGAAGCACCTGTAAGGGTTCCTGCTCTGAATAGCTAGAAGTCTCCTTGGGAAAAAAAAAAAAAAAAAAAAAAAAAGGCTGTGGCACCGTAAACACTCAAGGAAGACAGCAGGCATGTGGCTACTCAAGGAGCAGTGTAGAAGGCAGTCTGGGTACAGGTACTGTGCTGTCTCCTCCCCTGTCTTGACAAAGGGTTTATACTTTGCTGTTTCTCACTTGTTTCCAAGTCATACTGGAAGTGTTTTTAATACAATTAAACTGAAGGAAGAAGTGACAAATATTTGAGTTGATTTGTTAAAATAATACTATGTGCTGGTGAGACAATATTGATAAACCTTGTCCTGATATAAATCTATATTTAGTGTCACTTCATTTGGTTGCACTGTAGAGTGTAAGTATTTATTTGAGTTTGTGTGAAGAATTCGTTTCAGTTTATGTGCAGTTAGAAAAAAATACTATTATTGTAATTACAGAACATATCAGGTTTTCTATATTTCTGGTTAATGATCCACTTGCTTTCATATGATACTTTTCTGTGTTTTGTGTCTGGTTATTGATATAAAGATTCTTACTATATATTTCTGCAAAGGAATTTTAGTATAGAAATGTTCTTGAAAAAAGATTTGTGCTAACAAAGCCAGCAGTTTTAATTCTGGAAAAGCATAGCACATTTTGTGGCATCTCAGGGAGTGATGTTTTCAAACATACAAAATAAAAGTTTTCTATTCTTCATCTATTGCAGTAGAGACTATAGAGGTTTGCTCAAATCCTAATACAGCATTAGGCAGTAATATGGCAGCCTTTGCATATTAACTAAGTTTTATTATTAACTTTTAGTTCATTGAAAAAAAAAAAAAAAGGAAAAAGTTGCTACTGCCAATGTAATTGTTTTGGGAAGAAAGGAGCAAATGACTGTGAAATTCTGGAAATAAACTCAAGATTTCTCCTTAATGTTCATATGTTTCAGATAGTACTCAAGCTCATTAACTTTCTTTTTTTGAACCTAGAATCAAATGGCTTGTGCAGAAAGGGGCACTTAGATGGTATAATTTAGATATGTAAAATCTGATAATTTTCTTCCTCACTAGTTCATTTCCACTTAGGGCTCAGTAAAAGTAGAACTGCCTATCAAATATTCATTGTGCACTGAACAATTCTATTTTTTGCTGATGCTTAAGCAAAATTGATTGAGCAAGGAAGAGAAATATTCCTTTCTTAATGCAATTGGCTTGCTTCACCCTCTCCAAAATAATATCAGGGCTTCCAGATTGAGGACACCAAATTCATAATAAGAAAGAGATTCTAGTTTCATAATATAGCTAATATATGCCTTCATTATATATATATATTTAGTATTTTAAGTTGATAGCAGTTAATGAGAAGACTCTGAGACTTTCCTTCTAATTTAAATATGCTAGTAGTCAGTAATAGCCATTGGGATAGCACAACAATTTTCTTATGAGACAAAAATCTTTTTTTCTTGAACAAATCTTATTGCTGCCTTGTCTATGGGAAAAATAGCATTAGAGCCACATAAGCAGCATCAAATATGATCAACAATGAAACACATTAAAGAATATGATTTTCACCCCCGTAGATGAGAACTGCAGATTAATTAGCATCTCATTAAAGATTTTTTCTCTTTAAATCTGGAAAATGCTTTCCTCTCCTTGTCATCTAATTTGGGGTCCAGATAATGTCGATTCCTTAAGCCAGTGTTGTGAGTTGTGAATCTACTGGGCTGCCTGCCTTGAGCATCCACCCTTTTTCCTCAGTATTTTTATGCCTTTAGTTATCCAGTTTGTTCCTTTGATCACTTTGTTCTCTCCTTGCTTTCTGTCCAGTAAATGTCTGCTTTAGCTGTGTGAACAAATGTGACTTCCTGAAGCATTCTACCTGTGCAAGAGAAGACTCTGAGACTTTCCTTCTAATTTAAATATGCTAGTAGTCAGTAATAGCCTTTAAGTAATAACCTTTATGATTTCTATAACATTAATAGTTAACTATGCATATTCATTCACTCCGTGTGAGATTTGTTTTGGAGAAGACAAAGGATGAGGGTTGAAACTCATGAAAGAGAAATAAATATGTTTTATCTTGTAGACTGCTCTTCTATGACAGGGGAAAAAGAACATCTTAAGTGGTTGGTATTGAAGGTTATCAGACCAATATCACTATATTCAAACACATTTAGGGAATTTTGTGCGAGTGATATTAATATATTAGATAAGAGGGACATTTAATGTAAGGAGAATAATGGAATTAAGGTATGGGTCAAGAATTAGCAAATAAAAATAGAGTAAAATTGACTTTTGATTGGGAATAGACAATATTTATTGGACTCATTCTCTGTATTTTAAAGTGGCACTGATGAGGAACAACAGTGAACTTACATTCAGAAATTATATACTCCAAAAATATTAAATGCTGAGCTTAATTTGCAATGTAAAATAAAATTTGAAGCATAAAATTTCTGAATATTCCACCCGGTATTCACCTGAATACTACTCAGGTTAAGACTGAAATAATAGATTTCTTTAATTCATTCCAGACACATTGCTAGCACTTGCAATAGACACAAACTGATGTGTTGCACTACATTCAATAATTCCCATATGAATGCTTACATGAAATAATGAATAAAAATGCCTATAATTTTTAAGACTGTACATACATAGCAAGGTTTTCAGAAAATGAATTAGCATGAAGAACAATTATAATTTTTAAAATGTCATGAACTAGACAAATGCTGATTTCCTTAGTGAGATTTGAAATATACTCCCAACATCATGAAAGTGAAGACAGAAAATTAAGTTATTTTAAATGAAATTGGTTTTAACATGGAAAATTATTCATATTTACTGTACTCCTGGGAAGTCTGAACCTCTTTGTAAAAGGAGAATGACATGTAACAAAATTTGAAAGATGGGATTAGTAGAGACAGTTCAGATTTGACAATGCAGTGTTTAAGAAAAGGGAGTTTTAATTTAAAACATACCTTGAAAAGCACATAGAATTATGGTGCTGGGCTATACTTAAATAACATACCAGTTTTGCTTATAAAATAGATGCAAGAAATGTAGGAAAATGATCTTTCAGAGTTAATGATAGTAACAATTTTTTAGTAATGAAATAAACTGGAGAACCCAGTATGAAGCTGTTGACAAAACAAGAACATAGGACTGGAAGGGACTTTTCAAATTGTCAGTTCCATTTCTTCTTTAGATAAAGCATCATCTCATGTATGTTTGTGTTGTTGTTTTTTTTTTTTTCAGAAGCTTTTGAAAATTCATCTTTAAATATTAAAGTTCTGCCAACCTCATTGAAAACAAAAAACATTTTTTTTCCCCATAGTCTGAATTAGCTATAAACATTCTTTGAATTTCTAGTCTAATTCAAGGCATTTTAAAGCATGTATGAGTACTTTGTTCTCATGATAATACTGCCCTTAGCTTCTTGAACATCTGTCTTGGATAATCAGAGCTATACACAACAGTCTGGATGAAGTCACCTATAGTACTTCATGCAAGGACACTAAAACACTTTCTATCTCTATAAAAATTAAGTCAGCAACCTACAAACATAATTGGATATCCATGCATGCATCACATTAATGCTTTATAGACACGTTATACTCAGCTAACAAGCCTATGTCTTTTTCTTCTCCAGTCTTTTCTACATGACTAATTCTTAGTTAATAGCTAAAATTTATGTTATTCTCCAGAAATGTTTTGTGCAACTGAATCTCAATTCTACTGTATTTCAAGATTGTCCCTTACATTTCTTTTCTCTGGTGATATCCCATGCTTCTTCTGAATTGAAGAAAAAAAAAACGTAGCTACTTTCTGACCAAATTCCACCTACTCAATCTACTTATTTATTTCACAATCATAAATAAAATATTATAAGCAAGAAAGATTCTCAAGGAGTCTATATTGATGTGGAGCTTCCATTCTTAATATTGCATCTTGACCTTATGATTTTTTTTAATTTCTAAATAGCTGTACATTTTTTGTGCATATATGGCAGCCAATATGGCAGTCTTTATTTAAGTCCAGGTAAATGAGTATTGTTGGAGTACTTAGCTAAAAAAATGTAATTTTCTTATCAAAGAAAACTTGTTAGATTAAACCACATTAATTATCTTTCTTTGATAAACTTGTGTTGCATTTTATTCTGCTTTCCATTTACTTCTGTAGATTTAAGTGCACATTTTTTAGAAATTCTTTCTAAAGCTTTACATATGATTAACATAAAACTACCCTGTTTTTGCTTACATGGATGATTCCCTTTCAGGATAGATTTATGTAAAATACTATGACAAGTTTTATATTGTTTCTGTGTTTCTTTCTGAATCATGAAAAAAATATATATTTTTTTTCTTTCTTAGAATTATATCCAGATTATCTCTAATCCAATTATTTTTAATCTTTTATTTTATTACATTTGCATTGTGGTCCTATTTGTTCTTATCTCATTCTTTTTTATATGTATGTCTCAAACTTTTGTTATTTGTTTCTGTAGCCTTTGTTAACTCAGTCGTATTTATTTTTTTATTGGAGTAGGATGGCGTGGAGAGTGGGGGGTGGTGGTGGTGATGTTCTTAACATCTTAACATGTTCCTTGCTAATCAGTGCTTTTTCCATTCCTTGTTTCCATCTTTTATTTTTTCTGCAACAATGACTGAGTCACACTTCTGTAACTGATTTACAGCCTCTTCCTATCTCGAGTACAAACCTAAAACTTCAAAAGTCACAGTTTTTACCAGCCTCCTCTATAATCAAATCTACCATAATCTAGTAGTAATTCACTAATAAATCCTTGAGATAGTCAAATGTTTCCTTTTCACCTAGTCTCCAAAATGCAACAGGCAAGAGTATAAAAGTCTTTATCAAACTACTTCTTCATTTCTGAGTTTTAACTATTTAATTGAAGGTGTCAACTAGTAAACTACTACACAGAGAGAAAGTCACTCTTTGATGTAAGAATAATATTATGTATCCTCTATTTCGTTAATAGTTTATTCAAGTATATTTACAAAGACCTGGACAGTGGAGTTTATTTTATTTATTTACTTGCAGCCATAAGAGGATAATATAAACTGCAAAGTTGAATATATCTGGAAATAATAACCTTGGTTTCATTTTATTCAAGTGCTATTTCTTGGGATAATGGATGGTATGTATTCAAAAAGGATTTCCAAAACCACACATTGTATACTCTTACCTGGTGATCACAACCAAATTTGTCAATAATTGGTAACATTGATAAACAGTTTTGCAAGTCTCTAAATGGTTAATAAGATATGTATAAAGTTGTCTCCAAATATAGCTTCTGTAACAATAGTGATTCTTATTTCCACATTCTCATCATTAATTAAGCATCTCCAATTAGTACAAGTGCAACTCACTAGGGAAATTTTGTAGTGCCGAAAATGTCCTTTTTTGAATTTCTGTTGTCAAAGAGGAACATGTGAAAAACAAATTACATATCAGAATGATGTCTCATGGAATATGGAATGAGTGCATAACATTCTGTTCAGCTTACCTAGGTGGATCAAATAATTCTCTCTGCCGGTCTTTGAGGGAATTTGCCAGCGCACCAGTTACTCCGTATAGAGCTGTCGGTGTTCACTACTTGTTCAGATAGTACGCTTGGTCAAAGAAAAGATGTCTACAGAGAACTCTTGACTTCATTGATCTTTTTTATTTTTTATTTTTTTGGTCAATATATGGGACTCATAGTCTTACTGTTTTGTTTACCTATTTACTCCTAATATGTAAAAATTATCATTCATCCTACAAATGTACATGAAAAGAAGCCACCAAAAAATCTTGCATCAGTAAGAAGACTTTGTAGACAGTACTAAAATATAAATAGACGTTTAAATATTTAGAGGGCATTGTCCTCCTTGTTCTAAACAAAGCTTTGAAATACTTAAAAAATTAGATATCCAGCTACTCAGAGATGATATAATACTGGTAATACCCTAATCTTTACATCTCAGATTCTGTTCCCTCTTGTATTCAATTTATTTAATTGAATTTTTGAAATTTGAAGAAATTCTCTTTATTCAAAGGTAAACTATGCTAACAGTAGAAAATAATAAATCAAATCCATCTCTTCCATGCCAGCCTCAGGATACCAAGTTTCAAATTGCAGTTTTATTTCTATTCTCTAATAGAACAGCAAACAGAAAGTCCAGCCAAAGATCAGCTCTGAGATGGGAAATTGTGAATTTGAAATATATATCTTGAACTGTCTCCTGTATGGAGCAGTATAGCCTTATATATCCTATTTTATTGCCTGTGATAAAGGATAGATTTAGTAGTAGTAGTATTTTATTTTATTTTATTAGCAATGGGAAGATAACATTATAATACCTTCTAACACTCTCAGTGACTAACATGATCAATTAGATGAACCATGGCAGTACTCATAAATACTCCTGGGAAATGGAAACAGACAGTCAGTTGAAAGACAAGTGAGAATTTTGTAATTAAAGTGAATTTTGAGTGGAAAAAAATAAGTCATAATTTCATATATCTCCTTTTCTTGATATTTCTTTGGTAATTCTTCTACTTACCAATGTTTCTTTCACCCACTCCACCCTTTTTCAACTATTCCATCCTTATTTTAGACACTTTCACCTTTGTTACCATTCCTTTTTCCTTTCCTATTTCCTTTCCTCCTTCTCACATCTTTTTTTTTTTTCCCATATATTACTTACTTCTTTTTTTTCACGTTCTCCAACTTAATTTTCAACGCTTCTCTTATGTACTTCTCTCACGTGTACTTTTCTTTTGAAATGCTACACTGCTTATTTTGTTCTTCAGCTTTATCCTGTTCTTCTTTACACTGTCCTTTCTACTTGTCCCTTCACTGAGAAAGATTACATTAAAACAAATGCTGATCATATTAATATTTGTCTAACTGGATTTGAACTGTGACCCTCCTCTCTATTTTCATTTGTTAAATAAAACCCATGATACCACATTTTGCAAGTCCCATGCATAACCTTGCAGAATATGGGACTGCATTATTAATGACTTTTAGAGCAAAATAAGTATGTGTTCATGTAGATTACTTGCTAATTATGCTTGAAGCTAGCAAGTAAATAAAAAAATCTCATGAACTGCTTTTAGATTTTTTTTTATGATAAAAACTCCTAAAGCTTTATTTTCAGGACAGCGCAAGGACACTGAGAGTTCAAAATAACTTGTTTATATAAGCTAAGGAGACAAACAGAACAGTGGCTATATTTTTTTTAAGGCATTTGAATGATGAATAAGATTCATAATACTTTAATATTTAGGACAAGTTTTAATTTGGAACCAGAATGAAAAATATTAACGTATCCTATATAATCAACAGTTGTAGTACTGTAAAAAAAAAAAAAAAAAAAAAAAAAAGACTTTTTGGCTATGGTTTTGGCTTTGCCAGTATTTCAGTGACAGAACTTTCTTAAGATGCCCTCCTCCAACAATTCCCAGCTATTCTTTCTTGTCTCATAAACTATTGTGTCCCTGCCTAGCAAACTCTAAGGTCTGCAGAAAACATTTATGAACTGTTGGAAACAAAAAGGAAGTAGCTCAAATTGATTATAAGGAGGCTTGTGACAGAAATCCTCAGCTGCAAAACTGAATATGTTCTAGGGAAAACAAAACAAAACAAAAGCAACCTTCCATATATATATATACACAAAAAAACTAAATTGAAGCCACAGAAGTCTTGAAGCATGGTTTAGAATCATAGAGTCATAGAATGATTTGGGTTGGAAGGGACCTTAAAGATCATCTAATTCCAACCCCCCTGCCATAGGCAGAGACACCTTCCACTGCACCAGGTTGCTCAAAGCCGCATCCCACCTGGCCTTGAACTCTTCCAGGGATGGGGCATCCACAACTTCTCTGGGCAACCTGTTCCAGTGTCTCGCCACCTTCTCACGCAGTACTCCAGGTGAGGTCTCACGAGAGCAGAGTAGAGGAGTAGAATCATCACCCTTGACCTGCTGGCCTTGCTTCTTTTGATACAGCCAAGGATACAGTTAGCTTTCTGGGCTGCACATTGCCAGTTCATGTTGAGCTTCTTGTCAGTCAAAACCCCCAAGTCCTCTTCAGAGCTGCTCTCAATGCATTCTCCACCTAGCCTGTATTTGTCTTTTGCATTGCCCCTAACCAGATGTAGGACTTTGCACTTGGTCTTGTTCAACTTCATGAAGATCGCACAGGCCCACCTCTCAAGCCTGTCAAAGTCCCTCTGGAAGGCATCCTTTCCCTCCAGCATGTTGACCATACCACACAGTTTGGTGTCATCAGCAAATTTCCTGAGGATGCACTTGATCCCACTGTTCATGTCACCAACAAGTGACAGTACTTTCCTGATACCAGCTCCTGAGGAGCACCACTGGTCTCTACTTGGACACTAGTCCATTGACCTCTACTCTTTGAGTGTGACCATCCAGCCAATTCCTTGCTCAACAAGTGGTCCATTTATTGAATCCATATCTCTCCAATTTAGAGAGAGTTGTATGGGCAACAGCATCAAATGCTTACATAAGTCCAAGTAGATGTTGTCAGTTGCTCTTCCCCTATCCATCAATGCTCTAAGTCATAGAAGGCTACCAGGATAGGAAGGACTTCACTGGACTGACATGATTTCTCGATTTTGTCTCGATAGTGACTTAGCAACTTCATCTACCAGTTTCCTCAGGACCTGCAGATATACCTCATCAGGTCCCATGGACTTGTGCACTTTTAGGTTCCTTAGCTGGGCTCAGACCTGATCTCCTACAGTTCACCATTCTTCCAGTCCCAGTCCCAGTTTGTCTTCTCAGACTTGGGCTGTGTGGCTAGAGCTCTTGTTGGTGAAGACTGAGGCATAAAAGTCATCGCGGACCTCAGCCTTCTCCATATCCCAAGTAACCAGGTCTCCCATTTCCTTCTGGAGAGGGCCCATTAGTATTTAATGATCATTTACTAGTGATCAAAAGTAACTTTTTATTGTCACCCTAAACGTTTAATTCGGACCTTACTGAGAAAAACTACGTACGAACAATAAATCAGGTTGATGTCTTTTTTACAGATTTTCCTTTACTTCTCACTGAGAAGTGAACAGCAAAAGGACTCCAAAAAGTCCTTTATTTGCTGTAGGAGTTACTGTTTGTCTAGCTCATCATCCAAACTTGATTTTACAAGCATGTCATAAAGGCTTGTAAAGGAAATCTGTTTAAACCCACAATTCAGAAAACATTGAAGCTATTTTCTGAAATAAACATCTTTAAATTAACACTTTTTTTTCCTAATAAATAAATAAATAAAACCTATCACTGACACAATAGCATGTTTTTCAATATATTTCAATGTATTAAAAGGCAAAGCTGTCTATTAATGTGTTCCTCCCCCTCCCTCTTTTCCCAATGGAAAACTTACCTAGTCAGGTTGCAAAATCAGGCATGGATTATGGAACTTTCTTTCTAGAAATGCATTATTTCATATATTTTAAGACAACTTGTCTTAGTTATACATTTATTTCAATGTTTCCACAATTTACACTTCAGAAAAGAATTTTTTCTGAACAATAGTATTAAAAAAGCCCAAACCTTTCCATGCTTTAGTGGTATTTTAAATAGCTTTCCAGACAATCTTTATTGTTACTTTACACTTGACTTCCATGTAATCACTTTCTCATTTCATCTTGTCTTATGCATGTCTCGTATGACCACACACAAGCTAAACCCAAATCTAATATGGAAATACAGGGAGACATCTGGGAGGTGGGAGATGAAACGATTAAAATATATATTAAACATCACTGCTAACAGTATATATTTTTTTTCTAATTAAGTAGTTGTTTTTCTGGTATTAGTTTTAAATGAGAGACAATTTACTGCAATGCATTATTTACACAGACTTTGATGCTTTTGATCTGATCTGAAAATGCTCAAAACCCAATAGGTTAAATTGTCAGGTGCAGGTTACTGTGGTTCAGCTAGCAAACACAGAATGATCCCCCACACCCGCTGCCCGAAACAGCAGAGATTGAGGTCAAAGACCCCAATTTCTTCATTGAGACTTCTCTGTCACCATTTAAACATCATATTTTAACCTCTGAGTTTAAAGCATGAAGTAAAAATTACAAGCATGACCCTCCCTTAGCTGGGGTGTGTGTGGAAGGGAACAAAAGATTTTTGTTGAACTAAGGCTTTATAATTTCTGTAAATATACAATAGAGAAAGAAATGTCACCAAACAGTAATTGAGGTGAAATTTGAAGTCATGTCCTAATTACAGCTTTGCAATCCGTATATGTTGGCCCAAAAGAGGTAGAGGAAAGCTGTTTATTTCAAAAAGTCAACATCTTAATACTGGGGTCTGGCATATGTCCTTCAGCTTCCATTCTGTCGCCCCATAGAAGGAATCTAAGGATAAAGAAAAAATAAATTGAAGTCTTAATACAACTGAGAAGGAAGATCTTAATCAAGGGAAAGGAGATAACAACACTAGCAGAGACAAATTTGACAAGTCTCCAAATTAGAATGACCTTTACTCACTTTGCATGAAAACTGAAAATTATGCACATAGGAAACATAAATCCATCTTCAGCCTGACTGGACTGATATGGACCTGTAATAAAGATAATTGCTGTGACGTTTATATATTCCATGACAAGTCTGCTATTGAGACCCCCATTTCTGCTAAGCAGGCTGGAGGAACAAGCAGAGAGAAGCAGAGACCTCATAACATTCAAGAAGCACAGAGTTCTTCCCTGGGGTCAAATCCTGTAGCAGGGAAGGAACAGCCCCCTGCTACAATATAGGCTGGGGAAAGACTAGCTGGGGAGAAGCTCTACAGGAAAGGACCTGGATGTTTTGGTAAATGGCAATCATCTGTTTTTGGGTTGCTAATGCAATAACAATATTGTTAAACTGAAGTGAGATTAGCAGAGGACTCCAGGACAGTGTGGGACTTGTCCTGTGTGGAGAGGCTGAGGGATGGTTCACTCTGAAGCAGGGATTTCTTTAGAGGCACCTAACAGCAGTCCCCCAGGGCCTGCAGTGGGGTTATTGAGGAGATGGAACCAGGCTCTTCACAGCTGTGCATGGTGGGAGGAAGAGGGACAATGGGCATACACTGAGACAAGAGTTGTTCAGGCTGGATATAAAGGAAATAAAGAAAAGCCTTTTCCTCCCTGAGGACATCACAGCAGTGTTGCCCAGAGGGGCTGTGAGGTCTCTGTCCTTGGAGGCTTTCAAGACCCAGCCTTGAGCAAACAGGTCTGACCTCAAAGTTGGCCATGTTCTGAGAAGGAGGTTGGACTGAAGACCTCCTGAGCTTCTTTCTCACCTGAGTCATCCTTTGAACATAACTGAAAGATACAAAAAATTTAAGAGATGACTTCTTTTTCAGGGCACAAGCATAAGAGCGAACAGAATTATACTCTTCTTCTCTCTAAGAAGCTTCTAATATGAACTTTTGCTACTCACTTTGTTCCTGCTCATTTAATTCCTATTATTTAAATGGGATTAAATCAGCATTTCTCTGCCTAACAAGTGTTATCTAGGCAAATGTTCACTTACAAGCCTGTGAATATAGTAATGAAGCTCCAAATATGACAACGAGCACCAATTTTATAAATGGTTGTGAGGCCAGATCCCCATAACTTGACATGAGTTCCACTTATGTGCTTTGAGCTTTGAGCTTTGTTAGCTATTACTTTTAGGCACTAGAAGCCATATTGACACTAGATTTTAATTAGTCAAAACCTAAGTGTAATTTATCAAATATTTAAGTCACAGAGCATCTTCATTTTCTCATTTGAAAAATAAATAAATAATATATATATATATAAAAAGATATATATATTAATAATTATCTTGTGTGAACACTGGGGGGGGGGGGGTGTTGGTATTTAGGGACTAGACCAAGTGTACTGTGAGTTAATATAAGCAAATACATGTACACTATCTGATGGATCTTTGATAGCTGTAATGTCTCTGTTACATAAGCTAGCAAAAGACAATCTAATTGAATCAGGAACTTCAGATAGCTTAACAAAAAGCTGTGACTTCTTCAAATTAGTTTTCTTCTTGGTGACATCAGTTCTGACACCAGTTAAATACAGGAAAATAATAAAACATAATGAATGGTCATTTAATTACTGGGAAAGTGTCAGATAACACTGTTATGCAAATAGAGACCTTCTGTATTTGAGAGGGAGGATTTTAAGATAAAGATGTCAAGGTTTCATAAGCACCATTATTTTACTTTAGATGAACAGTTGCTCGCATTAGAAGACATACATAACCTTTAGAGAGCTCAAGATAAGTGAAATATTACTTACTGATGAAAAAAAAAAATAGACAGTGAACTGTATAGAAAAAAAAAATACTATCTTGTTAACACTGTTGTATTTGATAAGACTTGGAGTAATGCTGGAAGAACCAAACCAATGTTCCAGTCCAGTGAAGTCCTTAAGTACCTTGAAGACAAAGGTATTACTTATATTACTTTAAAAAAGTCTTCTTTACATTGGATTGTGCTACCTTTGCACACCTTTTTTGTTGTGCTGCAACAAATGAATTAGTTCAAAATATAGTTTAGCATTGCCTTCAGAAAAAGCCTATAGAATCACAGCTTGGTAAGTTTTGCTCATCTCATCTTATTTCAAGCATCTGAAATGTGCCATTCATTTAGATTTTGTGCAGAGGTGTGTTCTTTGCAAACACATTGATTGCTTGATTCGTCCTGCATTCAAAGACCAAGTAATTGAAGAATATTGCTTAAATTGCCTTAACATTCTCCCATTGCAGTACCGAGAAGGAACTTTTCTCTCTTTTTATAATTTCACCATGTAGCAATACAGACAAAACCTGACCTGACTAAAATTCATCTTTTATCTTCTCTTTCTATTGGACTATTGCAATTATATCAACCAATAATATACTTTCAGTGTATTACTCTTTTACTGTTGTCATCAGATATAAGAGTTCAATTAAATGGTCAAGCTGGCACAATTATCATCATTCAAGAAGTGGGTACAGTCCCCACATTAGTCCTCACCCAGAGAAGAACTGTCACAAGGGACCCCTAGAACAGAAGAATAAAAGGCAGAGTCATACTGCTTCACACTGCGATATGATAACTGGGAAGACCACAGACTGAAAAGCATGTCTCTTTGTAACTCAATGCTTGACACAGGAATGGCACACATACACAGTGAGCTTTTTTCCCCTCTCTGTTTTATTTGTAATTTCATAACTTCTTATTTTTCTTTTCACCAATTTTCAAGCCACTTACTACATTATTTGCCTCCATAGAAATGTTTATCATTATCCCAGAGTGTATAGTATATTAAGAAGGTAAAGTGTTCTTCTTGGTGACTGTAAAGTTTACTCATACACATGGAATACATGGTATAATAAACACACAGAAAAGAAATATTTATGTGACATGTTATAACTCCAAGAAACTAGTGGGATTTGAAGAACTGGTCATCTGTATCTTTAAGAACGGGTATATACAAAAAGTGCCTTTTTGTTGTTGTTGTTTTTGTTTTGTTTGCTCCTATGGCAATTGAGTAGCTCTAGATTTAACAATGGTGGAACGTTGCAGTCCAGTTCCCACAATATAAGGGCTAAACACTGATATAAATTCAGAGATAAATCGTTGCAGAAAATCAGGAAAACTTCTTTGACAACAATGATTTCCAATTTCCATTGAAAGTCAGGTCTTGGTATAAAATGTTATTATCTTTCCTAGGAAAACACCATAGTCTATTTCAGAAAGCATCAATTTCAGAAGTTCTATGCAGTGCTATGTGGATTTAAGTGAACGACAATGGGTTAAAATAATCAACAGTACAGAATTTGAATGAAATTTATATTAAAAGCCCTGTATAATGTTAGTAAGATGTTAACTATAAACTATCACAAACAGACAGAATGTTAGGAGAAAGGAAACAAAATTCTTATATATTTTTCTATGTTTTAACTAATTTCTAAGAGTAATTAAAGAAAACAAAACACTTTATTTCAAATGTTCTCTAAATCTGTGAATCTGGAATCAAATAGTTAGCTTAAAGCTGCTCCAAAGGAAAGAGCAAGGAGGCATAATAATATCTAGGAGAGAGTCACATGCAGTAAAATGGAAAAAAAAAAAAAAAAAAAAAGGTAAGTTCTTAAGACAGCTATCAAAAATACCAATGACATATGAAATATGGAAACAGCTGGAAATTAATCAGTGAGAATAAATCAAACAAAAACAGAAAATCCGGGAGACCATACCTATGAAAATCAGTGCTGCAGGCAAAAAGGGAAACTAAAGAGGGAAGAAATGCTGGCATGACATAACAATTAATAAGAGCTATCATATAGCTAGTGAAGGGAGGTGTGCTTTTACTGATTGAAGGGACCTACTGTGTAGTGAAAATGTAATTAATCCTGGAGACCAAAGCAGAAATAGCAATGCATTTTAAAAGATATCAACTAATAGAAGTACTTTAATATCAGTGTTTCTTTGAAGTATATTCTAAATATGTGTTAACACACAAAGAACACTGATATACAGTTGTAAGAACATGTCCTCGTACATCTTGTGAATGAGGTGTAATGAATAGACAAAAGGAGTAGTTGTGAGACTCTATCAATCCCAGAGAGTAAGGTATTCTACGCACCCCTCAGTAAGCATCCTAAGCCCAGAAAATTCATCTCTCAGGTCCAAAAAAACTTCTCTGTGGCTGTGACTCTAGTTATATAATGGTTAAAACATTTTAGTGTTGGGCAGATAAAGGATCACTAAATATGCATTAGATATTACCTAATTCTTCAAGTTACATGATATAGCTTATATCAGGATATCTTTATATAGCTTTCTATATCGTATATATTAAAAAGGTATACTTAGTTGAAACTCTATTTGGAGAGTGTATCTTGGTCTGAAATACCTGAGATGGCTGTAGATTTAAAACATAAAATATAGTTTGTGTAAATCTGTATGATTCTGAATTTGCAAAGTGCTGAATTCTCCTGAATGACATCCAAATATATCCTAAAATCAGATAAAGCAGAGAATACCTATACAGATTTATTTGCATTTAAAAATAAAAAATAAAAAATAATGGGTGGATATTTAATAGAAGATGACAGCTTTAAGCACCATTTAGGACATGTTCATTCAATTATATGAACAAGATTCTGCATATCATATCATCTGCATTGAATGAAGTAATTGTCCATTCTAAAGCACACCACAAGCTAGAATGTCATTAAAGGGAAATATAGAGATGTTTGATATAATTTTCACTAAATACTGACCAAATATATATTTTTTATTTTTTCCTTTAAACATTTCAAATTGAACATTTTAAATGGAAATGAAATTAAACTTACCTAAATTCAGGAATAATTTATTATTCTACGAATAATAAAGAGAATTTGGAGAGCGTGGGAGATAGCTTCCTGACGCAGCTGGTCAGTGAACCTACCAGGGGTGGTGCCCCGCTAGACCTTCTCTTCACAAACAGAGAAGGACTGGTGGGAGATGTGGTGGTCGGAAACTGTCTTGGGCAGAGTGACCACGAAATGGTAGAGTTCTCTATTCTTGGCGAGGCCAGGAAGGGGACCAGTAAAACTGCTGTATTGGACTTCCGGTGGGCTGACTTTGAGCTGCTCAGGACGCTGGTTGGCCGAGTCCCTTGGGAGGCGGTTCTGAAGGGCAGAGGAGTCCAGGAAGGCTGGGCGTTCCTCAAGAAGGAAATCGTGATGGCACAGGAGCGGTCCGTCCCCACATGCCCAAAGACGAGCCGGCGTGGAAGAAGACCGGCCTGGCTCAACAGAGAATTGCGGCTTGTGCTTAGCAGAAAAAAGAGGGTTTATAATCTTTGGAAAAAAGGGCGGGCCACTGAGGAGGACTACAAGGATGTAGCGAGGCTGTGCAGGGAGAAAATTAGAAAGGCCAAAGCTCATCTGGAGCTCAACCTGGCTACTGCTGTTAAAGACAACAAAAAATCCTTTTACAAATATATCAGCGTGAAACGGAGGACTAAGGAGAATCTCCATCCTTTACTGGATGCAAGGGGAAACCTAGTTACTAAGGATGAGGAAAAGGCTGAGGTGCTTAATGCCGCCTTTGCCTCAGTCTTTAGCGGCAATACCGGTTGTTCTCTGGATACCCAGTGCCTTGAGCTGGTGGAAGGGGATGGGGAGCAGGATGTGGCCTTCGCTATCCATGAGGAAATAGTTGGCGACCTGCTACGGAGCTTGGATGTGCGCAAGTCGATGGGGCCGGATGGGATGCACCCGAGGGTACTGAAAGAACTGGCGGAGGAGCTGGCCGAGCCGCTTTCCATCATTTATCGGCAGTCCTGGCTATCGGGGGAGGTCCCAGTTGACTGGCGGCTAGCCAATGTGACGCCCATCTATAAGAAGGGCTGCAGGGAAGACCCGGGGAACTATAGGCCTGTCAGTTTGACCTCAGTGCCAGGAAAGCTCATGGAGCAGATTATCTTGAGGGTCATCACGCGGCACTTGCAGGGCAACCAGGCGATCAGGCCCAGTCAGCATGGGTTTGTGAAAGGCAGGTCCTGCTTGACGAACCTGATCTCCTTCTATGACCAAGTGACGCGCTTGGTGGATGAGGGAAAGGCTGTGGATGTGGTTTACCTTGACCTCAGTAAGGCTTTTGACACAGTTCCCCACAACATTCTCCTCAAGAAACTGGCTGCTCGGGGCTTGGACTGGCGTACGCTTCGCTGGGTTAGAAACTGGCTGGATAGCCGGGCCCAGAGAGTTGTGGTGAATGGAGTCAAATCTGGTTGGAGGCCGGTCACTAGTGGTGTCCCCCAGGGCTCGGTACTGGGGCCGGTCCTCTTTAATATCTTTATCGATGATCTGGATGAGGGCGTCCAGTGCACCCTCAGTAAGTTTGCAGATGACACCAAGCTAAGTGCGTGTGTCGATCTGCTCGAGGGCAGGAAGGCTCTGCAGGAGGATCTGGATAGGCTGAAGCGATGGGCTGAGGTCAACTGTATGAAGTTCAACAAGGCCAAGTGCCGGTTCCTGCACCAGGGGCGCAACAACCCCAAGCAGAGCTACAGGCTGGGAGATGAGTGGCTGGAAGGCTGCCTGGCCGAGAAGGACCTGGGAGTATTGGTTGATAGTCGGCTGAATATGAGCCAGCAGTGTGCCCAGGTGGCCAAGAAGGCCAACAGCATCCTGGCCTGTATAAGAAGCAGTGTGGCCAGCAGGTCTAGGGAAGTGATTGTGCCCCTGTACTCGGCTCTGGTGAGGCCGCACCTCGAGTACTGTGTTCAGTTTTGGGCCCCTCGCTACAGGAAGGACATGGAGGTGCTCGAGCGAGTCCAGAGAAGGGCGACCAAGCTGGTGAGGGGTCTGGAGAACAAGTCTTACGAGGAGCGGCTGAGGGAGCTGGGGTTGTTCAGCCTGGAGAAGAGGAGGCTCAAGGGCGACCTTATCGCTCTCTACAGTTACCTTAAAGGAGGCTGTAGAGAGGTGGGGGTTGGTCTGTTCTCCCACGTGCCTGGTGACAGGACGAGGGGGAATGGGCGAAAGTTGCAACAGGGGAGTTTTAGGTTGGATGTTAGGAAGTACTTCTTTATCGAAAGGGTTATTAAGCATTGGAACGGGCTGCCCAGGGAGGTGGTGGAGTCACCATCCCTGGAGGTCTTTAAAAGACGTTTAGATGTAGAGCTTAGCGATATGGTTTAGTGGAGTACTTAGTGTTAGGTCGAAGGTTGGACTCGATGATCTTGAGGTCTCTTCCAACCTAGAAATCTGTGATACTGTGATACTGTGAATGAACTGAGTATAACTTTGCCTTAATATTTAGCTTGCAGTTTACAAGAGCTCTGTGTGGTGGTGCAGCCCCTCCCTCACTAAGCCAATCCGCAACCTTAGGATAAACTAACATTATATTCTTGTTATCGTTACAAGTGCAGTGAGTTGGGATGATTAGGCACTCCCTAACTGTACCTGGAACTTCTGCTACCCAAACTGTAGTTCTACCCAGAAGGTACCAGAACTGTACAACCTGCAAGGTACTGGAATTGTACAGTTGGTAAACATCAGAATTACCCAACCTGAACTGTGGCTGTGATGGAAAAATACGGACTAAAGCTAATCATCTTGTGATGCTATAAATATTGCTCCTTGAGCAATATTTAGTGAAGAGCTCCTTTGAGCTCTTTGGGACCACAGTAAGCTGTGACCTAAGATCTCCCCCTGAGGTGGGATGCCTCTCAGGGCAAGACTTCTTGAGATTCAGTGATCGTCTGCTGTATATGTTGATGCATAGGAGGGTAATTCCCCCCAAAAAGGAAAAGTTTTTGAGCATGCAACTGAGTTTAGAGATCCCCAATAACATTTTTGTACATAAATCTCTAACATCCCGCTGCACAGAAATTGCTAATACCTTACCATAAGTCTTGTGTATGAACCTTGCCATCTATGAATCTTTAACTAAGTCACTGTCTTGTTTGTAGCAAACAGTATTGAATCATTAAATAAGCTAATGATTAAATGATGATTAAGTGCTGCCAAAAGAAAAAAAAAATGCAATTAATTTGTGATTTACCATAAAGGAAATAATAAATCTTAAATTGCTGATTTATCAGACCTGTGTAAAAATTTCATCTGCAACACCATGACAGTAGGCTTCTAAAATTAAATTCTAAGGAAGAAAATGAAGGAAATCTCCACTGTATTTCCCTTGGAAAGATCTCATTTATGCTAACCTGATGTGGAATATGGCATGTTTTCACTTTTTAAAGAAAGCATCAAGTCAGGCCCAAATCTCATAGCTTTTCTGTTTGTATACTTTGTACATTCCAGATCAGCTACATGCCAGAGCTGCCTACAGAGACACATTGCTTTTCAATTGTTTTACCTAATCAGCATAAAATGTCACATCTCCAGGGAATGAGCCACACCATATACTACCTGATTTAAACTAGCTGTATATCCATGCTATGCCTACTTCTGTTTGGCAAACAGTAAAATAAGCTATACTTTGTTGAAGGATATGTAGAATTAATCCAATTTACACATCCAATTTCAGTAAGTTAAAAGTTGATATATTTTAATGTATACCTCTGCCTGGAAATCATGGGACAGGCACACTGTTTAAAAATATTATAAAGTCCATCTACTCATCAAGTGTATTAAATTTTAGATTGTTAAAAAGGAAAATTCAGGTTTGGTATGAAATTCTTAAATAATAAAATGTAAGCTAAAAATAAGAGAGAGAATACAGTATGAATAAATTGAAAATATTAATGAGCCAATGTAATGAGGATGCATTCATTTTTAATGTTAAGTAAAAATATGAATACTTTATGTGTTCTTTTTAAGGTTTTCTTGAGGCAGTGTCTCTGTACTTATGTAAATTACAATGAAAACATAATTTTCCTGGTCCTGTAGCAATATATATGACTACAAATCTCTGTACTTCATACTGTAAATAATACTTAAATTAAGAATTTATCTTTATAAATTTTTCTTGAAAATAGAACTTTCCTAAAGTATGTCAAGTATTTTAATGCTCATTAATACATAATAAAATATCATGCAATTAGTAATGCAGCAGAAGCTTTCTGAGACTGAGGAAATATTAGTTTTGACCATATATACACATTCAAGATGTGCATTCACTTATAGCTGTTCTGAAAGCTCTAATGGAAGAGGCAGGGCATTGTCTCACTGAAGGATGTAAATGTGGAGTATAACTTCAAGAATGAAATTGTGCTTTTTGAGTTCCCTTTTACAGTTTTGTCTCTCCTTGTTGCATGCAAAAAGACATGTAGAATTTCTGAAGAAATGTGCTTCTCTTTATCCTGTTAACGGAAATCCAAGCAGAGAGTGTTTCTTACCTTGATCTTTCCCTTTCTGTCACTTCACAATGATAACGCCACAAAGTTAATCCTTCAGCTAATTTTGCTTTGTAATGTGGTATTTCACCAGAACTCCAAAGCTGAATTCAAAGAGCAAATCTTTATTTTATAAAAGCCAACTGTCTTCTCAGCCTGGCATATTCTAATGTCCCTTCTCTTAACCTTTTGTGGAATGGACATGTTTAATTTTTTGGAAGTCCTGAACTTCATATGCAGTGAAAAACATTTAACAAGTGATTAAAGTGCCAAAAAGTATGTGTACCAAACCATCTTAGAAGCATTTTAGAAGGATCTGGCACTCCAGTGTAATGTTTCCTGCAGACCCTGTGGCATTTACATCAGTTCCAATGAATATCTTCAATATGGTGATAAATCTATTGTTTAGGAAATCTCCTTTTCTCACCTTCTTCTCTTCACTGCAACTTTCTTCCCTCAGAGTAAGAAACACTTTGCTTGCAGTAGCTTTGAGGTTTGTTTCAGATATGACTTATCTACCATGATCTGATTGAACTTATGGGAGCTTTGTCATTTGTGAGTCTGTCTTTTCCGTAGGCAGCTGTGAGTAAAATAATGGCTTGGATGACTATTCTTTCAGATAAAGAAAAGAAGAAAAAAAATGAAGAAAAATGAAAAAAATGAAGTTGCAATTACACACCGTCTCCTTTCAACAGATCAATGACCAAGCAATCTCTAAGCTATGTCTGCTTCGGAAAAAGTCTCTCCCACTGTTATTTTTGAGCACAACATCGTATGGCACAGAGTACCCCTTTGGTCCACTGGGGTCAACTGTCCCAACTGTGTTACCCCCCCAGTCTCTTGCCCACCCCAGCCTATTCACTGCAGAGCAGAGGGAGAAACAAATCCACAACAAACCAATAAATCCAAAGCACAGCACCATGTGGCCTGCTATGAAGAAATTTATCTCCTTCCCAGTACACATACAGATATGTGATGAAAATGAGGTAGAGAATGAATTGCAAGTTAGAGTCTGACAGTACTTTTACATCCACTCTTTTTCTTGGCCTGATATTCAGCGTTAAGCGATTAAAGCTGCAACTTTTCTTGTACTCTCACTCTCATACATGTCCATGACAAAACACAAAAGGAGAGACTGTACTTCTCCTCATTCCTTGATGATTCCATACAAATTAGAAATAATAATCTTTTTATATTTTAAATTTATATAATCATAGAATCATAGGATATCCTGAGTTGGAAGGGACCCACAAGGATCATGAAGTCCAACTTCTGCCTCCACGCAGAACCCCCCAAAATAAGACCATGTGTCTGAGAGCATTGAACAAACACTTCTTGAACCCTAGAGCACTTGGTGCCATGACTGCTTCCTTACAGAGCCTGTTCCAGTGCCTGACCATCCTCTTGGTGAAGAACCTTTTCCTAACATCCAGCCAGAACCTCTCCTGATGCATCTTCATGAAGTTCTCTCCGGTCCTATTGCTGGTCACTAAAGAGAAGAGATCAGTGCCTCTATCAGTGCTTCCCTTCCTTATCTCCCTCTTCCCAGTGTATAAAAAAAAAAAAAAAAAAAAAAGAACCCCATTTCACTTGAAAAAGTTCAAATCAGAAATACTGTTAGTAAAATTGGTGGAAAAATATCAGTGTTGCTTTTTTGTTGTTTTGTTTTGTTTTTAATTTTTTATTTCATGTGGCTAGTAGTGCTAATACTAGAAAACAATTTATTTCTCCATAAGTTACTGAAAAATTACCAAAATTGTTGACAAATTAGAAAATGAGAGGACAAAATATATTTTAACATTCCAATGACTAAAAACCATATTTTTCTCAATTCTGAATAGCTAAATTGACAGGTTTAGTATTATTACAATGTTAATAGCAAAAGGAGATTTATTAGAGCTGTTTACATACGATGTCTTTATGAAGATTTTAATTTCTGTTTAGCCTAATGGCTAACTTCTTAGCTGTGATTTTATAAGCCATAATGATACTCAAGAGCCAATTTGGCATGATATTATTTTAAAAATGAGTTAGGAGTATCCTTTCTTTCCCTGTGGTAATCTACTGGAATAAGTTTTCCTACTTCTCCAAAACCTATTATGACTAACATATCATTGACAATTTTTGACAACAGAAGCTCTTGCTGAGAGGTGGTGAAAATAGACTAACTGCCAATATATGAAGGTCAAAAAGATTGTGAGCACCATTACAAAAGCATGACTTAGACCTGATTCATCTTATATTTGCCAGTTTCTTGTCCCCTTGTGATAGCTGCTCAAAAGCTCTACTTGAAGAGGTGAGAATAAAAGAGGATTATATTAAAGGGAATCATGTAATATTTGCCAAGCTGGAAATTTCAGAAATCCTTCTAGACCAAAGAAAATACTCAACACAAAATGTTTTTTTTTTCCCTACCACTTTTTTCTCTGTAATCCCACATACCCACAGAAATAGATGCTATTTATATAGTAACATTTTTTTTTTTCTTTCCCCAGAGTTGTGCTGGCAGGGGAAGTTTGCCCTGTTTGTTGGATGTTAAAAGTGGACTTGTGCTATATTGCACTGTAATAGAAGTGAGTAAAATTAATTTAACTGCACTAACCCTTTGATCATGTGGCTGGCCTTTCCTTCATTTTGCCTTTCTGGCTGGAATTTATTTTTGTCAGCACAGCAGAAAGTGACATATAGCATTTTTGTTGTTACTTGAAATAATCTTCTGTAGATCAGCTGGATTTCCCAAATGAACATTCAACGTTAGAGAGAGAGAGAGGCGATGAAAGAGAACCTTAAATCATTATGCCTTCCCTGACAAATTTTCAGTTAAGCTCCCCCTTTTTAGCCAATGTATTTACTTCACATTTTCAGCAAGTAAGCAAAGGTAGAATTTGCTTTGTGATGCATCAAAGTCCTGTGAACCCTGATTTAGGAGGTGAATTAAGAAATTTTTTTCTTCTTCTTATTTTTTTTTCATAATGTCTCAGGTACTCTTAAGCTATTAACTTATTAGTTTTTGGCTTTGTCTTTCCTTCTGATACATAAACAAACTGCAGTTACATATCACTCTGGATTACACCTTTGCTCCTACATCACAGTAGCTAAATGCTGACCTGCCAACATAATGGAATATCAATGAAAGCATCCTAACATGCGTAGAATCTCTGATTAGAAATTCAAAAATACAGCAATATTAAGAAAAAAATATGCATAAACCATCACACATTGAGAATAATGAAGCTGATATTGTTACATACTTGGCATTACAAAATGTTCTCATTTATGTTAATGGGCAGCACAACACAGAAACTGCTTACTAATTTGAATTCAGAGACAGCAACCTCTATTGTTTCTGCCCAACAGCACATTACATCAATTCTTTTCTCAAAGTTATTGCATATTGATGGGATACTTTTCTACTGACAGGCAACAAAAAATGAAGTCAGCACTTACCCAGTCAAAGTGGTTGAATGAATGGGAAGGTTAATGCCTCAAACTAGGTTTAAATTAGTTCACATTTCTTTAATAATTGCATTCCTGCATTAAACTTGTTTTAAACATGAATATGTTTGATTCACAGTTCCTAAAGGGTAAGTTACGAGTGTATGATGGAAGACTGTTATGCTTCAAAGCCTATGAATTCAGATAAAAATTACCGTAACTTTTATAAGTTTTTCAAAGGTCAGTGAAGGGCTGGAAAGTTGCATGACAACAAAAAAGAGCTATGGGGGAAATAACTAGAACTGATAATGACCTTTAAGCCAATGAAGAATGAAAATCATAAAGTACTTATCCACATGGAAGAGCAAAGACACTCATAAAAAAGATTCAACAACAAGATACAAAGTAAAATAGCTCATTATGACTGGAAATGATGGACTAGAACTGCACTAAGGAAAAAAAAATCTTACACAGAAAAATTTTGCTTAAACAAGTAGTACATTGTGTGTGTGTGTGTGTGTGTGCATGCTAGTCTTTAGGCTAGGCTTGCCAAAGTCAAGACTAAGCTTCCATGTCCCATTGTTGCATGGGCTTTTTAGCTTATACTTCCATCTGAAATAAGACTTAAAAATGCATTGGAACAAATGAAAATTGTTACCTCATTAATTTTAATTTCTTCTTTCCTTTTCTGTTTTCATTTCTCTATTGTGATACCTGTCTGAAATTCCACTTTGACACTCCCCTTTCCATATAATAAGAAGCTGGTACTTTGGTTGTTTTCATCCAGAATACATATAAGATAATATATATGTTTCTAAATTACCCATAGGATAGTAGGCATGATATAATTGTATTGACTTCTCTCTGTGCAGTCATACAAAATCCATTGAAGCCAATGCAGAATTTCATTAACTTACATGTGATTTGCTCCACACTGGTTTAGACAGGATTTCAGGCTCAAAGTACTGAGTTCACTGGAAGCCAAGAAGGCTTATCAACTATGGGGTCTTAGTAATTGCAAAGACTCATTCAGTTAGAAAACCAAACAGTTAATTTAACTAATAATGAATGGGCAAAAGAACTCCTTCATCTTGAAAGACTAAATTGTCTTGTGGAGATTCTGTACTGCCTCACATAATTAAATACAAATAAAATATTCCATATAAAATATGGAATTCTGCTAATAGAGGGAAGGGATGCCATCCAAAGGGACCTGGACAGGCTGGAGAATTGGGCCCATGAGAACCTAATGAGGTTCAACAAGGCCAAGTGCAAGGTGTTGCACTTGGGCTGGGGCAATCCCAGGTATTTATATAGACTGGGAGAAGAAGAACTCGAGAGCAGCCCTGCAGAGAAGAACTTGGGGGTTCTGATGGACGAGAAGCTGGACATGAGCCAGCAGTGTGCTCTTGCAGCCCAGAAGGTCAACAATGTCCTGGGCTGCATTAAAAAAGGGGTGGCCAGCAGGGAGAGGGGAGTGATTGTCCCCTCTCTACTCTGCTCTTGTGAGACCCCACCTGGAATACTGTGTGCAGGCCTGGGGCCCCCAGCACAAGAAGGATGTGGAGCTCTTGGAACAGGTCCAGAGGAGAGCCACTAAGATGATCAGAGGGCTGGAGCACCTCTCCTATGAAGAAAAGCTAAGGGAACTGGGTTTGTTTAGCTTGGAGAAGAGAAGGCTCCAGGGAGACCTCATTGCAGCCTTCCAGTACTTGAAGGGAGCATACAAACAGGAGGGGGAATGCCTGTTTTCACGTGATTATAGTGATAGGACAAAAGGGAAGGGGAATGGTTTTAAACTAAGACAGGGAAGATTTAGGTTAGAAATTAGGAGAAAGTTTTTCACTCAGATGGTGGTGAGGCAATGGAACAGGTTGCCCAGAGAGGTTGTGGATGCCCCATCCCTGGAGGCATTCAAGGACAGGCTGGATGCAGCTCTGGGCAGCCTGCTCTAGTGGTTGGCAACCCTGTCCAGAGCAGGGCGGGGTTGAAACTAGACGATTTTTAAGGTTCTTTTCAACCCATGCTATTCTATGATTCTATGATTCTACATTTCTGTGATTCTATGATAAAAGCTAAAATCAACCCATGTTTAAGAACAAATTTTATACAGAACACTGCAACTTCTTCTGAGTAGCAGACCAACCCCAAAGTTGAACTGAACAGAAGGACATTTCACAGAGAAGAAAAAGAAGCGATACATGTTCTGAGAATTCAGTTGAAATAGACTCTGAATTTTTCATGCTCTGATGGAAGATCACACAGGAAGGGTAGCTTGAAAAGGTAGTTCAGAGTTTAACTGGGAGTTTACTGCATGTATGCTGAATAAACAGAAGAAATCAAGTTACTATGGCATTCTACTATACTATTTTTTGTTACTCAAGAGGGAGAGCCAGTATAACAAAATATTCTGCTGGCCTTTTATGCTCCTCCACTTTATACCCTGAGCCGAGAATGAACTCGGAAAGCTTATTGCAATTTCATTTTTAGATCGACACCAACTTCTTTGTCAGAGTTTCAAAGATATAAAATTGCTGGTTGAAAAGCAGACATTAAAATAACATTTAGATTTTACAATTCCTTTCCTTCCTCCCACTCAAGACCCACCTCCCATCCCATATTTTTTTTTTTTTGTTTTGTTTTAAACCAGGCATCAATCAAATTCGTGCACCATGGAATATTTTCAAATCATTTACTAGCTATTCCAGCATGGACAAGCTAGTCCAATATGGCCTGTTTCCTTTATGTACAATTGTGTTTTCTGGGTACAATCAATTTTTCAAACTCTTACTATTATACTGAAATCTATATTAGAAATTACAAATTATGCATTTCAAGACAAGTGAACAGATGCTCTGGCACAGAATTTTTGTCCCAAATATTGGAATACTACTGTTTAATTAATGGCTGGGAGTAGCATCTAATTTGGCTGAAGTCTTGTATGTAGGAGTGCAGGTGCCTATTTAACAGATTTTCTTATTTCATGAGTTTGGTTTATCTCCAGGTATGTCCAGAGGCAGAATTATTGTGACAGAAACAAAAAATAAAATGTGCAATAACTGTCATCCACCATTTCAGAAGTAGTGGTATCTGTCCAATATCCAATCAAGCACAGAGCAAACAGTGGATATTTACCATTAAGGGAAAAAAGTTATGATAACCCAGCTAAATACCTATATTAACTCTTACAACACAGTAATTTGTTGGTTTTTTGTTTGTTTGTTTGTTTGTTTGTTTTAGTAAAGGTGTCTGAGATTTTGTTTTAATTTTCCTTCCCCCATTAAAAATTGGATGTGTTGTGTAAAAATAAATAATTTTTACTTTATATTTGAGAGCAGAATGGAAAGTATAGTGATAGATCTGTGAGTCTCTGTTATTAAGAGTGAAGGGAGGAACTTGTGATCATGAAAGTTGTCAGGAGCAGGGTTTTCCTGCTATGAATTAAATATGTATGGTATAACTGATCTTCTGTGTTAAATCACTGCTTAGTTTTTTTTTTCAGACCAGTATAGGCTATTTGCATTCAAGAAGTAAATCTATGCTTGGGATAAAACCACTGCGAACCATTATAATTTACTGAATTTAATAATTCCTTCCTCTTTTAATTCTTTCAAACTTTTGAGCATCAAATAACCACCAAGCCAGCAGAGTACTTAAAGGCACTAGTGGTTATGCTGCAAGTTCTAGCTGGGAAGAGAACTAGGAGATTCTTTAAATCAGATGTTTTTAGGGTAAAGTTATGCATTTTGGCTAGAACCAACATATTAATCATGACCAAATCTGGCAATCTATTTCCTGTTATCCACACCTGGTTGAAATCTCTTGTCTCTGCCATGTTAGCAACACTTTTTGACATCCTGTAGTGAATTGATGCCACAAGGTGACACCTATCCAGAAGCACTGTACAGACAAGTGAGATTTTGACTACATCTGCCTACCTCTAATTCATTAGATGGTTTTGTTACAGCCTGGGAAGTAAAAACAAAAACCAAAAACAACATAGAAAATAGTTGTGATGAAGCAAACCTAGGAGATCCACAGATACAAGCTGCATCTAGATATGCATATAAAAGAGAGCTGTTACAGTTTTACATCTTGAACATTTCATGGAGGAAGAGCAGAGAAAGAAGCCACTAGCAACCAGGAAATTGCATCTGCTTGGCTTTAGATAAGAAGGTAATAATTGTGTCAAAAAACTTTGAATATTTTTTTCCAATTTAAATGAAATAATTGTTTGTATATATTTTCCTATATCTTTTCAAGCTTTTGATTTCAACATAAAGTGTGATTTTAAAATTAGCAATAAATTTGATTATGTTTCAAAATATCTATCTGTAATCAATTGGGTGTAGATTAGGTAAGGTTGCAGGCAACTTCTGAGAATTAAATCAAACACTGGTTGCAAAAATCAGCAGAAAAATAAAAAACCTATATTTTCCAGAAATGAAAGTTAAATATGTTGCAATATCAAGTACTCAGCTGTGAGGCAGGAAAATCTAAATGAGAATAATTGTACATATATGCATCTACTATGTGTATAGAAATTCATGTTGCATATACACAAACACATTTATATAAATTTATATATATGTTACCTATGTTTCAGTTATACCTAGCTTTTTATTATTTATTTATTATTATTAGAAACTACCTTTACTAAAATATGATTTTTTTCCTGCATGGAATCCTCAGGATGATTTTAACCTACCAACATTGCTTGAATGCTTGCTATGTAAGCACATCAGCACAAAGAGCACAGTCAGAAGTAAAAAAGATGAAGTCCAACCACAGATGGTTAAGGACTGGCACTTCAAGGCAAACAAACAGACAGAAAAAAAAGAAAACAGAAAATAAAAGAACATTCCCTGAAAAGTCAGGTGCAAAAGTTAATGTTGCCCTTAGGCAGTTTAATTTATTCAGTCAGTGTTTATGAAGCAGATAGGTCATGAGAAATTGACCTCAGTGGCATTTTGGAACTGATCCTTTGTCCAAGGGGAACTGTTTATGAACAATTTTTCTATTCTGGGAGGTAAAAAATAGGAATATCTTTAGGAGAAGCTTTACTAATTTCAAATTTAAATTAGAGTTATTTTGAGTAAATGTGTTTACTCTTATTAGAGCAACGATAGATTTCACTTTCTGTATATTGCAGATATCTTTCTGTCCTATATCTCTTTTCTTTCTACACCTCAAAACTCTGTTTATGTCATGCTTGCATAGAGATTTTTTTTCATTTTTATATTTTAAGTAATTCCATGCAAATTTAAAAAATTGTTGGTATTCTCCTTTCACCACTTGAATCTTTTCTACTGCTTTTCTACATATCTTGTATTAAAGAATTCATTGTCTTGTCGCACAAATTCCAAGAGCCTCATTTGTTTCTGTTATCAGGTGACTCTACAAGCTAATGCAATTTATTCAGTGATATACTTGTTTGATGTGAGGAAATAAATTAGATTGTCACCTACAGTGGCTCTGACTGAAGAGGTTGACAGTGGTTTCTTACTACTAATTTTCAGTTTTGTACATAAAAATACAAATAGACCTTTCAGAAAACATAGCTGCAAAAACAGATTTACCTATTTAAACAGAACAAAAGTGATCAAATATCTGGGGTTTCTCAAAAGTTTTATTAATCCCCTGCTTAGCTCCTGTAGCTATGCACCTGTATATTGAGCCTTACTGGAAAAAAAAAAAAAAAATAAAGGTACTACATGAACTCCAGTTAATCAAGTTACTGAGTTAAATGTACTATTTATTGAAGAAATACTCCTTGGATTAATTATTGAATTGAATCTTAATGGTCTTCTGATGATGTCGTATATGCATATATACATATACTTTATTTACCTGTTTATACAAACATATATACATGTTGATACATATATGTAGATTAAAATTAAATTACATATACAGGCTAGACTCAGCTGTCAGCATTATGTTATTATATTTTCATAACTTTTACCACTTTCTGGGTATTTATGTAACGTATCTTACATTGCCAGAAAGACGTGTACTTTTCTGCTTTACATCTTGTACTTCACCTTTTTTGTTTTTTCAGATATGAATAATGCATGAATATGCTGAAAAGTCTAAAATCTGTTAAGCGCTAAATGGAAATTACAACTGTGCCAACTTATATTGCATTGTTGGCTTCTTCTGTGTAGGATGTACAATTGTTACATATCCTTCTGATTTGGATCATACTAAAAGTTCAGACATTACGCGTTTTCAGTGTCTACACTTCTGAGTACTTATTTATGCCAGTCAATATCTTTAAGGGCATGTTTTCATGTTTTTTGACTGTACATACAAATCTAAACATAATTTGGCAGCTATGGTGAACTATAGATGCTACTTTTGGCAGCTATGATGCTTTTTGTTGTTGTTGTTGTTTTTTGATTTGAAGCTACCTGACTGTTTGCATATTTTTGATATCTAGTTCCATCTATTTCTAATCTCACCAAAAGGAGAAAGAATGAGTATACAGAAATACACAAAATTATACTTGCACCAAGTTCTAAAACTCATATATATATATAGTAAATTATGGAATTGAATGGCTGTCAAATAACCCAAATACAGCATTTGGTTATATTCAGTAGGTATTTTGCTTATTCACTGAATGTGGTATTCAAAGCCAAGACATACTCTATATTTGTTGAATTAACTTATTGTATGTTCCTGTAGTGGGTTTACATGGCAAGGTTTTGGTAGTGGGGGGCTGCAAGGGTGGCCTCTGTGAAAAGAGTCCAGCAGCTGCCCCATGTTAGATAAGAGCCTCACCGCTGGCCAGAGCAGAGACAATAAGCAATGTTATTTGCACCTCTCTGAGAGCAGATTTAAGAAAGGAAAAAAAAAAAAAAAAAAAAAAAAAACCTGCTGGGGAGCAGCATCTGGGAGAGAGAGAGGAGTGAGAAACAACTCTGCAGACACCAAGGTTATTGAAGAAGGAGGGGGAGAGGTGCTCCAGACACCAGAGCACAAGTTCCCCTGCGGCCTGTGGTGAGGACCATGGTGAAGCAGGCTGTCCCCCTGCAGCCCATGGGTCCCACACGGAGCAGATCTCCACGCTGCAGCCCATGGAGGAGCCCCCGATGGAGCAGGTGGATGTGGCCTGGAGGAAGCTGCGGCCCATGGAGAGCCCCCGCAGGAGCAGGCCCCGGGCCGGAGCTGCAGCCCGTGGAGAGGAGCCCATGCAGGAGCACAGGGTCTGGGGGGAGCTGCCGCCTGTGGGGGACCCGTGCTGGAGCAGTTTGCTCCTGACGGATAGACCCCATGGTACAGACCCATGTTGGAGCAGTTGTTGAAGAGCTGCTGCCTGTGGGGAGCCCCCGCAGGATCAGTTTGGGAAGAACGGCATCCCGTGGCAGGGACCCCCACATGGAGCAGGGGCAGAGAGTGACTGTGAAGGAGACAAAGTGTTAGGGAGTGACCACAGCCCCTATTCCTCGCTCTCCTATGCTGCTGCAAGGTAGAAGAGGGTGGACGGAAAGAAGGTGTTTTTGGTTTCTTTCCTTTGTTTCTCGCTTCTCTAGTTTGTTAGTAATAGGCAATAAATTTTATTATCTTCCTACTCTGAGTCTGTTTTGCCCACCACGATAATTGCTGAGTGATCTCTCCATCCTTGTCTCAACCCTTGAGCCCTTTGCGTCATATTTTCTCCCCCTTTCCCTTTGAGGAGGGGGAGTGAGAGAGCGGTTGTGGTGGAGCTCGGCTGCCAACCTGAGTAAAACCACCACAGTACCGTATTGTAGTACTGCTCTGGTTCAGTGAATAAGCTTAAATTTATCTCAGAGTGAGGGACTCAGACAAATATTCAGTATCTACAGCTTAAATTTCATTATATTTATAAATGGGAATTATATTGTTGGAACTTCATAGCTGGACATACAGTTCTACTGTAACTTATTATAATAGTAGCCATAATATAAATGTGTAGCCACAAGAGAAAATTAACAACAGCAAAAGCAGCAAACAAATGAACAAAACACAACCATGATCACACACTTACAGAAATATACTACCAGTCTTAGAGGTGCCTTCAAACAGAAAAGGCACTTGAAAAAAAAAAAAAAACAGTCAGCTAAGGCATTGACGTTTGCATTTCTCCAGGGATGTAGAAATCTAGTCATCTGGGAAGTAGGTGTGCTATATTCCTCCAGTTACTTCAAAGTGATGGACAGAAATTAATGAAGTAATAGCCACATAAAATTGGTCCTCTGGGAAAAGAGCTATAGCTAACTTTTCCCCTATGTACTATAGTATCCAAGAAATTATGATATGTATATATGTATGTATCAAATGATATAAAGATGCACTATTTTTAAAGCATGTGTTAAATGCAGAATTATTCTTACAGAAGGAAGTATAATATGATCTCTGAGTTACAAAGAGATACCATCAAGGTATAGACTGCAGCATTTTGTCCGCTTTTCTTTGGTAGCCACAGCATTCAGGCTATGTACAGTAGTGTGACTTTCATATACCACTCAGTCACTACTGAAGAAGAATAATGATAACACTGCAAAGTAGGACATTCATAAAATAATATATCTGATAACCATTATTTCATAATTTCAGTCTTAAAGAACTGATATCTTTCGGAATGTCAATGTGGTTAAGGTGACATAAAGTGGTGACTTCTACTGGAGTCAGTGGAGCTGCTATATTGATATATGTCCCGCTGAGAATTTGATCTTCACCTCACTTTTAATAAAAGTTCTTAGAAATAAAGTATATTCACAAAGGTAAATATTGATAACACTGTGGTAAACTAGAGTTGTAACTGTTTAAGCAGCAAGAGCAGATATTCTTCCTTACTACAGTTTAATTTACGCTGCTTATTCTAACATCTTGTTATCATCATTTTAAAGCTATCATATAGGAGTTGGGGAATGGGGAATGTTTCTTTTTCACTTCAGCAATTTTTTTTGTTGTTCTTGTTCTAAAATTGATTTCACATTTTAAAGTTCACCTGTATCCAAGCAGAACAAAAAGAATTTACAAACAACAGAAGTCTGAATCTTTCAAAATGAGATCTGTTTACTCTGGTACTTGCAGTCATTCATCCATACTGACTTCAGTGTATCAGCACAAAGTACACAGGCTGGTGGTAAGAAATGAGCAAATATTACTGCATAAAAGACTATGGCACTGAATGCATATTATACAACTTTTATTCTGTGGTAGATGACACCGTAGCAAGTAAATGAGGGCATTTTTTTTTCTTATTAACTAGAGTCAGTTGATGATTTCTTTCATGGCTAGGAAAAGTGATAGTTATTTCAACCATTCCAGTTATATCAAATCTAAAGAATTTGGAGACGGTACCTCTCCACAACCAGAAATTTATGCTTCATGTTCATCTGGACATTTCAGCACTATGTGATGCAGGTAAGGTGAATTAACTTACATAGTAGTGCCTGTGGTCCTGTTGTAAATGTGATGCCAGAGTCACTGGTTTCATGTGCATCTAACCTTCACAAAGTATGTGAAGTAAGTCATAAATTGAACTTCTGAGCTATAAGAATTGGCTGTTGGTTTTGTTTGCTTATTTATTTTTTTCTGATTTTCTTTCAAAAATCTCTTAAAATATAGCAAATCAGGGACCTAGTCCTTGTCAAGGCATAAATAATGAGTGAATAAATTGCCTCATTGTGGAATAATTGCTGGCGGTGACTTATTGAGGCTAAACTTTTGTACATATCTTAAGAAGAGGTTCAGTGTTGAGGAAACTTTCAGGGTGAGATGCGGCAGATATGCAAGGAATCTGTTTCATGATAGTCCCATTGGCAACACAGCCTGCAACCTTAGTTATTGGTGATACCAGGTGAGCTTGGTGTGCTGACTCTAAGGGTTACAGCAGAGAGGGTGGAGTGGAGTGAAGACACCGCAGCTATGTTATCACTGCAGGGATGTGGAACTGGATGGTATTGCGGAACTGACAGACTGCATGGCCAGCCCTGACTCTAACGGATAAACAAATCATGTCCTCTGGGTGAACTCTGCTCGTATAATTTCATTATAATGCCAAAGCACAACTCCACCCTAAAGGCTACCCGCCTCCAAGGTGTGACCACCCCTCACTGAGCATGAACTCTGAATTGCTCTGAGCCTATACCTTTAAACAAAAGTGAGAAAAATCTATACCAGTCACAACAAAGACATGTATGAGTCAGTCAAGTAAGTAAACAGTATAAAAATGGTGCAAGAGAGGAAAATGTCAGCAGAAGACACCATCTCAGACAAGTTGGAAGGACATTGCTGACTTCTGCGATCAGTTGACGGGTTGAACCTCCATAGGAATGCCTATTGGCTGAGATTCGAACTCATTTATACTGAGTGCTTCCCCAAGAAACCTAATGTTCTCTATAGTGTTGTTTCATTAGTTAGCACATGTGTAGTTGGTTGTGTTTGTCATATTCTTGGTATTTGCATGTGCTTTGCAGACGGTATATTTATCACTGGCAATTCAAAAGAACTTGTATTCCTGTTGCTTCAGTAAACTACACCAGTCATTTACGATACTGAAAGTGTATTGCGCTATTTGTGAATCCGTGATCGTGATTAATGCAACTGGACTTATAGTGCCAATTGCACTATTTGTGCATCTGTGATTGTGATAATTTAATATAATTTAGTATATTGAATGAGACCAGATTTATAGTGCCAAACTGGGCATCACTTAGAATCTAAGCACAGCCCTCTGATGTCTGAGGACAAGCTAGAACGCAAGGGGGTTTAGGTCCTGCCAAACTTCCTTACCCTTTAACGCAACACTCATACCATTACATCAAGGACCTAATGCTACTGTTGTTGAGTAACCAAATTCTTTCTCTCTTTTGTACTAACCTGAACATCATGTATCAATATATTCAAGTTGCCCAGTACCTTCCTTTGTATTTTGTAAAACCTTAGTGCTACAACAGTAAAGAGTATTAAGAGACTGACATATGTTGTGTGGTACAAAATTTCACACTGCCCAGTACTGCTAATCAGTTATGGCTTAAGTGTCAGTTATTAATCAGTTATTAACTTAAGTGTCACTTAACTACCTAAATCTCTCTCAGATACTTCAGCTTTGGAGAAATTTCTAAATGAAAGTAGGTACTATATAGATAGAAAAAAAAAAAACCTGTGTGGGCTAACAGATGAAAACCTGAAAAAGAGCAGGTGACTGTAAATTTTAAAGTCGAATTTCAGTTTAACTCCAGGCAGTGGGTGCAAATAGGAAAACAAACAAAGGACAGCTTTGCTTCAAGTACCAGGTAGCTCTAGTAACTGGCTGACCTGAATTGTGGTTTCACAAATATGCATTACATTACCCTATGGTTTTTCTGACCTTAAAGTGTTTCCTCACTTAAATGGCTGGAGACGGACATACCAGACACAGCAAGGATGAAGAGAATTCGGACTTCTTTTTCATAGCTATGGACTACTAAAATGGTGCTGGGTGGCCATATCCACCAGTTATTGAGAGCCTGGAAGGTACCTCTCTACAGCTGGAAGTTAAAACTTCCCCCCAGATTTTTTTTTATTTTTATTTTTAATATAGATATTCCCTCCAGTGAGCATTGAAGGAATTTACATCCATGCTAAACACACTGTCCAAAAGAACAAGTACTGCAACCTACCATGTCTATAGGATAATAAAATAATTCAGGCTGGAATGGACCTTAGGAGCTTTCTAATCCATATCCCAGCTCAAAACAGGGTCAGTTCTGAGGTCAGATCACGTTACTCAAGGCTTTATATAATTTGATATTGAAAACCTTTAGGATGGAGATGGCACAATCTTTCTAGGAAAAACTATAGATCTGAACTGCCACTCTGTATTTTCAGCATCAACCCATTGTCTAGTTCACAGTGGTTTCATCGAAACACTGTCTTATTTCCTGGGAGTGATGCATTTACTGAGTTCCCTTCCTCTCATCTTGGGAATGATGCTGTTCCATGAAATGGCAGAGATAGTTTGTCTGGCTTAAAAAAAAAAAAGCAAATACATTGGTAGGAGGATCAGTGGCAGCCTCAGGAGTGATGGATTTAAAGGAAGTCATCATTTTCTATAAGTGAACAGAAGCCTGAAGTATCGGCATAAATAAAGTCAAGAAAACATTGTTTTGAAGAGATGCACACGAGTAAATTATTCATCCCATGAGATACATAATGAGTAAAATTATATGCCTCATGGATGAGGCTCTCACCTTTAAAAGGAAGAATAGTCCTTAGCAATGTATATGGAAATCATTTTGCTACCCTATGAACCAAGGAGAAAGCCCACGCCTGAATACTTTTACCTGTGCAGACATAGCCTAAATCAACAGGAAGCATGAGAGAACTCCCATCCAATACCTGTCTCTAGTCATGTCTAGTTTCCAATAATTAAAAGAGTGGTGAAACACAAATAAAGGAAAAACAATATTTCTTGGTCTCTGCAGTCAGTGAAAGTCAATATATGTACAGAATGAATTGAACAAATTGACAAAACCATAATCAAATATTCATTTAAACAGACTCCTTGGAAATAGCAATGAATGATACTCATACTCTCTAATTGTATACTTAATAAGATCTCTTCAGTCACATCACAAGAATGTTCTCATAGATAGGTCTCTCTCAGAGCAGAAATAAATCTCTTTTATCCTCCCTCCATCATATCTATTTTGTCTTTTCAAAACTATCTTCTTTGAGAACCTAAAAACATTTTTTTTTTTAAAGACTGATTGGTTCCATTTGGTATTATACAGTATTGCCCTTAAAATTATTATTTTTGCTTCCTGATAAAATTAATTGTCCCAAAGAAATAGAAAACATCTTAAGTAAAAAACAATAACACCAGTTAACATCGGTGTTTTGTTAGGGTAAAGAAGCATTCTTATTTCGGCTACCCATCTCATGGCTATTCCTCAGTATTTTTTCCATTTGATACAGATTTTTTTTTTTTAATTTTTGTTTGCTTGCTTTGTTCAGAGCAACAATGATTTAGTAGGTTTGCAACAGAAACTTTCAGACTTGACAAATCAAATGAATTATCATTTGAGCTGGGTGATCAGCACAGGATCATAAAGTTAATTTAGATAACAGAGTAGGGTAAGTAAAAGAATTGGACATCAAGTCTTTGATTTTGTCCATGAGGTCTGTGTGATGTCAGATTTGAAAGATGTATCTTGCTTAATATTTCCATGCTTATTGTGCATAATATGAAACAGAAAGAATCAGAAGATTAACGTGATTGGAAGATCTTTTGAAAATTTTAAGCAGTTGTATGGAAATAAGTTGCATAAACAGGGAGAAATGGACTGTGGGAAACATAATAATTAGGACTGAAACAGAACCAGAAGCAGACCTTAAGGTGCACCTGTAAGATCCACTTTTCCAGCTTATGTAGAAGCAAGCATGTGGTTCAATTCCTTTCTCTCTGTTAGGTATCAATTTTCCTTTGATATTGCTCTTTATGAGGTAGTGATCAGATTTGCAGTAATGTATATGCTGAGAAGGTTACACAATAGCATTACCACTTTCTGTATTCAGTCTACCACTCATAAAAGGAAAAATGAAAACATTTTCTCACTAGATGACACTTCCCTTGAGAAGGTAGCTGGGTGGAAAAAGTAGTCTTTTCAAATGTAGGGGTTTTATATAGTTTGGTAATATGGTTTAAATTTTATTACAGAAAAAAATTACATGAAAAAGTATTACAAATGAGCAATGCAACTTAAGCATGTACATATTGCTGTAATGAATTTCAGTAATGAGACCTGTGGATTTTTTTTTTCCTTAAAATATCTCAGCTATAAGATTGTTAAAAATATATTTTGATGTTGTAATAAAAATACCACACATTTTTTTCTGTGGTGTAATTTGTTAAAATCTCCCATTAACATTCAACAGCAGTCTATTCAGTCTCTTTGTAGTTAATAGACATAGAGTACTCAACTTCTTGCCCTCTAAGCAAGTACTGGCAATGTGCTCTGACCTATAATCTCGACTTAAGGGTTCAGAAGCTTTTTAGGAATGTTCATGAAGACTTTATTAATTTCCAGTAAACTCAGCTCTTCTATTTTTTTCATGGCTGAATATAACACTATCTGCTTCCAAGACTAATTATAGAAGGCAGAGCAGAACAGTCAAAATTATGCCCCTGGCATAATTACAATGGACTTTGTTTATCTGCATGCCTTTAAACATCATCCAACTATGCAATGCTTTCCTTTTGTTCTGGTTATTTGTTTCTGAGAAATGACATTTAAATTACTAAAAGAAAAATATTAAAGTGAGATGGCAAGCACAATTTAAATCTGATTGTAAGTGCAGCTAATGCTCTAATTTAGAGAATATTCTTTAATAAATTAAAAAAAAAAAAAGAATGTGTATTTGAATGCCATTTTTCATACTTGGGTTCTTGTCTGCATTTTGTGACTAATTTACCGCTGTTAGATCACAAATGTATCTCTAAAAACCTTGCACCTTACATTTTTATACAACTTTCTGTTATGTGTAATATTTACAAGACAGTATGTATAAATGTACTCTAGAGAGAATACTATAGAGAGTAACTGAAGTATTAAAATCACAACCCCCATGTTGTAGAGCAACGAGCTAAGTACAGGCCTAAGGGGCACTATAACAATAAAATAATGGAAGTAGCAAACACAGTATATTTCCGCAGTAAAGATTAAACACCTGGGACATCATCTGCATTAGTAGATGGGTTAAGTCTTAATGCTTCAATAACAGAGAGTATTGTATAAAGTCTAATTCATGTATGTAATTCCATGCTATGCTCTTTTTCAAGCAGCGTAAACTTTTTTGTTTATGCTTCTTTCAGTTTCAAGTACCTAAAATGGGAACATAACATGGTGTCTTATCTTATTCAAATACATAAACCACTTTATTATCCTAATACCAAAGATGTGATGGGTTTTATTATAGTATTCATTAATTATGAATAACTTAGAGTGTCAAGAACATATACATGCTATTATACATAATGCATGAGGGTGTAAACAGGACTCAAATGCACAGAAAAGACTGCTTCTCTTTTGTTTCTTTAATCCAGTAATTCAAAGATAGAGAATTTATCTCTGATCAGAGATTCTAGCTTGTGGATTTTGCAGCTGTCCTTGAGGGATTTGGAATACATAAACTAATAACACCATCACTTTTCATTTTGTTACACCTTTTATCTGAAGATCTCAAAGTGCTTTTCAACTTGAATGAAACACACCTTACAACAGCAAGTGATATACATAAGGGACATAATAGGAATTTGTTCAAACTCCCATTCCCCACTGAAGTTAATCCCCCTTATTGTTCTTTAAACATTTGTGGCAGCACTCTAGCAAAGTTCAACAGGCTGCAGACCTCCCCCTCCTCTCCCCTGTATTCCAGTTGTACAACATATTCAATGAAAGCTGCCAGAATTCAAGAAGGCATGATGCAACTGAGTTGCAATTTGTGTAAAATACAGGGATTAGTGCCCTTAGGTGATGAAAAATGTCATGAAATCTAAATTAACATATAGGGCTAGAAACCCAGTTTTATTATTTTTTTTTCCTAAAAGAAATAAAAACAGATTAACCCAGGATAGCAAATTATTTGAAAATGTTGCTACACTGTGCCAGCCAGAGATGTTGAATTCCTGTGGGACTGAAAGCAAGGTAGAAGGCCAGCAACATTTTCAATTACTCAGGTAAACTGAATGTTTGTTTACTAAAATTAAGTCTTTTCACAAAGAAAAATCATATTTAAATATGTAGATTACTATCTGAGCTTTGAAACTACATTCATCCATGTAAATACTCATGTCAATTCAGCAATATATTTTTAAAGAAAAAATCTGGAGGCTCTTCTCTACCATAATGTTGGACATCATATAAGAATCATAGAATCATAGAATCACAGAATGGTTTGGGTTGGAAGGGACCTAAAAGATCATCTAGTTCCAACACCCCTGCTGTGGGCAGGGGGCCCTTCCACTGGATCAGGTTAATCAAAACCTGGCCTCAAACAGTTCTGGGATGGGGCTTCCACAACTTCTCTGGGCAACCTGTTCAAGTGCCTCATCACCATCATAGTAAAGAATTTCTTCCTTATATCTAATCTAAACCTACCCTCTTTCAATTTAAAGCCGTTACTCCTTGTCCTGTCACTACACATCCTGACAGAGTCCCTCCCCAGACAGGTGCGACTATCTGGGAGGATGGGAGCGAAGGGAGGATGTCTGTCATAAGGACAGACAAATAGGTTGTTATAGCTTACAGTAGTCAAGCATGGCTTGGAAATCTATATACTTAGATTCTGATAAAAAGATAAAACCACCAATTTAAGTATACTGAAAGTAAATACCCAATAAAAACTTTTCATTACTTTCCATGTCAGTATTATAATGCTCCAGAAGGACCATTTTTTTCTCCTCCAGACCTTGATTTTCTTCCAGATTTATTGAGACCACATTCAAACTCTGAGAAGAACAGAAGTACTAACTTAGATGCTGGAAAAAGGTTAGCCAGGTAAGTATGTTAGCTGTGTTAAACAGAAAAGTTTAGCTTATTTAGTATCAAACCGGTAACCTTGGCAGTTTGTTACTTTCCGTAATAAAGACCTGACCAATTCATTCTGTTTAATTCAATGAATACAATATCAAATTTTCCCATTTCTATCTTTCTACAAATCCATTATTAACACTTAACTGTCCTCAACACTGATGTGCTGTGATAAGCAAAGGACACTACAATGTTCTTTGCTAGACACAGAAAAGACCCACTACACTCAATGTTCATCATCATGTGCCTTCAAGGAAGTGACCGTGATATGAAATCTCCTAGTTAAACAAAACCAGATTCAAAACGTGATTTCACACTTTTAAGTTTTCATAATATCTAGGGAAGTTACTTCATAACAAGAAATATAGCATAGAACAGATTGCATATGCCTGGTCAAAATAAACAACTCTGTAATTAATTTACTTCACAGAAACAGCTTTCCTTTGCTGTTAACAAACATGGAGTTCTTTATCTTAATTTGTCTTCCTTGAAGAAAGGTTTTATAGCTTCCTCATTATCATTGTTTATTTGAGACTATTGTAAAGGAGATCTCATTTTTTAATTTTGATTTTGCAGTTTCTAGTGGCCTTCATGTAATCATCTTAAAATGCTTTTTGTAACGTTTGGTATAAATAATCTAGTTCTTTAAAATAAATTCCCTCCAGCATCAAAATATACATTCTGAATTGGTAACAGTTGCTGTACTGGCCACACTGTGATAACAGCTTTAATCACTTTCCTCAGGGTCTTATCTTGGACCATAACTTTGGTGATCATTGCCAGACTTGGATTTACTGGATGGAACTAAAACTGTATCCATTATGTGGCTTATATTCTCTACCCATCATCTGTGCTCCTCCTGGAGAAACATTATTCTGTAGGTTATCATGTTTCTTCTGAGATCATGCAGCATTATTGAACTCATATGAAATGTACAGCATTTAGTTCTGCTTTGCTGTGCTGCACTATGTTATTAAGGATTTGTCTGTTGCCACAAAGATTCTTCTAGGTATAAATTCAGATGTCAGATAAAGTATGTGTATTAAAAAAGTACATTTTTCATAGTAAAAGGAATAAGATACATATATTAAAATTGCAACAAGGCTGAGGGAACTGGGGTTGTTTAGTCTGGAGAAGAGGAGGCTCAGGGGAGACCTTATTGCTCTCTACAACTACCTGAAAGGAAGTGGTGGGGAGCTGGGGGTTGGCCTCTTCTCACAGTTAACTAGCGATAGGACTAGAGGGAATGGCCTCAAGTTGCGTCAGGGGAGGTTCAGGTTGGAAATTAGGAGACATTTCTTCTCAGAAACAGTAGTCAGGCATTGGAACGGGTTGCCCAGGGAAGTGGTGGAGTCACCGTCCCTGGGGATGTTTAAGGAAAGTTTGGATGTGGTGCTTAGGGGCATGGTTCAGTGGGTGACATTGACAGTAGGGTGATGGGTGACCAGATCATCTTGGAGGTCTTTTCCAACCTTTATGATTCTATGATTCTATGAATGACCACAAATAAAGAGATGGGCCTGCCGGTATCACTCTTAACTTAGACAAATGCCTCTTTGTTCATTGTTTCAATATTCCTGTATTTACTTTTATTATTATTATTTTTTTTTAAGTTCAGAAAGAATATACTGTGGCCTTGCATTGTTTTGAGTGCATTGTTTTGAGTTTGATAGTACCCTGAAAAACATTTCTGAAACACATTCTTTTTAGCCTGTTTTCTTAAGAACATGAAGTTGTGCCCATGTTGCTTCTGTCAGCAGATGTACATTTATACTTTGTCCAACAAAACTATCTTCAGTCAAACGCAAGAAAGGAGTAGAAGTTTCATGAATATTGTGTTTGTTGAAAACAGATAAACTGTTATAACACATGTTCTGATATTGCAATGCACCAGGGGAAAGACTAGACATTTACTTATCCCCTATTAGATGTCAGAGAATCCGTATAGATGTAAAACATCACAAATTTTCCAACAAATATATTAAATAAAATCTCTGCTGCATATTTATTTGCTATCATAGTATCTTAGCATTCTTAGCATTTTCAAAAATAATTTGTCCCATTACTCCAATTTGTTAAGCATATCCCATATGTAAAGGACATTTTTAAATTGTAATACAGACAACTGCTTTGGAAGCTGTATTCATCATGATCTTTCTCTAACAGTTTGCCACTCAGTAAATCTCCTGTTCTTTCAGAAATCAGAGAGGGTTGGAAAATTAGCCCCTCATCTCTACTCTACCTGAAGGATATATATATTTTTAAATCTACTTCAGTTATTTTTATCCTTTCCCTCTCGACAAGGTGCATCATCTTGAAAACATCATAAGGGTTTGTTGTTGTTGATGTTGTTGTTGTTGTTGTTGTTTTTATTTTAAATAGCTTATTTCTCTGGAATGATTACTTCCCCCCCATCTATCTGATTATTTACTCATATACACGTTCAGTTACTTTCGGTACAAGAGACAATCCAGCACTACATTCCCTGGAATTATCTATTTGCTTTCTCTATTAGCAGCTTTTATTTTAGGGTTACTAACAATGTTTCTGGCAGTGACTGCAGGAGGGTGTCCAATTTAGACAAAACAATGCCCAGCTTGTTTTCATCTTGATGTTCTCTTTCCTTTTCTGTTGCAGCTCTCATCCAATTCTCCCCAAAGGAGGAAATTCTTCTGCACAGGGAGTTCTGTTATCACTGTCTTTGTTTACACTGTGCATACTGTTGCTGCCTTCAAAACTTTGGAAAGCAATGTACTCATGTGCATACTTATGGAGGGTGGGTTGTGGTTTGTTGTGTTTTTTTGTTTTGTTTTGTTTTGTGTTTTGTTTTGTTTTGTGTTTTCTTGCTAGAATTGATTGTCACGCTGTAAGTAGCTGTGTGTACTGTTTTCTGACTTTGAGTTCAGATTTAGCTACTGCCTCCAGCTCTTTCTCACATGATATTCAGAATCTCAGTGATAAACAGACTGATTCTGGCTGCTCACAGGCCCTAGGATGGCCTGAGAGACTTTTCATTGCTTGACAAAGTCTAATCACTAATTCTGTATCTAACAGAATTGTCCTTCTTGGAGTTTTTGTTGTTGCTGTTGTTTTTGTTGTTGTTTTGGGGTTTTGTCCCTGACTCCAGTCTTAAAATGCTCTTTCCTGGAGAATGAACAACTCTGTTAGAGGACCTGTTTCCAAGAATGAGAGTTCAGTGTTGCATCATGGTCATATGTTAGTTGACTCCATACACGTACAGAGACTTGACGCTCACTGACCTTTAAGTCCTGTCTCCTATGACTGAGGGAACAGACCAGACAGACTTTGGGCTAGGGCTAGGATCCAGAAAGGGCCTTTGTCACACACAAGCAAATTCATATATCACCTCAAAGCTATTTTCTTGACGCAGCCACCAGGCACAGGCTTTCCTATAAACTTTACTTTTTTCCTCCTCTGTTCCAAAACTGCATTGATATATCTCAGTTTTATATATGCTTTGGAATGACATCCATCATATTTCCTGCTAGCACTTTTTGTGCACACTTACTTTAGAAGTCTCTTGTACTTTCTTGTAGAGATTTCTACTGCTCTAGTATCTCCTTTAGGAGGCAGGCACGAATAAGTTTTATTTATTTATTTATTTATTTTTCTCATAGAAACAGATGTTCAACAATAAGATATAAGATATTCAATAGAAATGTTCTCTATGCAGAATTTTTTTAACACTATCTATGAGTTCTCTAAAGTCAGCACATGCACTTCAGTGAAGTCTTTTAAAGGTAAATGCTCTCAGCTGGGTTACTCAGCCACATTTTTTTCTGTCCCCCTTAATTTCCCTCTCTCGAGTCTCAAACACCATTATTTTACTTTGCATAAGATTGTATTACACTGTTCTTTCCTCGGCCTTAAAGTAGGCTTTGAGATAGGACACTGATTCATCTGACCCTGAAAAGTGAGCAATCACAGTTCTTGTCATCAGGAGTCTCTGATAGCACTAAAGATTGCCTTCTTTACATCTGTTATCTTAGCAGAGATTAGTGTTGGAGGAAAAATAATTTTATCATTTTTTTTTTTCCAAATATCTGCTGCATCCAGAGGTGTGTCCTTTTTGGCTAAGTCTCTGTCTAATGTGATAGGTCACTGAAAGAAACAGTCTCCCTCCCTCCTTCCCTCCCTGCTGATAATTCAAAACTTGCACTCATAGTTTCAAGTGAGACTGTTCAGCTGAGAACTGGCAACGTAATAGTGAAGAATTGTTTTCTGCTCGTTTAGTTGTCTGTATCAGTGTACTGTGGGGGTAAGATGGCCATTGATGCTGACACAAGAGAAGGAATTGGTATTGAGAAGCTGGATGCAGGAGGGGTGGATTAGTCCTTTTGATGTCAGCTTACTGCTCAGCTTTCCTTGGCACTGCTCTCCCTGTTCTCTCTTTTCTCCAGGGTCTTTGACTCACTCCTAGCTTTCTACTGTCTGCCTAACCTAACGTTGGGACACACTTTTTATTCAGTCTTTGCTCTTTTATTTTACAGTTTTGCAGCCAGCCTGTCTGTCTGAAAGTAATTGGTAGGTTCATCTGAAAACAGAGTCAGTGCCATGGTTTATAACAACACTGTGAGTACTTCTTAGAGTGAATCACATCATTCTTTCTGTTTTTGCCTTCAGCAGTGATGACTTAGCCCACAAAAATTTTGCATTAAAGATCACAATAACCATGTTAATATCATGTATTAATCAATTTTAAGAGAGCAGCCCCAATTTTATCCCAAAATTTAACTCTGTTATTGTGTGTCTATATATATATAAAAAAATAAACACTCTTCTAGTGAAGGCACAACTTTTACAAAAATAAAGTAATATTCCAATCTTTGGATAAGTTTGTAAGGGATCTAAAATTAACTAGGAAAATAATAACTCAGTCACCCACAGTCAAATGCCCTTGAATAATTTTAAGAGGAATATGATGTATTCTGTTATACATAAAGAAATTTTGGAGAGGGGTCATTTCAAATATAAAAATCTAAAATCTATTTATAGCAAAATCCACTGTTCCAAGTGCTACTGCCAAATAATGAGTTAAAAACTTAATTAAAAAATTAATTCCATAATTAACCATTTTCCATGGTTGTACTTTTCTATGCTCAGCTTGCACATGTATAGCAAACCAATATACTTTATATGCATTATCTAAGTGAGCTACAGATTTTGCTGTTGTTAAGTAAATGTTAAGTGAGGTGAAGAGCGAAGAGTGCAGCCACCTCCTCCAGCTGCTCCAGTCCAGGACCACTCTGCTGCGCTGCTGGGGCCCAGCCTGGTGCCCTTGGACCCAGGGTCTCTGCCCAGGATGAGGGACGTGGCTGTCACCATCCTCTTTGCACGTTCAACCAGTAGCAAGACTGAGCTTAAATCCAAGAGACACAAACACAGAAAGGACACCAACATGACTGGTGACACAGGCTGCCCCGGCCACAGGCTGCCTTTCATAGCACTTCTATAGGACTCACACAAAAGAGAGATAGCCCCCTCCCCCCCCCCCCCTTCCTTCTCTCTCCATGGTAGAGATAGGAGTTCACTAGTGCAGGATCACACACAACACTCTTCAGGTTCACAAGTACACGCACATTTCTGGATTCCTTGAGTACCTGGCACAGCCCTTCTGTCTGCCCAGCACTGCTGCATGGATCCCAGGCCTGACTCCAGTAGCTGGTGCCGGTTTCACTTGTACACACGCAGGTCCACCAGTAGCTGTCATGTGGTCCTTCAGCACACATACATATGGGATAGAGTGCAAATACGCAGAGGGAGTTAAGAAAAGGTTTAATGACAAAATTTAACAATATAGGGCAGACTGGGGTGATCAGGCACAGGGTTCAGCCAGACAAGCACACTGATTGGCCCCCTTTTACATGCAACCAGCCCTTTTATACGCTTTTCTACCTATCTGCCTTTGTTCTTCCTGCTCCCTCTTCTCTTTGCACATCTGCATGGGTTTGCAGAGCTCTGCAGTTTCTACACCCTCCCAGTCCAGGGCCCCCTGATTCACAATCTTATCAGCTGCAAGGTTCATCCTTCCTGGAAATTATGCCTGTAGTTGGATAGCCCAGTAATTAGTAAGACTGGGATGTTTGTTTCTTGGGATTGTCTCCCACCTTAGAAGTCCTCCAGCAGGTAACCTTGATGGAATAATCATTCCCACATTCTCACATGCTCTCATGAATTAATGGAACTGACCAGTCTTGGTTCCCATAACTGAATTCCTTTCTTATTATCCTTTTATTGCATTGGAAAAGGTCTTTGACTAGGTATCCTTAAAGGAGCTCACACTCCTTCTTCATACCCTTAAAACTCCAACCCCCCTCACTCTCCCAAGGTAATATCAGAAGAAGCTGCACCATTTCTTCACTTTCCCATTGAGCCTGAATGGACCTCCTGTGGCATACCCTCTGTGGGCTGCACACACTGGGTCAGGAGCCCGTCTCCAGTGGGTGTTCCTTGTGCACAGTGTAAGGTCTGCAGTCCCTGGACAACCATCAACCCATTAAGAGGTGATACTGCATACTGAAGCACTTAAGATCAGTAGCACTTCCTTAAGAACAGTTTGCATACACAAATCTAGTACTTCAGGTGTTTTTTGTTGATGTTTTGCTGTGTTTTGTTTTGTTTTGCTTTGTTGTGTTGTGTTATGTTTTGTTTTGTGCGTCTTTCTAGGCACCAGGTCAGGGGATGTCTGTGGCCTGGTAGATTCCACAGTTTTGGTCTCAATTTGTCAGGGTCAGGTAATCCACATCAGTGTTGGCTCAATTTAATGCTTATTTTTTGGGGGGAATCTGTCTTAGTTTGGCACCATTTGCTATATTAGTCCATGTTGCACATTCTTTCCCAAGTCATAAGACAATTGGTGTTTTTCGTAGTTAAGGCCCACAGTGTCCTCCCACTATCCCTTCATTTGCCATTTGCAGTGAACTAGGTTCAGGCTTTACCAGGACAATTTTCTGAGGTTTAAGGGAGTGTTGCAATTATTCCTCCTATAGATTTCCTAATCTAATCCAAATGTCCCTTCTCATCTTTTTGAAGAATTGTAAAAAAAAAAAAAAAAAAACACAAAAAAACAGAAACTGGAACTGAAAATGAGCATACAACACCTGATTTCCCACTATATTCCCTAACTTTATACATGTTTGTCATTAGTGTAAGAAATGTCTCCACTGTGTTAAGAGTGGACGAAGATACAGTTTG